>NC_132913.1:1517500-1821000 GCF_047675955.1 Chlorocebus sabaeus | reverse complement strand
GCTTGCACATAGTAAGTGCGCAATAAATGCTCGCTATTATTGTCGTAAATATTAAAGTCATTTTTATACTCTCGAGGGAGCCTCTGTTTCCTTACATGACGCTGAGCATTCCTCTGGAGAACAGTAAGTAACGCTTTGCTGTGACTTAGATTTGCTGTCTTCTGCTTTTTTCAGCTGGCATGACTTTTGGCGTTAGGCCAGAGCGGGATTCTAACCCCAGCTCCCTGGCTCACAAGCCGTGCCACCCTGGGGGAGCTGCTTAATAGCAGTGAGCATTTACTCCTGGTTTGTGGCAGGGGAGTAAATGCAGGCAGCCCCTTCTCCAGAGCTAAGGCTGCAGTCCGCCACCTGCTTCCTCTGCATGTCCACTGCGTTCTCCTCTCTGCCAACCCATCTCCCCAGCTTACCCCTTGTTGCTGCTTCCTGATATTTCCAACCCGTCTGGGTTCTCAGCTCACGCCCACCAGCTCTTCCTCACCATTATTCCTGAGATAGTTTCTCCTTCTGCCTCTCCGCACGTGTCAGAGATTCCTTCTGAGCCTTTGGGTGGGCGCCCTTGGATCATGACTCCCCTGGGTACCAGCGGGACTTGGCTGGGTGCGGGGGTGGCATTTGGCGAGGAACACAGCCATCCAGGACAGAGGGCTGCGGCCTCAAGGCAGAGAGCTACATCAAGCTCACTCTTCACTTGCCACAGCCATGTCACTTCTGTTTCCTCTGTCATCGGTGCCCTTCCCTGACTTTCTGCCTTGGAAATTCCTACTTTTCCCTCAATGCCCAGCTCTGATGTGCCTTTCTCTCTGAAATCTCCCTTGAATTCCCCTCCCTGGTTGGTTGAGTGGATGCACCACCCTCTCTGTCATTCTAGAATTCCTCCCACAAGACACATGTACTTGTGTCCCCCAGGAAGCTGTGTGCCCTGTCATGGAGGGTACCACATTTGTGTCTATCATGTCATACATGATTCCCATCACTCGCTGGCTCCAGGCCGCCCAGCAGAGGCTCCAGTCTTGCTCCACATCAGCACTCCTTGGGGACCAGGAGGCTTTAGGAGAGAGGCGAATTCCGGAAATGGCTGGGTGAGGAACTCTCAGGCGTGTGAACAGGAAGGAAATAGCATGAGAATGCTGAGAACACAGCAGGAGAGAGAAACCCAGGAGAAGACAGAATGCTCAGTGCTAAATTAACAGCTCTCCAGCTAAGAGTTAGTGAATGCAGGCTACAAATCAGGCAGCACGCCAGGTACATGGAATTTTTTTAATTGCTTTGTTCTGGAGATATACAAAAAATGAAATAGGCCATTTCCTCAAAGGCTCATATAGTCTAATAGATGAAGGCCAAAAGAGAGTATTAGCAAGAACATGGACGATAGCTTAACGGACTCGGGTGGGCTACCCTGGGGCCCAGGTCCTAGCACACAGAGGTCTCTAACCTGCGGCACACATTCGGCCTCACTCCCTGCAGCCTTCTACTTCTCTTCTGACACAGTGGGAGGAGACACTGAGTTCCCTGTCATCATCAAGCTTTGCCCAACTCCTTGAATGATTAGGATAGAACTGGACAGAGAGGTGGGCGTCTGTGCCTCTCTCTTTAGTGCTGTGAGGATCTTCTTGATCTGGCCCTTGCTGAGGCGGTGAGCAGTGTTCCCAGACGCACCTGAGAGCCCACCTGGAACTTTCCTGGGGCACTGCCCACCCCAACCCAGCAGGGGCCACAGGCTACCCTGTGAGAAGCCTGGGGACAAGCACAAGGTCATTTCCCCTCCTTTGTTGATTATGGTCCCCAACGTGTGGGTTACTATGGTGATAAACTGGACACATGGAAACTGAGTTTAAAAATCACCATAAGTTGACAAGTGGGACCCAATTAAACTGAAGAGCTTCTGCATAGTAAGACAAACTATCAGCAGAATAAGCAGACGACCCACAGAATGGAAGAAAACATTCAGAAACTCTGCATCTGACAAAGGCCTAGTATCCAGAATCTGTAAGGAACTTAGATAAATCAACAAGGAAAAAAAAAAAAAAGAAACAACATTAAAAAGTGGGCAAACGGACATGAACAGACACTTCTCAAGACACACAAGTGGCCAAGAAACATGAAAAAATGCTCAGCCTCACCAACCACCACAGAAATGCAAATCAAAACCACAATGAGACACCATCTCAAACCAGTCAGGATGGTTTTGTTAAAAAGTTAAAAAAAAAAAAAAAAAATACATGGGCAAGGTTGAGAAGAAGGGGGAAAGCTTATGCACGCTTTATACACTGTTGATAGGTGTGTAAATTAGTTCAGCCTCTGTGAAGAGCAATTTGGAGATCTCTCAAAGAACAGAGTTGAACTACCATTCAACCCAGCAATCCTATACTCAGTGTGCACCCAAAGGAAAATAAATTGTTCTGCCAAAAAACCCATGCACCTGTAGGTTTAGCACAACACAATTCACAACAGCAAAAACATGAAATCAACCTATGTGTCCATAGGTGGTGAACTGTGTAAAGAAAATGCAGTCCATATACACCATTAAATACTCTACAGTCATAAAAAAGAACAAAATCATATGCTTTGCAACAGCATGGATGCAGCTAGAGCCCACTACCCTAAGCCAACTAATGCAGGACCAGAAAGCCAAGTACTGTGTGTTCTCACTTGTAAGTGGGAGCTAAACATTGAGTACATACAGACACAAAGAAGGGAACAACAGACACTGGGGAACGTAAGGGGAGGGAGGAGAGGGGGTCACGTGTTGAAAAACTACCTATTGGGTACTATGCTCACTTCCTGAGTGATGGACTTAATCGTACCTGAAACCCCAGCATCACACAATATACCTTTGCAACAAACCTGCACATATACCCCCGGAATCTAGAATAAAAATTGAAAAAGAAAAGAACAAAACTCCTTTAAAAATAGCAGTGTAAACAGTGCCATGCTATCAGGATGCATAGATGAAGGCAGAGTGATCAAACCTTGCCTCTCTAAGCTGGGCTTAGCTGGCACATTAGTCACACCCATTAAGCATCATGAACCAACAATGCCTGGGGAGAGTTGATAAGCCAGATCTGTCTCTGGCTTTCATGGCCATGACCTCTGGGTTGGCTCCTGATGTCACTAATAGTAAAGAGCACAGGAAGGCGACCCCAGGGTAGAGGATGCACAAGGAGCTGAGGAAGCACAAAGTGGGGACCACCCAGCCAAGCAGAAGAGAAGAGTGGAGAATCATACCTTGGAGACAGGACCTGGGCTGAGTCTAGAAGAAGGATTGATGAATAATCCAGATAAATCCACAGCCACAAGATGTTCTAGGATGACTGCAGGGCCCATGTGAAGACGTTGCAACAGGATGGGGCATGGTGAATTGGGAATCTGCAAGAGCTTTTGTGTGGACGTTGTTTGTGGGGGTTTGGGGGCGATGAGGAGTGAAGGTAAAAGAAAATAACCTAGTGATGGGGACATGAGCTGGATCTTAGAGGGCCTCCTAGGCCACACCCAGGAATTTGAATTTTTCTAAGGTATTAGAGGATCACTGGGAATGTTAAATACAGTAAGAAACAATAATCAGTTTACCTTTGGCATAGACTACTATTTTGGATTCTTCTGCTGAAAGCTATAGAAAATCCTGATTTATTTGGTTTAACTATAAAGACAATATTGTTTCGCCTAACAAGAAGCCTGAAATTAGTAGTTAATTCAACAGCTCATAAATATCATCAGAAACCAAGATTTTTTAATCCTACTCCACCTCATAGATCGACATTAGTTTTATCTTTTTACCCTTCATGCTGGATTGTTCTTGTGAGATAATTCCTCGTGATTGCTAGATGGCTGCAACAGTTCCAAACTTTCATCCAACATCCCATGCTGCTTATCCCTCAGTTCTTCCTATTGGAGGAAAGAAAACCTTCCCAGGCACACTGCACCACCACCCCCAACACAGTACACTACCCCTGTGTCTCCCAGCCAGATTTGCAGCCTATTCTCCTGCTTAAATGAATTGTTGGAAAAAAGGCTGAGGTCACTGGGCTGATTTGTACCAATGCAGATGAGCTCTCTGAGGCTGGACAGCTCAGGGCTCATAGAAGGTACCTTAAAAAGTGGAATTATGTTGAAAAGGAGGAAGGGATGGGGTGGGTTATGACAAGACAGCTAGCTGGGTCTGCCGTAATCACTCAGGGTGCAGGTGAAGACCCAAAGCAGGAAATCCTTGCTCGTGTTAAAAGGCCTCATGTGTGGTGATAAGTGAAGAAAATGAAAATTAGGACGACTTTAGGGATAAAATAAAAGTAGCTTTGTGCGAGGATTGTGAAGACCTCCCACCAAACAGCAGTGCCTCCCCTGGATCTGCTTCGGCGTCCACCAGCCACCAGCCCCATGTATTTTCAGAAAACTCAGGAAGATAGAAATCTGGCCAGAAGCTGCATCAGCATGAAACCCATGGTGGCAGCCTGGGGCTGGAAGCTACCGCAAAGGTCGAAAGGTGCTCAACCTGGCTGGTGCTAAATTGCTGTTTGATTTTACACTTTGACAATAAGGATCTTGGAGGAATCACAGCTAGATGACTTCCAGAATAGAGTGCATACACCTTCAAAATCTGAGTGTGTTCGTAATGAGTGCATGCCCTGCGAATTCAGGCAAACACTGTTTACATACACACAGGAAAGACAGAGTTTTCACTGCATGCAATTTACATTAATGAATATAATTTTACTAATACAGTCAAACTCTAACATTTACAAGTGCAAATAGCTTAACCAAGGTCAGGTGCATCTGCCTCCCAGCTGTTTGAATAAAGCAATATTTGGAACATCCAACTCTCACACAAACCTAAATATTTTTTAAAATACCTTTTCTGCAATTTTTTTCCACTTTAAACTGTATTCAGTTAAAAGTGTAAATATGGCTGACCTTTCCCGTGTCAGGCAGCATGGACTTTCTTTATTGGAACTGTGAGAACCTTGAATCCAGAGGAGGCTGTGGAGGGTGCTGGAGAGGTCAGAATTCTAGGCAGCGTCAAGGAAACCCAGAGTCAGGGTTAAGGGACACCATCGGCTTGGAAAGGAAATGAATCCACCAGGCTCCTGGTGTCTGGTATAATATGGTGACATGAAGACTGAAATCAGTCCACACGAGTTAAAACAACAGAAGTTGAGACATTTCTATCATAATTCTCTTCACCTTTGCTTTCACTGCAGAAAAGACATAGCCCCTGTTTCTAACAGGGACACTTTTACTTCAAAAATGCTGTTTTGCTTATGGATCCAAGCGAAGGATGAGCAATGACACACAGGTGCCCTCACTCAGGGTGGATGCGCATCCCACCAGCATCTGTGGAGCCCTCCTCGAGACATCGGCTGCAGCCCTGTCAGACAGCTGTACTTAGCTCCTCTCCACCCTGGGCAATAACATTTTGTCAGGACAATATGTTCCTCCAAAATTTCATCTCATTTCTTCAGCCATGCTCAGATACAGTTGTTAAATCCTCAATTTGCTTTCAGTGGAAGCGATGGCTTATTCTTGGAGTTAGTACTTGCCATGAAATGGAGAATGCCCATTAGGAATAAATGCTTGTGTTTATAACACACCATCAAGAATGAGAACATTTTAGCCCTGGACAGTAAAGGAAAAGGGAGGCTCAATTCACTCTATGAAGTAGGTTTCTGGATAAAAGCACAAGAAAGATGCTGGGGCAGGGTTGGAGGTGGGGACACCTCCTCACCTCTAGAAAAATATACCCAGTGGCCCCTACATCTTAGAGCCAAGGGTGCACTGCATAGAGGCGGGGTGCAGGGGCACCATTCAGACCTGGGGTACAGATTATCTGCTTCTCTTATTCTTCAGGGGTAGAGTTCTGTTGGGAAATATGTCCCCCATCCCCAAGCATGGGAACTGGTGGCAAGAAAGGGATGATTACCCATCGCCCTGGGTCTTCTGCAAAGACTGGAATCCCTTCATTATTCCGGGTCATGTTTCCACCCAGTCTCTTCTACAAGCTCCACACCCTCAGGCAGGCACATCGCATCACCTGCCTCAGCACAGACAGACGACAGCCAGGCCCCAGCTGTGAGCTTTTGCTGTTCCCACCAGATGCACGTCTGTGTCTCTGTGAGAAAGGTGAGCCTCCCGTGCAAGGTAAGTCTCACCTGTGGCCTAGACATATCCCTCTTCATCTGCTCCACGCATTGCCCCGATTTCCTCTGCTTCTTCATGTACTGCCTTCGGTGCTTCCCATCCTGTCTGTAAACGCACTCAATTCTCCTCATCATGAAAAGGGAACTTTCCCTTTACTTTGGGTTCCTTCCAATTGCACTCCTGTTTCATCCATCATTAAATCCACGTTATTCATTTCTTTTCACATTCAATAAATAATTACTGAGCACCCACTATGTGTTAGACACTTTTCTGGATTTGGGGAATACAGAGAGAAACACTTGCCCTATGGAACTTACATTCTAGAGAGGAGACAGACATTACACCACCCGCTCTCAACTACCAACAAGGGTAATGATTCGATAGATATGACATCCAAAGCACAAACAGAAAAAGAAAAAATAGATACATTGAACTTCATCAAAATTGAAAACTTTATACTTCAAAGAACACAGTCAAGAAAGGGAAAGACAAGAGAGAGAGATAAAGTGGGGATGGTTAATGGGTACAAAGATACACTTAGGTAGAGTGAACAAGATCCAGTGTTCAGTAGCATAATAGGGAGACTATAGCTGAAAATAATTTATTGTATGTTTTAAAATCACTAAAGGAATGGAATTGGAATGTCCCTAACACGAAGAAATAATAAATACTTGAGGTGGTGGATATCCTGATGACCGTGATTTGATCATTAAACATTGGAGGCCTGTATCACAGCATCACATGTACCCCATAATACTTTATATTTATAAATATTTACAACTATTACTCACCCATAATAATTTAAAATTATTTTTAAAAAAGAAAAAAAAAAGTTTTACTCGCCTAACAGGAGGAACGACGAAAAGATAAACAATGAAGGACACAGAACGATTGGCAGGTGTCTTGGCCAGATATTTGGAAGTCTCTGCCTACCTTTACATGGGGAATTGGTGGCCTCTTTTAATCCTCAGCATTGAAAATTGGCCTCTCCCCCATTTCCCTGCATTCCTCGGGAGTCTATAGCATCAGAGTTGTGTGGGTATATAACAAAGACTACGATACTTTAAAAAAGAAAAGAAGAAGACAACAAAGAGAATGAGGAAATATATTTTCAAATTGTATATCTGATAATGGACTTGCATCCAGAATATATAACTCCTAAAATTTTGTAATTTTTTTTTAATTTTTTTTTTTTTTTTTTTTTTAAGATGGAGTCTCGCTTTGTCGACCGGGTTGGAGTGCAGTGGCGCAATCTCAGCTCACTGCAACCTCCGCCTCCCGGGTTCACGCCATTCTCCTGCCTCAGCCTCCCGAGTAGCTGAGACTACAGGCACCCACCACCACACCTGGCTGATTTTTTGTGTTTTTTAGTAGAGACGGGGTTTCACCAGGTTAGCCAGGATGGTCTCGATCTCCTGACCTCATGATCCGCCCATCTCGGCCTCCCAAATTTTGTAATTTTTTAAGATTTCAAAATGGGCAAAGGATTTGTGTATTTTTCCAGAGAAGATAAATAAATGGCTATAAGCACATGAAAAGACGCCTGCAATTATTAGTCATCAGAGAAATGCAAATAAAAACCACTAGGTGATACCACTTCACAGCTCCTAGGATGGCTAACATCAAAAAGACAGACAATATCAAGTGTGGCTGAGGATGTAGAAAATTGGAAATTTCACACTTGTTGGTGAGAATGTAAAATGGCACAGCCACTTTGAAAAAGGATTTGGCAGTTCCTCAAATTGTTAAACATAAAGTTACCATATGACCTGGCAATTTCATGTCTAGTTACATACTCAAGGGAAATAAAAACATATGCCCACACAAAGACATACGAAAATTTTTATAACAGTATTATTCAAAAGAGCCAAGACTTAAAAACAATCCAAATGTCCATAAAAAGATGAATGAATAAATAAAATGTGGTATACCCATACAATGGAATAATATTCGGCCATGAAAAACAATGGAATTCTGGCCCATGCTATAACCCAGATGAACCTTGAGAACCTGATGCCAAGTGAAAGAAGGTAGTCATGAAAGACCTCATATTCTATGGTTCCATTCACATGAAATATCCAGAATCAGCTCATCTATAAAGACAAAATAATAGATTAGTGGTTACCTAGCGCTGGAGGTGGAGGCCGTGAGCAACTATTAATTGGTGCGGAGATTTTATGAGGAGACTAAAAAGTTCTAAACTGAGATTGGGGTGATGATTACACAAGTCGGTGAATACACTGAAAACCATTGCATTGTACCCTTATATATATCAATAAAGCCTTTATGAAAACAGAAACCTAGAGTCCCAGCTAGATTGCCAGATAGACGCAAGATGCCCAGTTAAATCTGAATTTAGATTTTTTTAAAATGACTTTTCAGTCTGACTACTCTTCAGATATTGCATGGGGCATACTTATACTCAAAAAAAAAATTCTTGGGCTATCAGAAATTTAAATTAACTGGTAATTATGTGTTTGATCTGCAACCTGTTATGGGGAGCGGACCGGTACAGGGTTGAAGTGTAGGATCCCAGCAGGAGTGCGGAAGTTGGCTGGAGGCCTTAGTGCAGGATTCGCCTGGAGAGCCAAGGAGAACTCACAGTGGAGACTTCGGGTGGTGGGGCTGAAGAGTTTGCCCTTCCTTTTGTACTGAGTGGCCTCCAGTCAAGATGTTGTGCAGGGGATTGGGGTAGGTGTTGGTGCTGGGAGAAAGTGTACAGCAGGCTTGTCCAACCCGCAGCCCACAGGCCACATGCAGCCCAGGATGGCTTTGAATGAGGTCCAACACAAATTCGTGAACTTTCTCAAAACATTATGAGATGTTTTTGTGGGTTTTTTTTCTTTTTTTGCTCATCTGCTGTTGTTAGTGTTAGCACATTTTTTGTGTGGCCCAAGACAATTCTTCTGCCAGTGTGGCCCAGGGAAGCCAAAAGACTGGACATCCCTGGTGTGCAATCACCTGGATCCACTCACGCCGCTGACAGGGACCCAGATGTCAACGGCAGTCTGTGGCCTCCTGGTGGTCACGTTTGAGGACTGCGAGTGCGAGGAACAGGTGCTGGGAGACCAGGTAAGTGACATTCTCACAAGAGCTTACCCTGGGGCAATGGTAACTGGACCGGGAAAGAGGGGGCAGTGGTGTCAGCCATGTCAGTGAAGAGATGAAGGGATGACTGGTGGAAGTGAGAGGCCAGAAGTGGGAAGCCTTGGGATTTCCAGCCTGAACGACAAGGAGGGCACGGTGGCCCCTAATGAGATAGGAAAACCACAAGAACAGGAAGGAGGAGGGGGGAGAATTGGTTTTGCACCCCAGTTTGAGCGCATCAGCAGTAAGAAACTGGATGTGACTGTGGTGACAGAGAAGGACAGGAAAGAACATCAGGGCGGACTTGGATGTGCTTCCATCTGTGGCAGGGCTGGAGAAACGTTCCCCATGCAAGTAGCCAGAGGGACCATCAGAAAATGTAACACAGGGCAGAGAGTCAGGGAAGTTGAAGAAAAATGAGTTTTTAAAAACTGCCATATCCGTGGTGACATAGGTCAAAGAGAAGTCTCACAAGTAAGGGTGGAAACATGTCCTCTGCCTTCAGAAGCTGAGGGCTAGCTGGGTGTGGGTTGTTGGCAGGGGCCGAGAAGTCTGTGCAGGCAGAAGGAGAGGCCAGGAAGATGTAAGTGTCTGTATGCAGAAGAGATAGAATGCCAGACATGAGACGGCCAATAACAGGTGTCTTTCCTCTCCTGGGTGTGCCCAGATGGCTGCAGGCCTCCTATTCCTCTCTCGTCTGCTCTCACCAAGGCTGCCAACAAGACTCTGGGTCTAAAGTGGTCTCCCCTGCATGTCTGCTGCCCTTCCTGGTGCCCTAGACCTGAATCACAGCATCCTCTTCTGATGCTGACACCCTGGGGGGATTCTGGATCAGAGAAGGTTTCAAGATGCTGACCACATCCCCAAGGCTGCAGGGATCATCCTCAGCTGTACTGCTGAATACTGCAGGGGCCACAGGCTCACTTCACCTGTGTGGTCAGGTCTGCCAACACCCCTGCAGAGTTGTAAAGAATCTCAGGCTGATTAGACAAAAAAAGAAGATGTGCAAACGGCCAACAGATACGTGAAAAAAGGCTCAGCCTCACTCACCACCAGTGAAATGCAAATCAAAACCCCAGTGAGAGGTTACCCTACCTCAGTTAGAATGACTGTTATCAAAAAGGTAAAAAAAAAAAGAAAAAAAACAGATGCTGGTGAAAACAAAAACTCACGCACTGTTATAGGAATGTAAAATAGGACAGCCACTGTGGAAAAGAGTAGGGGGGTTCCTCAAAAAACTAAACAATAGAACATTTGACCCAGCCATCCCATGATTGGGTATATATCCAAAGGAAATAAAATCAGTATGCTGAAGATATATCTGCATCCTGTGTTTATTGCAACACAGTTCACAATAGCCAAGCTATAGAATTAACCCAAATGCCCATCTACAGCTGAATATATAAAGAAAATGTGGTATATATACACAATGGAGTACTCTTCAACCATAAAACTGAATGCAATCTTGTCATTCATGAGAACATGAATAACCTAGAGGACATTACGGTAAGTGAAACAAGCCAGGCACAGACAGACAAATATCGCATGTTCTCACTCATTCTTAAAAAAGTTGATTTTGTAGAGGTAGAAAGTAGAATAGCAGTTACCAGAGGCTGGGGAGGGGAGGGAAAGGCAGAACGGGAGAGCCTCGTTAACAAGCACAAAGTTAGAGTTGAGGAGAGTAAGTTCTGGTGTTCTGGTACACAGTAGGGTGACTATGACAAATAATGATGCGGTGTATATTTTAAGAAAGCTAGATGAGAAGATTTTTAAGGTTATCACTACAAAGAAGTGATAAAAATTTAAAGTGATGAATATGGTAATTGCCCTGATTTGATCATTACACAATGTATGTCTACACGGAAACATCATTCCATCCCATCAGTATGTACAATTACGTCAACTGTAACTTTTGACAGAGCAGGAGCATTGCCATCTTGGACAAACACCGCCATTTTAAGTGCTCCTTGGTTAAAAAAACATCTAAATCCAGCCCCAAAACATCAGTCTAATGGCTACTGTCAGCACAATCAGAAACATTTCAACCCTAAGATAAACCCCCCTCCAACCAGAAACATGCCTACCCTGAGACAACCTCCCCTTCAAACAGAGATTCCCACCCCGCAATAAACTTTCCCTCACATAGAAGCATTCTGAGCCTGCGAAAAGCTCCCCGCATTTCCTAAATCTTTAAACACCCTCAGTCTGTGAGAAAGAATGCTCCTGATTGAAATCAGCCAGAAGCCTGTCTCTGGTTTATTCTCCAAAATAAACCTGTCTTTGACTGTTGAGCTGCTTTCCGTGTTTCCTTCCTACTTCTTTAACTCTTACAATAATTTTTTTTAAAAAAGCTAAGTCGGAGCATGCTTCTTCAGAGATGCATTATGCTCTGCTTTATTACAGTGAATTGAATGGGAAAGAAAAGATGGTTTTATTGCTGGTAATATCATCAGGCAGAAATGACAGCTTCCAAAGTTCTGAATAGCAGGGGTGTTCCATCTTTGTTGAAGGTTATCATGGAACTCAGAAAGAGAAGTGGAGCCTGTTCTGACAACGTTCTTTACAGAGGAGCAGTCTAATATTCTAGGTCCAGTTCCCATGAGGACGGAGTTGGGTTTATTTTCAAATGATATAGACTTGCTTAGATTCAACTTACTTCTGAGGTTGGTGAGAACTTTCCAAATAAGAACATCAGTGTGTCTGCAATATGGGGACATTTTGGACTCAGAAATTTCAGCATTTTAAGTGACAACTTAAAATTAATAATGACTTTTTACTGCATTGCTTTTTAGCTTAACGTCATTTTTAAATTAACTTTATTATGTAAGGCCATGAATTTTATTTTTTCCCTATTTTTCCTGCCCATCCCCAGAGCCCCAACTGAAGCGCGTGCTTCAGTCATGCATGTGCAGTGGGAGAGAGGAGGCAGGAGGAAAGGTGTCCAGCTGTTTTCACTCACATAGAAACATTCTTGATTTGGCCAACTCTGTGCGGGGAACTAAGGCAAGACGGCAGCACATGCAGGTGCAGCACACGGGCAGTGAGCATGGGAAGGCAACACGGGGCTGCGGTGATGGCAGCCACACAGGTGTGCACAGATAAGGAGAAATATGACAGGATCTGGACCTACGTTTCCATGTGAAGAAACACTTCATCTGCTGAAGAAAAGTGAGGGGCCCTTTGGATCTCAGGCTATCCCCAGTGTCTAAAATGTAGGGTGACTGGCCAGCCCAGTTTTCCTAGGACTGTCCCAGTGTTAGCACTAAAGTTTGGTGTTCTGGGAAACCCCCCAGCCCTGGGAGAACTCGTGGGACTGGCCACCCTATACACCCACCACTTCTCAGACTCTGCACCGTGGGACTGAAGGGCAACTTCCCATTTGTCATCAGTGAGCCCACCTGTACTTTTCTCCCCAGTATTCTTCCATGGTTACTCCTCCTCCTCCTCTTCTAAGGTAGAGAAATAATTCTCTCTCTCTCTGTATCATAAGAGGCAGAGTGAACCTGAAGTCAAATTTACAGAGACAGAAAGTGGGAATGGTGGTTGCCAGGGGCTAGGGGAAGGCAGAATGAGGAGTTTGTGTCTCATGGGTACAGAGTCTCAGTTGGAGAAGATGGAAAAGGTCTGGAGCTGGGTGGTAATGGTTGCACAACAACGTGAATGTATTTAATAGCACTTTAAAATGGTTACCATGGTAAATTTTGTGTTATGCATATTTTACTGTAACAACAACAAAAAAAATAGAATGGAAAACAAAAGCGGTACTGTGAAAGCTAGACCAGAAGAGAGTCTACGCCAAGGCGAATGGAAGAGAGCACCTTTCCTTACAGAATCAAGAACTTGCCCCACTTGTTTTCTCTCATTCTTCACATGCAGCACATAGAACCCATGTAGGTTCCTCATGTTGCTCCTGTAACCATTTGAGTTTAGAGATAGGAAAATTGAAAGGATGCTTCAGCAAGAGGCAACGTACTCAGGAAACCTGAGGGCGGGTGTGGAAAGTTCTATGTTAAACCCTTTTGAAGGGGAAGGTTGGACAAAACTGGCTCAAAAGCCACTAGTCCAGGGTTCTGAGAACTCCTGAGTGTGGACTCACCTGTGACCCGTCTCATCCTGGCTCTCAGGGCTCCAGGCAGAGCTATCCTCAAGTAACTTTAAGTTGCATTGTCTAAAATGCGTCCCACAGAGCAGAGAGAATAACATGCTTTGCATAGGGGTAGGAGTGTGACATTTTGTACTTCACACCTCCAGAGGCACCAGCCAGCCTCGACAGGAGAAGAGGAATTACTAGCTGAGCAGATGACTCCAGCAGAGAGAAAGTACTTTCCACAAAAAATAATGCCACCCCTAACTCTCACCAACACTGACTCACTTAGCCCCTAAGTGTTAAGAGTGTTTACATAAGGGCTTTGTCAAAGGTATGCTGCCATGTCTCTACTCCTACCATCCCTGAGCAGTTTCATTTTAGCGAGTGCTCCCTCATTTGAGAGGAATATGTCCGTAAGTGGTCCCAAGAGTACCGTAACTTGCATAAGCCACCACCTTGCCTTGGAGGGTCACTCTGGGCTCCGACAACTCATCCTCTGGTGGGGGAGTGTGGCCATCAACCACGGGGGTGCCACAGCCACAGAGTCTCGGGAGTATTCTGTGCTCCCACCTTAGTGGTGAGTCTGGAGTCACAGATCTTGCAGGACTAAGAAACTGTGCAATAATTGTGCATTTCTTTAGGTGTTAAACACAGCCATGCAAAGTGCAGCCTCTTTGTCTTGGGGTACTGTGCCTTCTCCCCTCTGGCGATGCACAAGGTCCTTGGAGTTTCAGCATCTGCCTAAGGGATGCATTGATGCTGGATGGGAGACGAGGGTCTCAGGGATCCACTGATGCCTAGAGTCGTCAAGGCACACAGCCCCATGAGGCCAGGAGCCCCAAAGGGGAAGCTGAAAGGGAAGCTACCAGGGGAACATCTCGTGCTAAAACATCAGGCTGACCTGGATCTTTCCATCCTGCCCTGGAGTGTCACCTGAGGTGGGAGGTCACAGTGCTGAGAGAGGGCTTAACACTTGAAGCAACTGAGAGATGTTGGGGGAACGAGAGCGGAGTTTTTCTTATTTACAATCTACTCAGAACGCTCCTGTGGTGCAAGGGTAGAATTATCTTAGACTAGTCTGCATTTTCCTTCCCAGCAAAGTCAACATCGAGAAGCAAAACAAACAAACAAACAAAAACCTCCAAATATTCTACGTGTCAGAGGGATTTTTGTTTTGTCTCAACTTTCCCCAGGAGTGCTGAGATGGGATCCTGGCCCTGGTAACAGGGGGCAGGTGCTTAAACTGCTTTGCACCTGCAGGAACACCAGGCATTCAGTGGTCACTTAATGAGCACCTGCTGGTTGCTGGTTGAGTTGTGCTTGAAACACCTGGCAACAGTCCCAGGCACTGGAGCAAGGGCAGGAAATGCCTTTGCAAACCCAGAATGCCACTGATATCTCGAATGCCTGGCAGTCACTGAGCTCATGGCCAAGCAATCTCAGCGAAACATGGGGGCTCAGGAAACGAGGACGTCCAGGGGCTCAAGAACCTGATGCAGCCTCATTCCTGCGTGTTTTATCTCAATGTCCCTTTATATACATTTGCAACTTTACGCAATGTGGCCTTACCGAGACCTGTGTTAATATGATCATCACACCACAGAGCATGAAATGAGTATATGTAGGGTCAGAGGATTTTGAGAGTGGGATGGTGGTGAACATTCTGCAAAACTCTGGGGTTCTAGTAAGAAATACTTGTGAATAAATTCTTCCATGACACCACGGTTGGGTTCAAGAGGCAAGTCTGCGGTACTAGGTATGGAGGGATGACAGCCTTCCTGCCTCCTTCACTGCTGTAGGGTGGTGAAAACGGAGGGCAGCCCCCTCAAGGTGCCTTGTCTGTCTGCATAAAGGAGAACATGGCAGGTGGAGGGGGCGTGGAGAGGGTGCCTGCCCAGCATCATCTGACCTTGCAGGATGGGCCCTCTCACAGGATGAAGCTCAGGAGTTGGGGATTTAGGGTCTATAAGTGAATTTTCTCTTTTTTTATAAGGGGACTAAGCCTTATGGGATTGTTCTGAAGATGACATGAGATCATATAAGACAGTGATTAAGATGGTGGCTGGAACACAATCACACCAAAGGCATGTAAGCCCTTGTTTTCACACTCCCTGTTTTATTGATGATAATTCTGAGGCTCAAAGTTAGAAGCCGAGCAGCATCCAGAAAAGCACTGACTCAACCAGATCTGCCTATTCCAAAAGCCCATCTCTTTCCCCACCTCCCTGCTTCCAATCACAGCACAGCACAGCCACAGCTAAGACATCTGAAATCAGAGGGCATTTCTGCCAGCTCAACAAATATTTCAAGCTTATTTAGCATGACGAGTCTTATTCTTTGTTTAGTGTAGATATGCTAGAATTAGCAACATTAAAGCAATTATCTGTGAAATTATCCCCAAATTATATTAGCGTGCCCATAGAACAGTATTTTGCATGTAAATTGATAGCAGGTAAGTTCAACAGAACCGCCTTTAAAATGAGTCCCGAGGAATCCATAATGAGTGACTATTTATTTTAGCAATTCTGAAAGTATGCAATGCATGTGCAATTACCAAAAGCGTCAGCACAAAGGAAAAGAAATCGACCTATAAGCAGGCTACTTACAAAAAAATACATAAATAATTCCCTGAAATTCCCACGGCTTCAGTTTTAGGAACAGGCACTCTTCTTTACCGTCTTTGCCTGTACTGCCTCATGCTGTGGTCACTTGCTATCCAAACACAGTGGACATTAGTTGAAGCACCCCTCGTTAATTTAAGCCTGAAAGTGCATTCGAAAGTCCGTCCTCCTGTGTGATTGTAAGGCTGATGCACGGGTCACTTTGGCATCTGAACCAATGGGGAATGTAGAGGAAACATGCTCCGGACAAGCCAGAGGTACTGGCCAGGCAACCTTGCTGCTATCTCTGCTTTGCCAGTGCAGCGCCTAAGGCTAGGTGTGGCAGGTGGGGATGGTAGAGTCGATATGAACATCCTCCATAGCGTTAGTATTGCCCTTTGAAATGTGTATCAGTTCCCATGTTGATCCTTGCTATGAGGTGAGCAAGAAATCTGAGGCCCAGAGTTTAAATGACTGACTCCAAATCTCCCAGATGTGGGGGCTGGAACTAGGATTTGATCACAGACCTACTAAATCCAACTCTCTGTTTCCATTATGAAGAGGCCTTGGAGCTTATTCAATCTAACTCAGTGTCCGGTGGAGAAATCCCATGTGTAGTAAAGTGAGTAAAAAAAGGCGAACAACAGCAAGTGTTGAGAGAATGTAGAGAAGGGAACCCTGGCACACCGTTGCTGGGAATGTACGTTGGTGCAGCCATCACAGAAACCAGTGTGGAGTTTCCTCAGAACACTAAAAACACAACTACCTTATGATCCAGCAATCCCACTGCCGCACACATACCCAAAGGAAATGAAATCAATATGTCAGATGAATGGATATAGAAAGTGGTATATATATACACGATGGAATATTATTCAGCCTTAAAAATAAGGAAATGCTGTCATTTGGGACAGATGAGCCTGGAGGACATTTGGTAAAATAAGTCAGATGCAGAAAGACAAATACTGCATGATTTCACTGATATGTGGAGTCTAAAAGCATTGAACCCACAGAAGCAGAGTGGGATGGTGGTTCCCAGGGGCTGGGCGTATGGTGGGTAGATGAGGTGGGGAGCAGGGTGGTGGCACTGGGGAGATGTTAGTGAAAGAGTATGAACTTTCAGTGATGCAAAATGAATACATGCTCAGGTCTGTTGTAATGCATGGTGACTCTAGTTAATAATGCTGTATTGCATCATTGAAAATTGCTAAAAGAATAGATGTTTTTACTACAAAAAAGTAAACCTGCAAGGTGGTAGATATTTTAATCAGCTTGATTTAATCATTTCCGAATGTATACATATATCAAAACATGAAATCATACACTATAAATATATAAAATTTGTATTTGTCAATTATACCTTAGTAAAGTCAGGGTAACCGTGAGAGAAAACAAGTAAAATTAAATGCACTGCATTACATTACATTAAAAAGTCAGCATGGGCCAGGCGCAGAGGCTCCTGCCTGTAATCACAGCACTTTGGAAGGCTGAGGCAGGAGGATCGCTTGAGACCAGGAGTTCAAGACCAGCCAAATCAATAGAGTGAGACTCCATCTCTACAAAACTAAAAATAATTAGCTTGGCAGACTGGCACATGCCTGTAGTCCCAGCTCCTCAAGAGGCTCAGCGGGGAGGATTGCTTGAGCCCAGTTCAAGGCTGCAGTAAGCCGTGATCATGCCACTGCACTCCAGCCTGGGTGATAGAGCAAGAACCTGTCTTCCAAAAAAAAAAAAATGAGCATAGTAGGTAATTGAATACTGGTTGGATAAAGAGTGAGACAAATTGTCTGACCTAAAATAACTCTAGTTCCAGCAAGAGGACAAAGGCCTAGAGGGTGGCTCAGTGTGGGCTGCAGGCGGTGGGTGCCTCCACAGAGTGGAGCAGGGGACGGGGCCATGGGCAGCTGAGGGAGACTGCAATGCTTCAGGGAGAAGGTGCCCCAGAGGAGGAAGGGGCAAACACCAGGCTGAGAAAGGAGAAGTGCGTTTAGCAGAGGGAAGAGCAAACAGAAATCTCAGAGGCTAAGAAACACGGGCGTGCTCAGCAAGGGTGCATAAAGCACTGTAAGGAGACTCACACAGAGGGGAACGGCAACCAGCCTGAGGGGTGTGAGGAAGAACTCCAAGCTCAGGCAGGTGCACTCTATTCTGCAGCCCAGGAGTGGCAAGTAACAGTTACTACCAATAATGAGGGGACAGTCATTTGCAGAATCCTTTCATAAAGTAGACCTTATAATCATGCGTAGCCAAAGAACATTTTGGTCAGTGACGGACTGCATATACCACAGGGGTCCCATAAGATTACAATACTGCGTTTTTACTGTACCTTCTCCATGTACACACAATACTTAGCAGTGTGTTAAAACTGCCTACAGCATTCAGTGCAGGAACATGCTGTACAGGTGTGCAGCCTAAGAGCAGCAGGCCATCCCACTTAGCCCAGGTGTGCAGCAGGCTGTACCGTCTAGGTTTAGGTGAGTATACCCTATGATGCTCACACAATGACAAGACGGCCTAAGGATGAATTTCTCAGAATGTGTCCCTGTCATTCAGTGATGTATGACTGTATGAAGGAATCCCATAAAACACAATCATACGTTCTGATACTTTTCTTCACTGGGAGAAAACTAGGGAGTTGTACATACTCCTACTGCAACTGGTAACGAACAATTGATACCTGTGATTAATAAAGCTTGTCATGTTCTTCTTCTTCACAACATTTTGGAAGGCTTACGTGAATATCAGAGTAGGCTGGCAGTAGTATAGTGCACATGAGAACATTACTCGTCATGTATGTTATAGACAAACTCAGGGAGCTACTCAGACAACTGATGTAAACAAGGGGTTTGATCATGGGGCACTGGTGGCATTAAGATGACCTGGGATCCAGGGGCCAGAATTCCCAGCCAGGCTCAAGTCACAGCTGCTTCCTCCGTACTCCTCACATTAGAACGCTGATCATCCCCATTTGCCTGGAATCAAGGGTATTCCTGGAATGTGGGACTTCAAGAGCTAAACCCAGGACAGTTCCAGGTAGATTAAGGAATTGCTGGTCTCTCCACTCCCCACAGATGGCAGATAGGAATCAGCAACTTCTTAATGACTGGGAGGCTGTTTTCTAAAAACTTCAACCTAAAGCTCAGTACTCACGAGTAAACAGGCATGGGGTGTGGAGCTGAGGTGAGCCCACCGAGTTGGTGTCTGCTGTGCTCAGGTGCACATTAGGTGCAGCACATGGGTAGGAAGCACGGAGGTGGGGGAGCAACACAGAGCAGCAGTGACAGCAACCAGCCAGGAGTGCAGACTTAAGGGGGAGTTTGACCAGGACTGGACCCACGTTTCCATGTGGAATAATCCACTGAAGAAGTGAGGGGCCCTTGGACCTCAGACTCTCCCCAGCGTCTAAAATGTAGGGTGACCAGCCAGCCCAGTTTTCCTAGGTCTGTCCCAGTTTTAGCACCAAACTTCGATGTCCTGGGAAACCCCTCAGTCCCAAGCCTTGCAAAACTAAAATAATTAGCTGGGCAAGCTCGCACAGCCCTTCCCCACCCCCTGCTCCACACACGTTTACTCAGGAGTACTGAGTTTAGAGTCAACACCTAACGTGGCACCCAGGAAGGTTCTTCCTGCCTAACTCCCAACACCAGCTGTCCCGTGGGCAGCCTGTCGAAACCAGAAGGGCTTCGTCTTATCCGAGGCTTCCCAAGGGCAGAGTGTAGAGCACAGCTCGTCATGGTAGCAGGAACAGTCGGAGGAGAAGGGAAGGGCACACCAGCACATGTAGACATTCAGCCCATGGTGACCCTCCCCACGAGGTGTACGTCCTGGACATTGAACCTGTCTTCACAGTGTTCCTGTCTCCTGAGGAGGAAGGATAGGGAATGAGGTGGAACTTTTTGTTCCTACAAAATCCATTAAAGGTTTTTTTTTGTTTGTTTTTTTGTTTTGTTTTGAGACAGAGTCTTGCACCATTGTCCAGGCAGGAGTGCAGTGGCACGATCTCGGCTCACTGCAATCTCCACCTCCCAGGTACAAGCAATGATCCTGCCTCAGCCTCCCAAGTAGCTGGGATTATAGGCATAAACCACCATGCCCAGCTAACTTTTTTTGTATTTTTAGTAGAGACAGGATTTCACCATGTTGGCCAGGCTGGCTTTTTGAGACGGAGTCTTGCTCTGTTGCCCGGGCTGGAGTGCAGTGGTGCAATCTCGGCTCACCGAAACCTCTGCCCACCATGTTCCAGCGATTCTGCTGCCTCAGCCTCCTGAGTAGCTGGAATTACAGGCATGCACCACCGTGCTTTGCTAATTTTGGTATTTTTAGTAGAGACGGAGTTTTGCCATGTTGGCCAGCCTGGTCTCAAACTCCTGACCTCAGGTGATCTGCCCACCTCGGCCCCCTGAAGTGCTGGGATTAGAGACGTGAGCCACCGCACCCGGCCCCATTAAAGGGTTTTATGCTAGGAAACAGCATGATGATGGAGAACAGCCCTTCAGAAACCCACGCATCCATCATTTCCTCGGTGAGTATGGATAACGTATCTAGTAGATGTCAGGTACTATTCTACACACTGGGCATAAGGCCCTGAACAAACAGAACAAGTCCTGCTGCCATGGAGCTTCCGTTCCAGGAACACAAGACAAAATAAAGACATCCATATAGGGGTAGGTGGGCATCCGTGCTCAGAGGGAAAATTGAGAGTGGCACTTGGGGGTTGTCATTTTAAGCAGGGTGGTACGAGTAGCTCTGACTGTGAAGATGCTACCTGAGGAGAGGACAGAGCTGGAGTGTGGGGCTGAGCCACCTGGCTCTCCAAGGGAACATTTTTCAGCAAACAGAGTGATGAAAGTAAAGATGTGGAGGCAGATGATGCTGCCTGTCCCAAAGCAGTAGGGTCCAGTGTGCCGGGGAGAGTGACGGTGAGAGCCGTGGGGGGCTGGTGCCCACCATGCAGAGGGCTTCGGGTCACTGTGACGGTCCAGCTTCCCTTCACATCCATGGGGAGGGAGTACACGACTCTGCCTGCTGTTTCAAGGGCTTTGAAGAGAAGTGACTGGGAGGTTGTTTTCTAAAATCTTCAATCTAAAACTCAGTACTCCTGAGTAAACAGGTGTGGGGTGGGGAGCTGAGGCGAGCCCTTGAAACAGCAGGCAGAGTTGGGTGCACACAGGTGCAGCACATGGGCAGGAAGCATGGGAGGGCATGAAAAGAAGAAGAAGACCAATTTAGTCTAGATGAAAAATGATGGTGGCTTGTAGCAAGGTGGCAGCTGTGTCTGAGAAATGGCTGAAGTTTGGGTTTTGGGGAGGCTAAAGTCAACAGGATTTGCTAATGAAATTCACATGGGGTATGACAGAAGAAGTGCCTTGCAGGTGACTGAAGGCACTAAACAGAAGGAAGCGTTACCATCAATGGAGATGGAGAAGGCTCAGGCAGTGGGCTGGAAGAATCGAGACGTGAGCTTGGGATATTTTGAGTCTGCAGTGCCTAACAGGCATTCAGATGGAGACGTGGCATAGGGAACTGAATTTTCAAGTCTGAAGTTCAAGGGGAAAGGACAGGTGAATAAGTCAATCAAGAATCCTTAGCACACAGACAGGATGCAAACTCATGGGAATTGATGAGATTATGAAGAGACAATGTCCTGGACTGAGCTCCAGGTAACCCCGAGTTTAGAAAGCTGAGGAAGGAACAGGAAAGGAGCCCAGAAGGAAGTCGCTTGTGAGGCAGGAATCCAGCAGTCTGAGGGAAAAGCGTGCTGTACTGGGGAAGAAGAGGCCCACTGAGGGGTGAGAAAGACGAGGACTGACAACCAATGGTCCAGTTGGCCATGTGGAGGGCTCAAGATAAAGCAATGAGAGTGGGCAGCTCTTCTGACTGGCAGGTGAAAGAAATATGAGAGTAGTATGTTTGTCAGGGAATGATGTGCTTGGAGCCCAGCAGGCCTTCTGGAGCATCTGTTGACAGCCCTTGCCTGATTCTGGTGGTTGATGAACAAGTGCAACAATGGTGGCCTCTGTCCAATCATGCTCCCCTCACGTGCCCACCAGTTTGTCTGGAGAGTATTTCCCAGTACACTTCCTGTCTACAAGCCCCCGTCTCAGAACCTGCCTCCCATGCAACCCAGCGGAAGACAGCAGGTGGACAAGATAGCAGGAGGAACAGCAAGAGATGTGAGGATGTGTGTGAGAGAGCAATAAAAAGTTGAATTGCAAACTCTAAGCAGAGCATGGGGAGAGGTGAGAACCTTCTAGGCCACAGGAGAGTGAATGGGGGCTAATTCATTGGGTTAGAATCCTCTGGGTGCCAGAGTGGTTTTGGTAGGGGTGCTACAGAGTGTGCACCAGAAAGCAACCGCCAAGTGCACTGCTCAAAAACAGGATAACAGAGTTGTTGGTAATGATAGAGTCTAAGATTAGACAGTGGCAGAGGTGGCTGAGAGGGGTGGAGGACAGGATTATGGGAGGTGGGAAAGTCGTGGAACTGAGAGGCCAGAAAGTTGCCTGAATCGTCTAAGCAGTCATTAAACTCATTAGGAAGAATTGCATCTACATTGGTAGAGAGGAAGCCAGGGGCCGCATCCACAAGGAAAAAGGACATCATCCAGAGGCGTGGCTGTGGTGAAGCCTGATGGGGTGCATTTCCGAGGAGCAGGGCATGATTTTAGGGAACCTGAACACAGCAACACCCTTTGCTTCTTTAGGCTAAACTCCCTCGGTGCTTTCAGCAGGGGTTTGCATTCACAGTTCCCAAGCTTTCTCACCTCTGCGTGTTTGTTCTTCGCTCAGACTCTGCCCTCCTGTGTATGCCTCAGGTGAGCGGGTGCATTAGCCCACAGGGCTCTCTTTGCTGTCACCAACAGCACTGAATGTGGCTGGTCCTTAAAGCTGCTTGGAATGACAGGGCCTGCTGCTATGAGATGAAGCTACAATGTGAAGGGACTTTTTAATGGGCAATTAAACCTACTGAAATGAATCTTTTTTTTTTTTTTTTTGAGATAGAGTCTTGTTCTGTTGCCCAGACTGGAGTGCAATGGCGTGATCTCGGCTCACTGCAACATCTGCCTCCTGGGTTCAAGTGATTCTCCTGCCTCAGCCTCCCAAGTAGCTGGGATTACAGGCACCCGCCACCACGCCTGGCTAATTTTTGTATTTTTACTAGAGATGGGATTTTGTCATGCTGTCCAGGCTGGTCTTGAACTTCTGACCTCAGGTGATCCACCTGCCTCAGTCCCTAAAATTGCTAGGATTACAGGTGTGAGCCACCACGCCTGGCTGCAAATGAAACCTATCACTATAACAACAAAAACAACAACAACAAAACCTCACTTTCGAAGTCTACCCTCCACCTTTGTTCAAAACGCTTTGTTTCTTGTTGAGGTCTTCTTCAGCCCTCACTCTAATTATCTGGATAGTGAAAGACAATCTTTAGCTCATCAAGATATGTTATTGATATGGCTGGGATATTTGTCCCCACCCAAATCTTATGTTGAAATGCAGTCCCCAGGGCTGGACGTTCGTGGGGGCAGTTCCCTCATGGCTTGGTGCTGTCCTGTGACAATAAGCTCTCATGGGAGCTGGTCGTTTGAAGGGTGTGGCACCTCCCCCACCTCTCTGTTGCTCCCGCTCTCACCATGGGACGTGCCTGCTCCTGCTTCACCTTCCAACAAGAGTAAAAGCTTCCTGAGGCCGCCCCAGAAGCCCAGCAAATGCCGGTGTCGCGCTTCCACAGCCTGCGAAACCCTGAGCCAAACACACCTCCTTTCTTGATAATTTACCCAGCCTCGGGTATTCCTTTAGAGCAATGCAAAAATGGCCTAACACAGTTACATGCAATTTCTATAAGTGTTTAACTTAGAATCACTTCAGATTTACAGAAAAAAAATTTACGAAAGGTGATACAGAGTTCCCACACAACCCGTGCCCAGTTTCTCCTGATGGTAACCGCAGTGTGGCAGTACTCACAGCACAACTCAGGAGTCAATGTTGACGCGTTTTTACTAACTGCCCTCCACATTCTTTCTGCCTTCGTTAGTTTTTATCTAATGTCTTTTATCTTTCCCACCGTCCCACATTATGTTTTGTCATCACATCCTCTGAGGCTCCTCTTGGCTGTGGCAGCTTCTCAGTCTTTCCTTGTCTTTGAAGACCCTGACAGTTATAAGGAGTGCCGGTCAGGTATTTTGTAGAATGTCCTTGAGTTGGAATTTGTCTGATATTCTCTCCTGATTAGACTGGGGTTCTATGGGTTTTGAAGAGAAAGAACACAGAGGTAAAGCACCATTCTTGTTGCATGATATCAAAGGTAAATGCTATCAACATGAAATTTCACTGTTGATGTAACCTTGATTCCCTGGCCGGAGCAGTGTTTGACAGGTTTGTCCAGTGTGAGAAAGTCACGATGTGCAGACTAAGGTTAAGGCCTGGGGCACCGTGTTCTACCTCTTTGAAGACAGAGTATCTGCAATGAATTACATAAAATGCTTTTGCGTAGGATGTTCAGCTGTTGCTTTCATTCCTTTATTTATTCAAGCATTTATTTATATCAGTGTGGGCTCAAGGATGTGTATCCTACACACTGGGTTACAATGCAATACTACATTTTTGTTGTAGTTTTACTTTTCCAGCTCTGTCCATGGGGAGCACTGTTAATTGGCTCTGTGTCTCACTGTGATACCCACATAATTGTGGAGGTTTGTTTCTTTTTAACCAATTTCTTAGCTTTCTGGAACTATGAGATGTGCTAGTCTCATCTTGTATATTTTGCCCCCAGTCCCAGAATCATCCATTTTTCCAAAGAGTTCTGGTTTCTTTAGTTAGAGAATGGTATTAAAAACCAAGATCTAGGGCCTGGGTGTGTTTAGTGCTCCTAGGGTGTTGTTACTTCGAGGCTTCCTCAGTTGATGTAGAAAAAACTGTGTATATAATAGCACAAAATGATACAAATATCTATGCCTATTTCTCTCTATATCCACGTGTATTTATATTAAGCTAAACACGAGTGCATCCTCTGGCTCTGACCCACTGCCACACGCACAGCCCAGCCTCTCCCTTGCCCATCTGTGTTCTCCCCTGCAGCAGCAGGAAACCCACTTCTTAACGCCCGCCCTCCTTTTGATTGACTGTTCCACCCCAGTGAATATAAACAGTGGTTTCAGAATTGTTAACCCGTACCCCAACTGGAAATAACATCACCTATGAGATTCCAGTGCATAGGGACATTCCCTTCTGCCTGTACTCCTGCAATCTCCACTAGGTCAGCACCTTTTTCCCAGCCACCTCAATAAGGTCATTTCATATATTTGTAATGCGGTTGGATTATTTTTTCACACTATGTATTCTATCCCACATTCCTCTACCCACTACTTTTTAAATCTGCACACATTAAGGTTCACTTCTTCTTCTGTAAAGTTTTACGGGTTTTGGCAAATGTGCAGTACCATGTGTCTACCATAACCGTGTCATACAAAATGGCACACTGCCTTAACACTCCCCTGGATTTCACCTCTTCAACCCTCTCCCCCAAGTCCCCAGCAGCCACTGATCCACTTACTATGCCCATTATTTTCTCCTTTCTCAAATGCCATATAAATGAAATAGCACAGTAGGTAAATTTTTCCTACTGGCTTCTTTCACTTAGCACATGCATTGAAGATTATCCACGTTATCTCATGCCTTACAGCTCACTCCTCAGTCGTTTTCTTATTGTATGGATAGGCCGAAGCTTATCCAATCGTTTTCTTATTGTATGGATAGGCCACAGTTTAGCCATTCATCTACTAAAGGACATCTTGGTTGTTTGAGTTTTGTCAATTATAAATAAAGCTGCTATAAATATGTACTTGCAGATTTTTGTGTGGACCAACATTCTCCTAACAGTTGTGTAGATGTCTAAGAGTGTAATTACTAGATTGTATGGAAAGACTACATTTAGTTCTGCAAGAAACTGCCAAACTGTCTTCTTAGGTGGCTCTAACAGGCTGCATTCCCACCAGTGATGAATGAGCGTTCCTTCTGTATTCTCAACAGAAATTGGTATTGTCAGTGTTTGTATTTTAGCCATCCTAAGAGGTGTGTAAGTGGAAGGTCATTATTTCAATTTGAATTTCCCTAAATGACAAATAAATTTCAGTGTCTTTTCATATTCCTACATGAATAATGCAAACAGATATGTTGTCCATTTTTTACACTGCATTGTTGGTTTTCTTTTTGTTGAAATTTAAGAGTTTCTTTTATATTTTAGATACAAGTCCTTTATCATATATAGTTTTTTTTGGAAATATTTTCTCCTATTTGGTGACTTGCCTTTTCATTTTCTTAACATCGGCTTTCATAGAGCAAAAGTTTTAGTTTTAGTAATGTCCAACTTCTCTATTTTTTCTTTCATGGATCATACTTGGGAGCTGTGTCTAAAAACTCATGACCATCTCCAGTGTTACATGAATGTTTTCCTGTGTTTTGTTTCTAAAAATTTTATGACTTTGCCTTTCATATTTAGTCTTATGACCTATTTTGAGTTAGCTTTGTGAAGCTGTAAGGTCTGTATCTAGTTTCATTATTTTGCACATGAATATCCAGTTGCTACAGAACCATTTCTTGAAAAGACCACCCTTTGGTCATTGAATTGCCTTTGTGTGTTTGTCTAAGATAAGTTGAGACTGCATTTCTATGGGTCTATTTCTAGGCTTTCTGTTCTTTTCTGTTGATATATGTGGCTTTTCTTTCTCAATAACATGCTGTCTTGAATCCTGTCATTTTGTAGTAAATCTTGAAATCAGATAGTGTGTGCCTTTCAACTTGGTTCTTCTTTTACCATTTTGTTTTGGCTGTTCTGTGTCATTTGCCTTTCTACATAAATGTTAGAATCATTTTACTGATATCTACTAAGTAGCTTGATAGGACCTTCTAAATTTATTAAATCTATAGGTTACATTGATAAGAATTGAAATCTTAACAATATTGACTCACCAATTTGTTAAAACAGTATGTCTCTCCATTTATTTGCATATTTTTATTTTTAATCAATTTTTATAGATTTCCACATATAGGAAATCATAAGTATTCAATTTTGGAGACTGTTATTGTTTTCTTTAAATTTTACATTCTAATTGGCCATTGCTGATATGCAGGGAAGCAACTGACTTTTCTTTTTTGCATCTATTAAAAAGAAACCCATATCCACTAGCAGTCTTTTCCCATTACCTCATCTCCCCATTCCGTGGCAACCCCTAATCTACGTTTTATCTCTAAGGATTTGCCTAATCTGGACATTTGATATAAATTGAACTATACAACATGTGGTCTTTTGCATCAGGTTTTCTCACTTCGCACAATGTTTCCAGCATTCATCCACGCTGTAGCATGTATCAAGACTTCATTGTTTTTTATTGACAAATAATATTCCATTCTATGGACAGGCCACCTTTTGTTTTTCCATCCACTTTTTGGTTACTAGGAATAATGCTTCTGTAAACATGTACAAGTGGAATTTTTTGTAATCCTGATGAAATTTTATTTTAATTAAAGCCCTGTATAACATTAAAAGACAGAGTGTTTTAAACACCATCAGTTCCACTATGACAAAACCAACTGATTCCAAAAAGGAATCCAGGAATATGAGTTTGTCTGTTTTAATTGAGAGAATCATAGAGTTACCTGCAGTTGTAGGAAATAATAAAGATCCTTTGTATACTTTTCCCAGTTTCTTCCAACAGTAACATTTTGAAACTCTGTAGTATATTGCTGCATCCAGGATATTGACATTTTTATCATCTGAAAATAACAATAAGGGAATACAGCACTGTATACAGTGGTTAGGGACAGAGAGAAGAGAAGGAAGGTGAACAGACGAGAGGAATCCACGTGGTGCTGGAGTTCTCCAGTATCTTACTAATGGTGGGTGTCACTAACAGGTGATAAGACTGTATAAAGTTAATATGCATACACCTGCTCTCCTCCACATAAACACACACACACAAGCAAAGCTGAGTGAATCTGAATATGATTAGTGGATTAAATCAATGTCAATATCCTGATCAGTGGTGAAGATCCCTCTCTCACGTAATACTAGTAACTTGTACTTTCTCTCTTTTTCTTTGTAAGCCAGGCAGATGACTACCAGCTATCTTGATCATTTCAAAAACCAAACAGGTTTTGTTGATTTTTTCTATTGTTTTCCTGTTTTCAATATCCTTGATTTCTGTTCTAATTTTTACTGTGGGCTTTATGTTTACTTTCTTCTTCTTTCTCTAATTCTCCAAAGTGGAAACTTAATTTTTTATCTCATGTTTTTCTTCTTTACTAACATATGCATTTAATCTATTCATTTCCTTCAAGATACTGATATACGTTTCATATATTTTCATAAGTTATATTCATTTTTATTTTACTCAAAATATTTTTCAATTTATCTTGAAATGTCTTTGACCTACAGATTATTTAGAAGTGTCTTGTTTCATTTCCAAATATTTGGGGATTTACCAGCTATGTTTCTGTTATTTATTTCTAGTTAAATTTCACTGTGGTCGGAGAACACACCTTGTGTGATTTCTGTTTTACGTTTATGTGTTCAGGTGTGTCTGTGGCCAGAGTGTGGTCTATCTTGGTGAATGTTGCATGTGAGCTTGAGAAGAATGTGTATTGTGCAATGGTTGGCTAAAGCATTCCATAAATGTCAATTAGATCCTGTTGATTGATGGTGCTTTGCAGGTCATCTATATCTTTACTGATTTTCTGCCTGCTTCCTCTGTCAATTACTGAGAGAAGTGTGCTAAAGTAGAGTTGGATGAGTCCATGTCTCCATGCAATTCTATCAGTTTTTACACCATGCATTTTGATGCTCTATCATTAGGTACATGCTATTAAGGATTGTTATGTCTTCTTGAACAATTATAGTTTCTGATTCCCCTCTACTCCTGATAACTTTCCTTATTCTGAATTCTGCTTTGTTTGAGCTTAATATAGCTACTCTAGCTTTCTTTTTATTACTGTTAACACGTGTATTTTTCTCCATCTCTTTGCTTTTAACCCATTTGAGTCTTTATATTTGAAGAGGTTTTATTTTTAAGCAGCATGCTGTTTGTTTAGTTTTTTTTAATCCACTCTAATAATATCTGTCTGTTAATTGCTGTGCTTAGACCATTCACATCTGAAGTAATTATTGGCTGGGTGTTGTGGCTCACACCTGTATGTTCAACACTTTGGGAAGCTGAGGTGGGAGGATCGCTTGAACCGACGAGTTCAAGACCAACCTGGGCAACATGGTGGGTCCCTGTCTCTACAAAAAAATACAAAAATTAGCCAGGTGTGGCACATGCCTGTAGTCCCAGCTACTTGGGAAGCTGAGGTGGGAGGGTGGCTTGAACCTGGGAGGTTGAGGCTGCAGTAAGTCGTAAGCGTGCCGCTGCACTCCAGCCTGGTGACACAGTGATACCCCTTTTCTAAAAAAAAAAAAAATTATTGAATCATTGATATATTTAGACTAATATCTGTTATCTTTTTAACTGTTTGCCTTTTGTTGTCTTTGTTTTTTTAACCTCTTTTTAGTCTCCTCTCATTTTAATTGAACCATTTACATGATTCCATTTCATCTCCTCTCTTAGTGTATTGCCTAACATTCTTTTAAACAATTTTTGTGGTCAGCCTAGAGTTTACACTGTACAAAAAGCTTTATTTCTTGGTCATATTCCGTGTCAGTTGCAGATCAGCTCTGGGTAAACTGCAGGTTGGCTGCAGCTCTGTGCCCATCTTTCTTATTCCAGGATTGAGGCTGAAGGAGCCATCTCCAGTCCATGCTGGTGTCATGCTCAAGAAAAAAAGCAAGAAACAGGGAAACACACATGTAGCCCTTAGAGCTTCTGCTCAGATATGGCCAAGTCCAACGTCAGCAGGAAAGGGAACAACCTTCTGTAATGGGATGTCACTCAACTCTCCCAGAAATTGATGGAGATATAGAATCCTCTTACGGAGCAGGCAGAATTGATGCATGTACAGTCTGCACAGGCTCTAATGGAAATGGGGGTTAGTCGGCTGGCTCCCAGGGATGTGGGGTCAGGGCCTTGGCTCACGCTGTGGGCCGAACTCATGGTCCACTCAACAGGCAGGCCCATCAGCTCTGCTCTGCCCAGCACAGCAGCAGCAGCCTGTCACCGACTCCATCATTGCAGGGAAGGGGGAGGTTCTTTTCTTTTCTCTTTCCTCTTATCCCAGGGGTTTCTGTGCATTGAAGCATATCTTGCTTCTCCATTGCCAGATGGTGAGACTGAACAAACAAAACAGATTTGAACTTGTAAAGTTTTCTTCAAGGCTAAAGAGTTTGAGGGCTGTTCTGATTGTGGTTCTCCTATCAAGTAGAAGTCCCTCACTGAAGTCCACAGAAAATTCTGGAGTCAGTGCTCCTCAGTTCCTCAGTCTGCCATTGCCTCACCAACGCTGATGCTTCAGTGGATATGGGAGTCAGCCAGCGTGCTAGGAAGGAATATCAGTGACTCCAGAAGTTAGGAGAAAAGGAAAAAGGAGGTCATCACAAAAGTAAAAGGAAGAGAGAGGTAAATGAAAACAATGTCACCCTTTCTCTTGATGCTCTGAGTACAGCACAGAGCCCCTTTCTGGGAGGTTGTGCAGCCTGAGACAGGGAGACTGGTGCACCCATCCATTCAGCACCGAATGCCTGTCATGGGGGCAGAGGAGCAGGAGCAGCAGCCTGGGCGTGCCGCTGCAGAGGGATGGCTAACCACTCAGTGAGAGCTGCCTCCGTGAAATGATAGAAGAAAAAGCCAGACTACAGGAGTTTCCAAAGCGACAGGGTAGGGAGAAAGGGGCAACTCCACTGGGTAGACAGAGAATGACAACACCTGTGCCATCCACCCTCCATGACCACCCCCCCATCATCCGCCCTCCATGACCACCCTCCTGTCAGCCTCCACTGTCCCCACACCAACTCTGTTGGTGAGACAGGCCCTGCCTTTGTTCAAACTCCCTTTCTGTCAGCCACAGTGTCACTTACACAGGGCTACAACTTCACATATACAAAAGCAAAGTGCCTGAGTCTGTTTGGGCCACTTTAATAAAATACCCTAAACTGTGCAGTTTATAAACAATAGGAATATTTTTTTCACAGTTCAACAGCCTCGGAAGTCCAACATCAAGGTGGACCTGATTCGGTGTCTGGCGAGAGCCCACTTCCTGGTTCACAGACGGTCCCCGCTGTGTCCTCACATGGCAGAATGGGAAGGCAGCTGCCTGGAGCCTTTCCTTTTCCTTTTTTTTTCTTTTTTTTTTTTTTTTTTTTTGAACGAGTCTCGCTCTGTCACCAGGCACGATCTCGGCTCACTGCAACCTCCGCTTCCCAGGTTCAGGCGATTCTCCTGCCTCAGCCTCCCAAGTAGCTGGGACTACAGGCACACGCCACCATGCCAAGCAAATTTTGTATTTTTAGTAGAGACAGGGTTTCACCATGTTGGCCATGGTGGTCTCCATCTCTTGACCTCGTGATCCAACCCCCTTGGTCTCCCAAAGTGCTGGGATTACAGGCGTGAGCCACCATGCCCAGCCTGGATCTTTCTTCTGAGGGTACTAATCCCACTCAAGAGGGTTCCACCTACAAAACCTACTCACCTCCCAAAGCCCCACCTCCAAATACCAGCACACTGAAAATTAAAGCGTCAACACACCAATCTGGGGGAGACACAAACATTTGGAGCCTAGCACAGAGCTATGCCTCCTGTCCTGTAATTGAACTTAAATCCCTGACTTGCCTGGGGTAGAGTGACACTTCGCTTCTACACAGCTGAGCTGCTTCAGAGCTTCTGGCTTGTCCATCATTTCCAGCTCAGTTACTGGGCCTGGGCCATACCCCCTCCCCCCACCCACCCTGCAGCTTATGCAGTGCTGCCCATTGGCAGCCCAGCCTGTCCTCTGCTGGCCCCGTTCTCTCCGCTGTGGCCACCCTGGTCTTGGGATATTGCTGACACACGGTGCACAGCCTGCAAGGCCTCTACAGAAATGAGCTCCTTTGCCTTCCCCAAAACCTTCCAGGGACATAGGAATTTCTAAAGTGGTCTCCCACAGCAGACAGGGACCAAATAATGTTTCAGAGATGGCGCAGCCCTCCCAAATCCCCTGCCTTCAGGCACCCTCTCCCACAGCAGCCTGAGCCACTCCAACACCATTCACCTTGTGGAGAGATTTCCTCTTAGCTCCCCACAACTCAGTTTCCCAGAACTCAGGCCACACCTCATGCAATCATCTGGCCTCTGCCCTCTGGCTCTCCAGCAGCCTTTCCAATCCACCCTCAACCCTGCTCAGAATGTCTTTCCCCATTTTCCTGCCAGAGACTTTCCCTCTGAGATCATGGTACCCTTGTCTGGCTCTCTAACCCGGAGGGGAGGCCCTCAGGATAGAAAGGAAGAAACTCAATGGAGCAGAGAGAAAACACGTCTGTTTATTGCACAGCCATAATGGAAGTGCTGCCACTGACGGATCACCTGTCACACACTGGGGCTTTTAGCATCTCCTTCTATTTCCTCCATGGTGTGGTCAAGGTCGTGTCCAGGCAATCCTGAGTCCACCCTCCATGCACTGCGTTTATTCAATCCTCCCAATGTCTTGCAGGATTCCTGTTGCTTCTGTTCCTCCTAGTTTGAGGTTGTTGTTTTGTCAAACCTTCGACACATGTCTAAATTCTGTTACCTGTAGGGTTCCCTAAATTGCTGCGGGAAGAAAGCCGTGGCACTAGTTTCTAGGACAGTCTATTCGAGCCCAAGGTCAAATGTGGATTCTGTTTCTGCACCATAGAATAAGGTCCTGTCGTCCTGTAAACTTGCTGTGGCAGAGACACAAGCGTTCTGCAGGCAGAAGCAGGCATCTCCTTTGAGCTACCTAGGTGGGAGGTGGAAGAATCAGAGGCTCCCTCTTGAGAAAGACTGTGAGGCCTGCACAGGCCAGCTGGGCAGGGGAAGGGCTGCTGGGGCGGGGCACCAAGTATTTCACCACCAGGCCTGTATCCTCGGGTTATTCACTTCATTATTTTAAATGTTGAAGATTTTTACTTTCTTTAGCTTTGGATAGTGAATGCACTCATATTTCAAATATTAAATGATACAAAAAGATGTTATTAGATAGAAGTTCACCCCACCATGCTTCCTTACCCCTCCCTAGTTCCTACTTTCTCATATGTAGTTACATTTCTTCCCTGCTATATAAACCTTTTAAACTTTTTTTTTTTTTTTTTTTTTTTTTGAGATGGTGTCTCACTCTGCTGCCCAGGCTGTAATGCAGTGGCATAATCCCGGTTCATTGCAGCCTGTGCCTCCTGGGTTCAAGCAATTCTCCTGCCTCAGCCTCCTGAGTAGCTGGGAGTACAGGCGTGTGCCACCGCACCTAGCTAATTTCTTTTCTTTTTCTGAGACGGAGTCTCGCTCTGTCACCCAGGCTGGAGTGTAGTGATGCGATCTCGGCTCACTGCAGCCTCTGTCTCCTGGGTTCAAGCAATTCTCCTGCCTCAGCCTCTGGAGTACCTGGGATTACAGGCACCTGCCACCATGCCCAGCTAACTTTTTTATTTTTACTAGAGATGGGGCTTCACCATGTTGGCCAGGCTGTTCTCGAACTTCTGACCTCAAGTGATCTGCCCACCTCAGCCTCCTGAAGTGTTGGGATGACGGGCGTGAGCCACCGTGCCCAGTGGAGCTTACTTTTCCAGTCTATTTTCTCTCTCAGTCAGAGTGGGACATTTCTATTGTCCTACCGTTGTGTGAGGATTCCCTCCTCTCTCCCCTTCATTCTGCTTTAAGACTCTCTAGCTTTGTTTTTCTTTTCATTTTTGGTTACTGTATTTTTCCAATAGAAAGTTCTAAAATTCCCCTTTGGTTCTTCTTTGTATCGTCTCTTTCTGGGTTTAGATTTTCTATTTGTTTGCTGAGACTTCCTATTTTTATCATTCAAGTTTGTTCACAATTTCTCACCATTTTGTGATGACTGCTTTACCGTCATTCTCAGATCACTATACCGTCTCTGTTAACTCGTGTTCACATCTAATGATGTTTTCAATTCAGTCTGAGACCTGCCTGGTTCTTGGGGTGCTAGAGGATATGTTTATCGGAACTTGGGTGCTTGGGGTATGATGTTACAAGACTCTGGATCTGATGGTAGCTTGGGCCCCCACAAGGCTTCCTCGGGCACCATGGGCTGGAGCCTTGTTTGCTGGTGATGGTGAAAGTCCTGAAGCTCTGCCGCCACCCTGTGGGGCGGAGGCTCTGCGCCACCCCAGTGAAGGCGGGGGAGTCCATGCTCCCCGTGTGGTCTCCACTGACCCTGCAGGTGGGGGCCCTGTGACTGCCCAGGGGATGGCGGTGCTGGCTCCTACCCCACCTGCACTTCACCCCCAGGCTCAAGATATGGTGACCTCATTACAGCCTGGCCAGTGGGATATCCAGACCCTACTCATTTTTTTTGGTTGTTGAAGTGGGGTTGGGGCTGAGTGACCACAGTTTTTTCTGTGGTATTTGGATGCAGTTTCTGCCTTGCTAGGCTGCCCCATTCCCACTGGTGCGGCTGGAAGGTGCAGCATTTTCTTGCGGCTTTTTTTCTCCATGTTCATTGACATTCCTGGGTTGCCAGCTTTTCCATCATCCAGTCTTGGATGTACTCGGCACGAAGAAAACACGAGGGACTCGCCCTGCACGCTTCCTCACATCCCGAGGTCCCCAGCCAGCCTGCCTTCTCTCCACCTTTCAGAGTCTCCCTGTGTCTGCTTTATATCTAATATCCGGGGTGTTAGTTGTACTTAATGGGAGCAATAAGGAAGAGAGTGTCTGCTCCATCTTCCAGAAGGGAACATCCCTAGCAGGAGCTATTTGTGCAGTTCTGTGTTGAGTCTGGCTTTTTTGTGTTTTTGTTGGTTGCTGTTGTTACAGTGGACATGTATTACTCTTATAGTTAAATAAAGTATACTCACACAGTTGTTCCACCCACCCCACCCCAGAAATACCTCTGTGTATCAAAACGTTTGCTGGTTTTCTCCTGGGCATAGTCCCATGCAAGGTCTTCCCTGGAAAATGAAAGTAAAGCCATCCTCTGTGGGGGATTTGCTGTTTGGAATTGAAGACATCCCTAGATATCCCCTTCCATCTTTAATTACAGCATTATAATTGAACATTTTAATTAAAAGCCAGCCTTGCTTAACGAGTGCTTCCCCTGGCTGGATGTGAACAGCTCCACATCTGTGGCGAACCTCCTTTCCTTCCCCAGCAGCTCCGACACCTGGTTTCACCGGCTTCACCTGCGTGGCCTCCCGGGCTCAGACCCTCCTTCAGCACTCAGTCACCTCAAGGCATTCGGAATTGTAAACTGCCGACCCGAATGAAGGAAAGCAGATGGCCTGAGCCCTCAAGCACAGCACCAGCAATGGAGCACCATGATGTGTGTGTGCGTGTCTGTGTGTGTGGTGTGAGGTTGTGTGTTTAAAAACTGTGGGCAGGCATAGAATTCTTGAAGCCAGTGTTTCCCACTGGCAGTGTTGCCTGTTGCCCCAGGGCCTTCCCCAAGGGCCCTCATGGCTCCCACTGTGGATGTAACTTTGTGCAAACAGAGCACAGTGGCCAACTGTAGACACAGTAGCAGAACTTTCTTGTGGAATGAGCCAAACTACTGAGCCCCTTCCAGGAGTTAGGGCTCGTGGCTAGATGCCTTAGAAAACAGGCCATGAAGAAGATGAGGTTCCATCCTCAAGGGGTTTGGTTTGGGAGGACTGTGTTCCCTCAATGCTCTCTCCTTGAGTTTTCCCTGTTCAGTTAGGTGTGCCTGAAATATAGGGACCCATTATGAGGCTATAATCTTGGGTCTCCTGTCAATTAATCTATAATTAAGGGCAGTTCCCATGTGTCGTCCGTGAAACAGTAACCATGATTGTTGATTTGCTATTAACATTCTTTTGGGTACAGGGCCAGACATTTTACACACCTAATGCAGTTTGATTCATACGGAAACCTTGAAAAATCAGAGGTTTTTTACTTCCCATTTTACATACAAGGAAACTGGGATCCAAAGAGGATGAGCTACCTGTTCCTTGTCACGTGGCTGGTCAACCTCAGGTATGGTGGGTTCTAGGGCCAAACACTCTTTCCGCAACCATGAAACACTTCCTCTGTTTTTGGCTTTAGCATCTACCACTGTGCACAGCTTTGAGAAGACCTGCAATTAAAGGTCTGTTGGCCAGGACTGTGGAAACAGGCCCACAATTGAGGAAGAAGACATTTTTTCTAGAAGCAGCCATGCGCCTCTCACAATGTCCTATTTCCCCTATAGATGAGCCATTTGACATGTTTCTTATTATATTAGTATTAATATTCATAAAATGATGCAAGTATGAAGATAAAGAGATAGAATAAAATAAAGGCTAACCATTTATTTCAGAAATAGTCACTATTCGTGACTATACCAGTTATCTATTAGGTTTAAAATTATACTTTAAAAAAATCCAAGAGCTAAAATAGCAGTCATTTTATTATATCTCACTACTTTGTGGGTCAGGGAATTGAATAGAGTTCATCTGGGAAATTCTTCTCTTCCATATGGGGCCACCCAACTTGACTTAATAGCACACAGGTAGCAACAGGGCTGACCTGTAGTATCCAAGGCTTCTTCAGCCACACGGCAGGGACAGCAGGAGGCTGACTTCAGCGGGCAGGGGGCCCTCTCCCTCTGCAGGTGGACTCGAGCCTCTCCAGCAGTTGAGTGGCACATCTCTCCTGGAGGAGGGCACCAGCATCCTGATGAACGTTGCCAGTTTCAAGTTATTCCCATGACAGCACACGACAGAATTCCTGAAATGTTAATGATGGGCTCCTATGTGTTGGTAGGAGCTGACTCTAGCACATTCCTGCTTCCAAGAGGCCCAGGGGAAGGGGCAATTCCTCACGAAGCCTGTGCCTGGAACTGGCATCACATCATTTCTGCTGGTCTCTATCGGTTAAAGCAGGCACAGGCCAGCTCAGATGTAAAGAGAAGGACCACAGACCCCTACATCTCAATAAGACGGATTTCAAATGATCCACAGCTATCTTGAATGCCTTGTGTGTATGTGTATGTTTATGTGTAAGGGTGTAAGGATGTGGATGAGAGTCCGTATGGGCTAGGGTTAAATGTCAAATACTGTTTTGTAGCCTGTTTAATGTGTCACGAGCATGAATCTTTCCATGTCAGTAAGTATTCCTTTGTAGTATTACTTTGGATATGGCAATAGTATTTCACCATCTTGCTTGACTATAATTATGTATTCTTTGGTTACATTTTTTCCAATTTCCTACTCTAGCAACATTGCAGTAATGAGAAAAACCTTGGTGTCATCCTGATTTCCTGTGAGAGACTGTGTTCCATCACCCCACCAGTCAATCTCTTTGCCTGTGCTCTTTGCTGACAGTTTGCCTCTCACAATAGACCCTAAAAATGTCTTGGAACCATTCAGTGGCCTCCCTTGCAGCTAGAGAATGGACGTGTGATGTAGTTCGGGCCAACCGGATGAAAAGCTAAGTTGACCAAGACAGTCTAGGAAAGCTGCTCCTCCATGAAAATGAAAGTTCAGATCCTCGGGAAGAAACCACCTCTTCCTCTAACCTTTGGCTCTGGTTGTGTATAAAGTGCCACTTCGAACCCTAGCAGCCACCTTGCTGTCATGAGAGGGGGCAGGGGGTCTGCACGGAGGCCCACCTGAGCCCTCCTGTGAGAGTGCCATGAAGCCCTGGAGTTGCCTACCCAAGGGCTTCTCTCTGGATAAAAACAGTCCATCTTTAGATAGAAATCATTTTCCATGTGTTCTATACTTGCATATTAGAGCATCCTAGTTTTTCTTAAATTCCTAGGTGAAGAAATAATAGGACAACAGAAAAGCATGTGAGATTTTAATCCTTATTGTTAATTCACTCTTGCCTTTGTTCATTTCCTTACAGGCTCATGAATATAAATTTTGCCGTATTTTTGCTTATGTAAAAAATGGGTGTCAATTTAATGGGCAAAATAATGGTGTCTCATTTACATTTGTATTTTTATTACAAAGCATTTGATGTGCTTATTAGTTATCTGTATTTCTTATGATAGGAATTAACCGTGCATATTCTTTATGCATATTTTTGTATTGAGGTGTTTATCTTTTTAATAATCACTCAGACCTCCTTAGGTTTGGAGAAGAGTAACCCAGTTCTATTTGATTGAAATTTTTTCCTGAGTTAAACTTTGGTTCTTAATTTTGTTTATAGTAATTTTTATGTGTGAATGTTGAAAATGTTTGCATAATCAAATCAGCCCTTTCCCTCTTCTGGTTTCTACTTCAGAAGTCCCTCTCCCAGGATTATGGAAATATTTACTTCTGTGTTTTTTTAATATGTCTATGATTATAATCTATTAAAGATGCAAGCCTTTAATCCCCCCGGAATTTATGCTGGTGTGCACCTAGCTTCACTTTCTTTCCGAGCTGTTCAGTAGTGCTGTCAAGGCCCCTTGAGTTTTGTAATATATCCTTTCTCCACTTAGGACCTGCCTCACACTGTGTGGATTGCTCCTGCTCCTGCTTCCAGCCATTTATTGACTTTTTCACATTATCAAACCGGTTATGAGATTAGCGACGAACCACGGCCAATGTTGATGAAAACGGCCTGCTGAAATTGTAAATGTTTAACCATTCCCCACTGGGAAACAAAAGGACTCGACTGCATCAGTGTGTGTTTCTAAAGTGCAGCCTGCCCGTACCTGGGTGGTGACGTTGCCTTGTAGTACCAGATGGCATTTTCTTTATTGACTGTGGTGATCCTTGACCTCAGTCATAAGAAATGGATAGGGAATTGTAAAAACATATCCATATTTCACAAGGAGATGAGGCAAACACACACTTCTGCCTGTCCTTTTCCCAGATGTCGTGGAGTTCAGGATTGAGGTATGGACCAGTAACTGTAGAAACAGGTTGTTGAAAAGAAGAGAATATCAACTACCTCCTCTTAAAGGCGGTACTTTAAAGCAATGAAACGAGTCACTTCTAACAAAAATATTTTGTGTGTGTGTGTGAGATGGAGTCTTGCCCTGTCACGACACTGGAGTGCGATCTTGGCTCACTGCAACCTCCACCTCCCAGGTATAAACAATTCTCCTGCCTCAGCCTCCTGAGTAGCTGGGACTACAGGCGCATGCCACTATGCCTGGCTAATTTTTGTGTTTTTCGTAGAGACAGGGCTTCACCATGTTGACCAGGATGGTCTTGATCTCTTGACCTTACCATCTGCCCAGCTTGGCCTCCCAAAGTGCTGGGATTACAGGCGTGAGCCGCCACGCCCGGCCAACTAAAATATTTTTATGTACAGATCCCGTGTTCCAATAACATACCTTACTCTGTGTTGATAAAGGATATGAATTTGCACCCTCATTTGCTAAACAGTGAACGAATTAATGGACCATTTAGGTTGAGAAAAGTGTCTCGTGTTCTGTGGTCTGGCGTGGACTCCATTGCGCATAAAGAGAAAAGGACTCTCTCCACGCTGAGATATTGTATTGTTTTGTTTTCTACAGAGTTGGATATTACCTGTTCGACATGTAAGCTTCTGTGCTTCGTGGTGTTTTAGTGACATCCAGTCATATAGTGTAATGTAGTATAGTGTAGTGTAGTGAAATTCATCCAGTGTAATGTAGTGTGGTATAGCGAAACATGTTTTAAGTAATGGTAAAAAGTCATCAAATGTGAAAAATGTAGGAAATACCGATCTTTCATAAAATTTACCTATTAATCACTTGAGATATAGTTTAAGATAAAGTCACTAAAGTTTTTTAGCCTTTGTCTTTTCTTGCCCTTATCACATCTCCTCTGTGTAGTTTAACACAAGTGCCTCCATGCAAGTGCAATGCCTAGAGGTAACCACGAGGAGGGTCTCATTTCTCTATGATAGTGCAATGCCTAGAGGTAACCATGAGGAAGGTCACATTTCTCTATGATAGTGCAATGCCTAGAGGTAACCACGAGGAGGGTCACATTTCTCTACGATAGTGCAATGCCTAGAGGTAACCACGAGGAGGGTCACATTTCTCTACGATAGTGCAATGCCTAGAGGTAACCACAAGGAGGGTCTCATTTCTCTATGATAGTGCGATGTCCAGAGGTAACCACGAGGCAGGGTCACATTTCTCTATGATAGTGCAATGCCTAGAGGTAATCACGAGGAAGGTCTCATTTCTCTACGATAGTGAAATGCCTAGAGGTAACCACAAGGAGGGTCACATTTCTCTACGATAGTGAAATGCCTAGAGGTAACCACGAGGAGGGTCTCATTTCTCTACGATAGTGAAATGCCTAGAGGTAACCACGAGGAGGGTCACATTTCTCTACAATAGTGAAATGCCTAGAGGTAACCACGAGGAGGGTCACATTTCTCTACGATAGTGAAATGCCTAGAGGTAACCACGAGGAGGGTCTCATTTCTCTACGATAGTGAAATGCCTAGAGGTAACCACGAGGAGGGTCACATTTCTCTACGATAGTGCAATGCCTAGAGGTAACCACGAGACAGGATCTCGTTTCTCTATGATAGTGCAATGCCTAGAGGTAGCCACGAGGAGGGTCACATTTCTCTACGATAGTGCAATGCCTAGAGGTAGCCACGAGGAGGGTCTCGTTTCTCTACGATAGTGCAATGCCTAGAGGTAGCCACGAGGAAAGTCTCATTTCTCTACGATAGTGTGATGCCTAGAGGTAACCACGAGGAGGGTCACATTTCTCTACGATAGTGAAATGCCTAGAGGTAGCCACTAGGAAGGTCTCGTTTCTCTATGATAGTGCAATGCCTAGAGGTAACCACGAGGAGGGTCACATTTCTCTACGATCAATGCTTTCCAGCTGGATCCAATCAAAAAAGAAACAGAACATCTCATCACAGAGTTCTTTTCTCCTCTGTGTGGGATTTTTTCCTGGAGCTGACTGCATTTGCCCTTTTGGCTCAGTTATTATTGATATCCATGCACGTCACTTTCTACCATTTATTAAGAAAGCTATGAAGGCAGTGAGTGTGAGGTTTCTAACAGCAGCCCCTGCCATGCCATGGAAATGGGTTGTATAGATGGCCACATAAATGGGTCAAGAGAAGCAAATCCAGCTTCCCGGGTTCATTATGTGAAATCTTAGGTCCTAAAGAGTTCTGCATCTAGTCAACCCCCAGTGGAAAGACAGCATAAAATACACAACAATTTTACTCTCATTCACCAACTATCATTTTTTTTTACTCCATTTTCATCCTAACATTCATAAGTGAATGAGCATTTTTATTTTTCTCACATTGGGTTTCTATCCACTATAATCTCCTGAAATTGGCCACTGAAGGCCAATATTCACCAGAATATCCTTTTTGCCAAATGTAGGCGCATTCCCTCAATTCCCTTTTGTGCTCATTCCGGGTCAGTCATTATGGATATTGTGGAGACTCTCTTCCCTGGAGAAGCCCTGTGTCCCCACCCCTGACTTCTCACAGTAACTCCAGTCCACACTTCCAACACTCTACAGTCACACCCACTAATACTGAGCTGGACTCAAAGTCAGCTTGTCCTTAGTGATTACAACATTATCCATATGCATTTGCCTGTCACGTATGTTGTGCAGCACTTTGGCAGGAGTGTGGCAGGTGTGTGGAGGTTGAAGCCATCCTTCCTCACTGTTGCCCAGGTGGTCGCTGTTCTCACCCTTCTTGTCTGATCCTAAGCCTTCTCCGTGGGTCCTTGCCATTCTCAGTGGCAACAAGGGCAAGGGAGCAATGGAAATGTCAGGATACCACCGTTTCTAGCAGTTCTAGCAAAATTCCTAAAGCCACTCACCACCAGGGTGAGGTCCACCTTCTCCTGGTCCTGAGGATTCTGACCATGCCGTAGAGCAACTTCCTGGCAGTGGAGAGGAGAGCCCACACCTCTAATCATCCGCCCCTATCTCATTTCTACACCAGTGACCCAGTATGGCTCCGTGTCTACACCAGCGACCCGGTATGGCTCCGTGTCTACACCTGTGACCCGGCATGGCTCCCTGTCTACACCAGCGACCCAGCATGGCTCTGTGTCTACACCAGCGACCCGGCATGGCTCGGTGTCTACTGCAGCGACCCGGGATGGCTCCATGTCTACACCAGCGACCCGGCATGGCTCGGTGTCTACTGCAGCGACCCGGGATGGCTCCGTGTCTACTGCAGCGACCCGGGATGGCTCCATGTCTACACCAGCGACCTGGCATGACTCCCTGTCTACACCAGCGACCCAGCGTGACTCGGTGTCTACTGCAGCGACCCGGGATGGCTCCGTGTCTACTGCAGCGACCCGGGATGGCTCCATGTCTACACCAGCGACCCGGCATGACTCCCTGTCTACACCAGCGACCCAGCATGACTCGGTGTCTACTGCAGCGACCCGGGATGGCTCGGTGTCTACTGCAGCGACCCGGGATGGCTCCATGTCTACACCAGCGACCCAGGATGGCTCCATGTCTACACCAGCGACCCGGCATGGCTCTGTGTCTACACCAGCGACCCGGCATGGCTCCGTGTCTACACCAGCAACCCGGCATGGCTCCGTGTCTACAGTAGTGACCTGGCATGGCTCTGTGTCTACACCAGCGACCCAGCATGGCTCCGTGTCTACACCAGCGACCCGACATGGCTCCGTGTCTACACCAGCGACCCGGGATGGCTCCATGTCTACACCAGCGACCCGGCATGGCTCTGTGTCTACACCAGTGACCCGGCATGGCTCCGTGTCTACAGTAGTGACCTGGCATGGCTCTGTGTCTACACCAGTGACCCGGCATGGCTCTGTGTCTACACCAGTGACCCGGCATGGCTTCTCCACTCAGAACAGTCATCTTGGCCAATGGCGCAAAGGCCTCCTGAAACCCTCTCCTGATCTCATACAGTGAGCAGTCACTGAAGACCGTTTTCTCATGTTTGCAAGAATGAGGGCCATGTGACCGGCTGGGACTTCCACTGCCAGGCTCATTCCAACTCAGCTAGGCTCCAGAGTGGTCCAGGGCTCAGCTCTTCCTAGGAGCTGCAAAAGTTTGATTTAAAGTAATCTTCTTCGCCATGATGTTTTTTTTCTTCTGGAGAGCATGCAATTTTTAATCTTTATTGCTGACCAGGACAACTCAGCAAGGCTTGTAAATTATTCTTCAACACTAAATGTCCTGATGATTGTTCTCCTGTCTTCAAGAAAGGTCCTCATGAAATGCAGTGGGCACCCATTTTTCTATGTAGTACTGTGGTTCTTAGTCCAGCATGGTAAAATCTCTGTTCATTTGTCAGAATCCATCAGCAGTGTTCGGTGGCAGGTGAGGGGATCCTGATGCAGGGCCTTTAAGGGACCAACTGGAAGAAACTCCTCTTTCTCTGGGCTTCCTTCTCGTTTTGCAGCCATCTCCCGGGTGACCAGGGGTGCTGCATCACACACAGAGGACTGTGTAGTTAGGGAATGTGCTCATGAAGTGTTGCATTTATTAGACAGCAGAATAAGCACAGACTTAAAGGGGGTCTTTTTATGTGAACTGACTGTCATAAAATTGGGAGGGGTGAGAAAGACAGGGAGAGAAGGCGATGCCACCGTCTGGGTAGCAGGCAAGAATGGAACAAAGCATGCCACACAGATTTGTCATCTCAACACACATCCCATAGCAGAGGAAGCCCTTCCTGTGGGTCTGCGGCTTAGCAAGATAGACACCAGAAACCTGGTCTCCCTAGCAGCAGAGGTGCAGGCATGTGACCTCGGCTTGGCAAGGTCAGCTTCATGAGAACAGGCTGAGGACTCACTCAAGGCATCACTCTGCCTGCATCCCATTGGCCATCCTCTCTAGCCTCCCTAGGGAACTTGTCTTCCACCCAGTGTCTTCCACCACTTGCCTCTTCTGATTACACCAACCTAGGTGGTTTTCTACAACAGTAGGACTCAGATTTTAACTGGTGCAAATCAAAAGACATTCTCTCCCATGGATGCCTGCACTCAGAAGTAGGATTGTAAAAGTGCATTTACAGAAAGTTGATGTCACCCATGCACCATAAGTCACAAAGGGCTCTGGAGTGACTCACAGTCCCAAGAAGGCCTCCCAGTGGAAACTTGCTGGGGCACTGCTAGGCTTTGGGCTCTGGAGGCAAGAGCTGTGTGCATACAGCAAGAAGATCCCAGCACCCAGTGTGGAACCTGGCACAGAGGAGACACTCAACAAAGAGTTGCTAAGCTAAATGACTGGGGCAGAGGGGAGATAAATGGGCATCCCAGCTGGGTGGGAGAAGGCAGGGAAGCAGGTAAGAAGCGAACTCTTTCCTTAGTATTATTACTCTCCAAAACTTCATTTCCACCAAAGGGCTAAATCTAGTCCAAATTATTCTCTTCTACTACATTAGACAATGCAGGCATTAAAAGGATAGAAGGCAAGCCAAGGAATGAGGGGCTGAGTTTACTCTGATTCTTTTTCAACCATAAGCAATACCAATCCCACTGTTAGTAAGTCAACCAGTAAAGCCTTGCAGTGTATTCTCAGCACAGCACAGGGAGACACGGGCTGTACTGTGCTTTCACGATCATCAAGTTCATTACCTGTGACGCAGTCACAGAGATAGGCCTTTGGGAAGACTGAGAGCCCTCTCTTTCACTATTCCTGTTACTGTATTGGGTAACAATCCTCCCAGATGATCTGGAATTTTAAAACAGGCTGCAATGAAGACAGAGTATACAAGGCTCCTTCCTTTACCCCATGCCTATAAATTTAAGACTTCTACCTCCAAAGCTAGGAAAGAAAGAAGAAGAGACCATTTACTGAACAATATTTGTCGAACAAGCTATTTTTGGACAGTTAATATCTAATCGTATTTACTCTTTCCATGACTCTGTGATATCCATATCATCAACATCATCATCATTATCATACTTTTTAAGAGAAGTTAGAAAAGTTAAATACCCTATGGTTGCATATCTAGCAAGTAATTAAGGAAGGTAGATTTGAACTGTGGCCTCCGGTCCCTTGTTCTGAGTACCACTGTGACTCCAGGCTGCTTCCAGAGGCATTTTCCAACCTGTCCGCCATTTTGTAATAGGCACCATGTCCTATCAGACTAAGCCGGGGACGTTCCTGCATTTTAATCCAAGCAATTCCAAATCCTAGCTGGGGAAGGAGCATCTCTAGACATAGATGATGCATTCCTATGTTTAGTTCATTGTGTCAGGCTTTTTCTGAATGTCTGGAATACAGCTGTGAACATGACAGACCATGTTCACAGGTGAGGAGGTGAGGAGAGGGAGTGTGGGGTACATCTGCCCCTGGATCACTACTCCATCCCTTTACCCACAGCCATGGCTCTCAACAGCCAGCCCCTTACCCATGGCCACAGCCCTCAACATGCCCACTGTCACCATTAACCCTTTAGGTCAACGGGTGGTGAAGGTCTCTTGCAGCTGCTAGGCCCTGGGTTTTCCCCTCTCTCTTGTTGCCCTCATTACCCACCCCACCCTAAAAGAGCCCCTTATTAAATTCTGTTCAGCTGCACCCACTGAGGGACCCCTGATTCCTGATGGGATCCACTCACAACCTGGTTCCTGGAAAACGCCCAGGAACGGGCAGCTCTGACAGTAGGCTCACGGGCCAGGGCTTCGCTCCACACTGTACTGGTCCCAGGACTCTAAGAGGACAGATCCCGTTGCTTAAAACCTACCCTTTTAATTGTTATCTTTAGTTGACTAGTATCAATATTTTAGAATGTAAATTATCTTTACATTGAAGCATTAATAGTTTCTTCCTCGGTTCAGTGGGGACAATAAGAGAATCCACCTTTGAGGGTTGGTGTGTAAACTAAACAAGGTAATGCACACGTACATACAAAGAAAGTGCTTAACAAATCAGCTATTCCTGCTCCTATCATTTATTTTTGAAATGATTATTTTATTGAGAGTTCTATTTCTTATATGGCACAGCTAAATCTTCAAAGAAAAATACCCAATGAATAAAATATGCGGCTGGAACTCCAGGAACTAGGATGTCATTAGAGTACAGAAACCTATTTAATTGTGTTTAATACAACCTTTCCCAAACATTTTATGGATGCTATTAACATTTCCTGGAATCATTAACATTTTCCTGGAGCTAATGTTCTTCAGAAATAATTTGCAAAGGGTTGGTTTGATTGATGACTTTTGCTCCTTCTTGTCTACTCTTGCTAGGAAGTGGCATCCTGGGTGGTGGCTGGAAGAAAGGAGGGACAATCGGAGGTGGCTACTGTCCTGAGAGGACAGCTTGAGTGATGCCGGGGACCTGTGCGTGGCGTGGGGCTCTGGACTTCCCCATGGTAGAGACATGGGGTGTGGGGCTGCCTCCACCGCCTTCTCTAGGAGGTGGGCGGGAAAGGAGGGTTGGGACTGCCTTCCTTACAAGACAATTCTGTCAGATGACAGCTTGGCCTGCAGGAGGTTCGTTGTGCAATAAAATCTGCAACTTACGGAATTAAAGAGGCGACCCAGATGAGTGTGAAGAGGGTCCATGAGATGAGAGGCGGTGGCGGCAGGTGTGCAGGGAACACTTGTGGGCATGCTCATTGCTGTTGACTTCGATTTAGAGATGTATTTTTCAGCTTTCATTTTGAGCCCTATGTGACATTAATTCCTTCAGAATATCTTTCTTTTCAGCTGGGAATTCCGTTTTTCAAATATATATCTCAAAACAGGATTATTGGGGGAAGTCCAATTTCATTGCATAGAGTTTGTGGAGTGTGTCTTTCCTGCATTTTCCCTTTATCCAGTTTATCATAGAAGAAAATCAATACTATACCATGGTCTTTAATACAATATAGGACAGGGCTCTTTTTTTAATAAAATCTACTGAGACTGAAAACTGTATACATAATAAATAGGGTAGGTCATCACCCAGAATGGATCTCTCTTTTTGTAAGAGATTTTTATTTGATTCCTCAGGTTTTATTCATGAGGAGGACAAGCAGAAATGTGAGAAATCCAGAAATGCTTTGATGTAGGGTGGCATCCACTTTCACGGGGAAGAATGCAGAGTGATGCCCACTTCTTCCCTGGAAGCCTCTGGGCCAGTCCTGCCAGGACCTGCGTCTTGTTTGGCTCAGGGCACACAGGCCCAGGGCTGCACAGTGCTGGATCCTAGCACTGTGGCCTGGAGTGTCACTGCACCAGTGCCAGCTACCACAGGGCAGCCTTACCACATCCAGACTTCCCGAAACACCTGCCTCTATGGGTGGGTTTGGAGGTTCTGATATACTACAAGCCTTTTCCCATTCTTAAACAAAATTCATTTATCCAACAAACATTTCTTGCCAATCTGATTTTTAAAATGAGATGAAGATTTGGGATCTTGCTGTTTTATTTTGCATTTTCCAAATGACTAGTGAGGCTGAGAAGTTTTCACCTGATTATTGGCCATTTGTATTCTCCTGGGATCCCTTGTCCATTCTTTGAATGCATTCATCTGACTTTTTCTTATTATTTAAAATCTTTGAGTGAGCTACATTCCAGAGTAACAGGAATTCAGCTTATGATAGAGGATGTAGTAGGTAGAATAACGGGCTCCAAAAAAAATCCAGGCCTTACTCCCTCAAACCTGTGGATGTGTCAGGTTCCATGGCAAAGGGGAGTGGAGGTTGCAGGTGCAGCTGAGGCTCTGACTCGGCTTACCTCACATAGGGAGATGCTCCTGAATTATCTCTCAATTATCTGGGTGGGTCAAGGTCATCACAGGGGCCCTTATAGGTGGAAGAAGGAAGCAGAAGGGAGATCTGGAGAGATGGCAGCATGAGAGGACTCAGCCCAACACTGCTGGATTTCACGACCGGGAACATGCCACAGCCAAGGAATGTGGGCCCATCTAGAAGCTGTAAAAGGCAAGGAAACAGACTCTCTCCTGGAGCCGCCAGGAGGATATGCACCCCTACGAGACATGTCAGACTTCCGACCCCTACAACCATCAGATAATAAATCTGTGTTGTTTTTAAGTCACTACATTTGTGTCCATTGCAATGGAAAACTAATAGCAGAGAATCTTGTGAGAGCATTCATTTTCTCTAGATTTATCTCCAACATCTCAGGCTGCCTTACTGGAGGGTGTGCTCCTAAATACAGACTGTGCGATGATTCCTGCATGATGTTTTCCTGCACAACCTGTGCAATAACTCTTACGCAGCATATTCCTAAATACACATTGTCCATGGCTATTGCATGGTGTATTCCTAAATACAGACTGTGCAATGACTGACAGCTCCACCTTCCACACCTCAAGACAACCAAAGAGGCTCCCGCCAAGACCCCTGTTTCCAAACACAGGCTACTAATCTGGTACCTTAGGGTGCGGTGCTTACCCAGGATCTTGAAGAGAGACAGGAGAATTTCACGGTTAAAGGAATGAATTCTAGTATTGGAACACCAGGGCTCAAGTCCCAGCCATGTCATTTATGGGCAGAGCAACTTAATCAACAAGCATAGAAGAGTGAGTCGGATGATGACAGAGCATTTGTCCTTTGTAAGTATGCATGGGACATGAAAAATTTGATCATATGCTGACTAACAAAGCAAGATTCAAAACATTTCAAAAGGTTGAATGTTTTCTCTGATCACATTACGTGAGAAACAAGTCACAAAAGTAAAATGGCAAGAAAATCCTAAGTTGTTTGATAATTAAGCCAATAACTTCCAAAGGATTCATGTGTGAAAGAAGATTACAAGTGAAATTAGAAAACATTTCGAACTTTAAGAAATGAATAAGATCATATTAAAGTTTGTGAAATGCAGCTGAAAATGCTTGGAAGAACACATATAACCTTAAAGGTACAGATTTTTAAAAAGTAAGCTTCTATCTCAAGGTTCTAGAAACATAGCAGCAAATTAAATCCAAAAATGTAGATTAAAGAAAACAATATGTAAGAATGGAAAGCAATGAAATTAGGATACTTTGAATATGTTAAATTTTCTGTTGGCTTGTTTTATTAATTTTTAAATAACTTTCAAAGGGAAAACTATAAAAATGACAGTAACATCTGTATCCAAAAGTGTGCACCTGAAGAACGTGTCCGGTCTCCTGGTCTACCACCACAGGAAAGCCCAGTGGCAACAAAATCGAGACAATAACCTGATAAATTAGAGACACAGGGTGAGCATTCCTAATCTGAAAATCTGGAATCCAAAATGCTTCAAGTTCAAACACGCTGCTCAAAGGAAATGCTCATGGGAGCCTTTCAGGTTTCATATTATTGGAACAGGGACACTCGACTATAAGTAGAGTATAATGCAAATATTCCAAAATCTGAAAACACTTGAAATTCAAAACACTTCCGGTCACAAGCATTTCTGATAGTCCCAGATGGTCGACCTGTAGTAGCACCAAAATCATCTTTTAGAGTGTTAATTTCTGACCACTTACCATGAAAATTCGAAAATAGATAAATAAAACAATGTTTTCTAAAGCAGGATAATTATATGGAGAAATGTCCAAATGAGTTACATATCTGACTTTGATTCTATTAATTGAAATAAGATAGGAATTTGGGGACACCAAAATACCAATGTATTCCCTACTTGATAAATAAAGAAATAATAAACGTTGTTTAGGTATTATTTTCACTTAATCATCTACCTACTCAAGGTGCTCTGTCTCTGAATGTTCAGACAGGCAAGAAGGACAACATGGCAAAGCCTGTATGGCACAGACACTGTGACTCCCCTGCCACCAACACACCAACAAACCCACGGACTGCTCCAAAAGAGCAAGGCACTTTGAGTCTCTGTCCTCTGGGGCAGACACCATGAGCCACTGCTCCTTGTGTCACGGGTTGGGTTGTTTCCCTGAATGCCCACTCAGAGACAGAGATGTGCATGTGGGAAGTGGGTCCTCAGGATGAGTACCCAGATGGAGGGTGGGGGCAGGGCTGGGCATGATACCCACCCGGAGGTAGAGATGTGCATGTAGGAAGTGGGTCCTCAGGATGAGTACCCAGATGGAGGGTGGGGAAGGGCTGGGTGGAGAGAGAAGCTGTGTGGGCAGCAGCAGCAAAGGCCTCAGCCCATCCCACCGGCAACTCTGGAGCTGAGATGAATGTGCAGAGTCAGGGCGAGGAGGACCAGCCTTCCCGCCTCTGCACTGATCATCTGTTGCATTCAGGCTTCCCCTGAGGAAGGACTGGTGCTCTCTTCACCCAAGAGCTCAGCTGCGAGATGTTGGCCTTCAAATTCCCAGACATGAAGAGAAGGAAGTCCTGAAGAGGAGAGGTTCTGGGCAACACCCTGAAGTGTCCACTACACCTTAATCTGGAAAGGTTTGGTGATGACAGTCAATTCCAATTTCTGTGTCATCTTTGAGATACATGAATAAAATATATTTGTACTTGGAAAAATAAATATTGAACAAGAAATATATACCAGCTGTATCCATGTGAGGAAGTAACTTACCCTCTGTGTGTCTCCATCTTCTCATATACAAATGCAGACAAGACTACCTGCTTCCTAGTGTGGCTTTGAAGAATAAAATTAGCTATTGTTTGTGGAACTTTTTAAAACCTGCAGTCCCTCAGCAGCTGTCTTTGCTATTTTGCTGGACCAGCTGACATTCTCAGAAGACTGCTTCAAAATTACAAATGCCTGTCCTCACAAAATATATGCACTAAGTTATAAGCAAGGAAGACACTGAACTTGGACTACGTTCTTTATTATTCATCATGGTTAACTTCATTGTTACCTCAGAAGAAAAAAGGATGTCCTTGAATGACAGTGTGAGCAGATCTCCTCAAGGGCTGCTATAGATGACAGCAATAGAGCTCTGACCCCGTCCCCATGCGTCCACAGGGAAATCAGACACAAAGCAGGTCCCCCTTCCACAGAGTCTGACCTGTCCCCATGTGTCCACAGTGACATCAGACACAGAGCAGGTCCCCCTTCCACAGAGTCTGACCTGTCCCCATGTGTCCACAGTGACATCAGACACAGAGCAGGGTCCCCATCCACAGAGCCTGACCTGTCCCCAGGTGTCCACAGCAACATCAGACACAGAGCAGGGTCCCCATCCATAGAGTTTGACCTGTCCCCAGGTGTCCACAGTGACATCAGACACAGAGCAGGTCCCCATCCATAGAGCCTTACCTGTCCCCAGGTGTCCACAACGACATCAGACACAGAGCAGGTCCCCATCCATAGAGCCTTACCTGTCCCCATGCATCCACAGTGACATCAGACACAGAGCAGGGTCCCCATCCACAGAGTCTGACCTGTCCCCATGTGTCCACAGTGACATCAGACACAGAGCAGGGTCCCCATCCACAGAGCCTGACCTGTCCCCAGGTGTCCACAGGGACATCAGACACAGAGCAGGGTCCCCATCCACAGAATCTGACCTGTCCCCATGTGTCCACAGTGACATCAGACACAGAGCAGGGTCCCCATCCACAGAATCTGACCTGTCCCCAGGTGTCCACAGGGACAGCAGACACAGAGCAGGGTCCCCATCCACAGAGCCTTACCTGTCCTCATGTGTCCACAGGGACAGTGGACACAGAGCAGGGTCCTCATCCACATAGCCTGGCCTCTCCTCAAGTACCCACGGGGACAGCAGACACAGCACAGGGACCCCATCCACAGACCCTGACCTGTTCCTTGTGACCACAGGAACAACGGTCCTGGGGGAGTGACCCCAGAGACATTGTGGCTGCACCTGCTCTTCATAAAGCCAGCTTATTGCAGGTTTCTTAGATCTACATATGTCCCAAGCATTGTCCGACTAACTTGTCTAGAAGTGCAGTTAACTTACAAACGTATGTAGAGGTTGTCATGAATGAAATGCAAATTTATCTTTTAATTTATAGCTGCTTTTGTTCAGTGTAAAGTTTTTGAATGCAAATATGCTGAATATACCACTACTTATTATCTGTGATCCTGGGAAACTCGCCACTGAGAAGGATTATTCCTTTGTAAAGTTCAGGAGTCAACGGCAGAGGGGAAACGGACAGACTCTGGGGTCAGGCGGACTTGGGAAAAGGTCCCATCTCTCCTCCCCTTCCCAGCTGTGTGGTCTTGGGCTGGCCGGTGCCCAGCTTCGAAGTTCTTTCATTCCACTGATGACACGAGGAGTGAGAACAGTTTCCATGGGGAGGAAATGATATCATTCCCATGGGTGTCCCAGGCACGTGGCAGGGGCTCAACCACCATCTCACCAATGACTACGGTTGACATTCATACAACTCTTAAACTTATTGTGAATTTCTGAATTCCATTACACCGTCTCTGGAATTTCTGCCCATAGTAACATGGCTGGTTGGAAGTACCAGCTCCTCGGGCTTAGCCACAGTCTTTGGGAAGGCCCACACTCGGCCTTCCCTCAAGCCCGGCATATACTGGAGCGCTCAGTGAGCCCACCAAGAGAAAGTCCCCCGTTTTTGTCCCAGGACATAAAACATCCCTGACACTGCATATCCAAAGTGAGAAGGAGAATTTGCTCTAAAGATAAAGTGAAACTCTCTCATTTATTTTTTTCTTCCTCTAGAAATTTTCCCTTTGAGTTGGATGGAAGGAGACAGAGAGAGAGTGAAAAAGCTAGCAGGAAATATTTAAACAGCAATTAAGTTTCAGAGAGGACTTTCATTGCTGAGAGCTGCCCCAGGCCAAAGCTTAGAGCAAGTTAATTTCCGGGGATTTATGATGCTATATAAAACCTATAGTTTCACGTCATGGCTTCCTAGATTAATTTTATTTCAGAAGGAGACTGTGCAGGGCTGGGAGCTGAAGACTCACTCCCTGGGTTGCAGGGAGGTCAGGCCGCTTTCTCGGAGCCTGACCACCATAGCTTTGTGTCGTCCGTCTCCGCCAGACTGAGAAATGAAAGCTGCTTCAAGAGAAAAGAGACAAGAATAAACTGATGATTATTTTTATCTTCCCATTCCCTATGTCACACTTTAATTGAAAGATTTTTCATGATACAAGAGAGTTAGGTTGATATACACACAATCTCCAAACCTGGGAGTTCGGTTCCAACATTTGGGTTTCAGTTGCAAGTCTGGAAGTTGCACGGCCGTGGGAAATTCACTTAAATGTTCTGAGCTTTCGTTTCTTCCTCTGTACCAACCCTCCTCCCTGGATTTGTTAGCACAGTGATGCCCACTAATTTTTCTTGGCTAAAACTGAGCAACACAAACACAGAAAAATAAATACCCTGGGTGATGGCGAACCTCTGTGATGATTCCTATAATCTCTCCTTTGGATAGCCATGCCCTTCATAGACACGCCCTTGACAGCCACGACCTTGATATCCATACCCTTGATAGGCAAGCTCTATCCTTGAATCTAGGCTGGACCTTGTGGCCCACAGAAGCCACAGAAGAAGGTGGGTGTACTAGTTTCCCAGGACCGCTGGAATAAGGTGTCACAAACTGAGTGGCTTAAAACAACAGAAATTTATTTTCAGAGTTCTGGAGGCTAGAAGTCCAAGCAGGGCCATACTCTCTCTCAGGGCTGTAGGGAAGTATCCTTCTCTGCCCCTTCTAGTGGTTGCCAGCAATGATTGGTGTTCCTCAGTTTGTAGACACATCAAGTAGTTTTAGTTTTCAGAACAGTTTTAGGTTCACAGCAAAATGGAGCAGAAAGTACAAAGTTCAAAAGCCTCCTGCCTACCCCCCACAACCCACACACACACACACACACACACACACACACAGCCTCCACCACCACCACCATCCCATGGCATCCTACCTGTGTGTGTGTGTGTGTCTTTGTCTGTCTTACATTCTTCTTATAAGGACACAAGTCACACAAGGCCCATGATAATCAATGACATCTCAAAAGACTGTTCTCAAACAGGATCACATTCACGGATCCAGTAGACATAAACGTTGCAGGACATATGCCTGGTTGGACCAGGAGTATTTCACAATGATTAGTTTTCCCTCCCGCTGCCAGAAGCACAAGGAAATTTTTCTGTGACCTTCACTGTTAGAACCTGGTAGGGGGTCCTGGGGCTAAAACTCACAAAACCCCTATGACTGGGCCCTCTGCGGTTTTTAACTCACAGGTTTGTCTACATGGAGCCCCAGCAATCTGTCATTTACAGTGCAGGTTTTCTTCATGGGTTTCTGCTCCAGCAAGTTGTGACTCTTGGTATCCACCTGTCTCTCCAACGTTTGGGGCCACTGTCTTCCTGTGAGCCCGATTCTCTGAAGGACCTAAGAGTTGTTGATCTTCACTGTGCTCCACTTTTTACTTCTTGTTAGGACAGAGGGATGGCTTCAAGCTCCTGACATGAGGACTGGAAACTGGAAGTTCTCTGGAGTGTTTTAGGGTATATCTCTTTCAATAGCTTTTCTAATAGTTGCTCTGGGTATTTATATAGGAAATGTGTGTATATATATATATAAAAAAACCTATTACACATATATATGTGTATTCCTATATTTATATATACACATATGTGTTCCTATATTTATACATATATATAGGGTATTTATATAGGAAGAAAATATAAATATGTGTGTATATATATATTCTTCTATATAAATACCCAGAGCAACTATTTGAATAGATAGATAGATAGATAGATAGATAGATAGATAGATAGATAATCAAAATCCACTGGTATCAAAATTTTACCAGTACTGGTGAAGAATAGAAATGCTACCTCCCTTTGCACCCTTCCACTTAATGTAATTGTTTTAAATATTTCCTCTATGTATATTGAGACCCATATGAGACAGTATTATAATTTTGGCTTCAGTCGTCAAACGTAATTTAGAAGATGCAATAGAAGCAGAAAAGCCTATTGCATTTTCACGTATTTTGCTCTCACCGTGTTCCTGATGCTCCAAGATTCCTTATTTTACTATTTCCTTCCTGTTTGAAATGCTTCCTTTAGGTTATCTTTAAAATTAAGTCTCTTAATGACAAATTATTTCTCTTTCTTCTAATTGAGAATGTCACTATTTCCCCTTCAGTGCTGAGGATAGTTCCACCGGGTTTAGAAACCACATGGCAGTGTTTCTCTTCCAGCACTCCTTAGGTGTTGTGCCTTGTCTTTCTGTCCTCGTAATTCAGATAGATGTGCTCTGTCATTCAAGTCGTTGTTCTCAGCCGGGCGCGGTGGCTCATGCCTGTAATCCCATCACTTTGGGAGGCCAAGGAGGGTGGATCACTTGAGGCCAGGAGTTCAAGACCAGCCTGGCCAACATGGTGAAACCCTATCTCTACTAAAAATACAAAAATTAGCCAGACGTGGTGGTGGGTATCTGTAATCCCAGCTACTCAGGAGGCTGAGGCAGGAGAACCGCTTGAACCCAGCAGGCTAGAGGTTGCAGTGAACCAAGATCATGCCACTGCACTCCAGCCTGGGCAGCAGAACAAGATCCCATCTCAAAAAAATAATGAAATAATAAAATTTTTTAAAAATGTTCTTCTTCTGTAGGTAGAGCGTTGTTTCTCCCTGGCTGCTCTCAAGACTTGTTCTTTGTCTTTAGTTTTTAGTTTAATGATGATGTGTCTTGGTGTGAATTTCTTTGGAGTTATCCTTTTTGGAATTCTCTCCATTTCTTAGATCTGAAGATTAATGAGGGGGATGGCCAAATTTGGGGAATTTTCAGCCATTATTTCTTTTGGGTTTGTTTTTTTTTTTTTCTGTTTTCTTTTTCTGTTTTTTTTTTTTTTTTTTTTTTTTTTTTTTTTTTTTTTTTTTTTTGGTTTGTTTCTTTCTTTGTTGTGTTTTTGTTGTTGTTGTTGTTGTTGTTGGGGTTTTTTTTGAGACATAGTCTCACTCTGTCACCCAGGCTGGATGCAGTGGCATGATCTCGGCTCACTGCAGCCTTCCCATCCCGGGTTCCAGCATTATTTCTTTCAATATCTTTCCAGCCTCACTTTTCCTAGATTCTGGGATTCCAGTGACACAAATGTTAAATATTTTGTTACAGTCCAATAGAACTTTGAGGCTCTGTTCATTTCTTTAGTCTACTTTTCTTTGTTATTCAGATGGGATAAGTTCTATGGTTCTATCTCCAAGATCACTGACTCTCCTCTACCATCTCTATTCTGCTGTTGAGCCCATTCCGATCATTTTTATTTCTGTTATTATATTTTTACTTCTAAATGTTCCTTTGTTTACTCTTTATATCTTCTATTTCTTGACGAAATTTTCATTTCTTTGCTGAGGCTATCCGTTTTTTTCATGTTTTGAGTTTGTCTGCAATTTCTGGCTGAAGCATTTTCATAATAGCTGCTTTGCGATACCTCCTTTAAAATTCTAACATCTTAGTCATTTCAGTACTTATGTCTATTGATTATCTTTTTTCATTTGGTTTAATAATTTTCTCATTCTTACTGTAACAAGTGATTTTTTATTAAAACCTGGACATTTTAGATATTATACCACTCTGAATCTTCTTTAAATCTTGTGTTTTAGCAGCGGTCTCCATTTAAGTCCTTGGTGGTAGGACTTCTTCAGCAATGCCAGGTGGGGGTGAAAGTCCAGCTTCTTCATTCGGCCTCGCTGATCCCCACGGGTGGAAAAATGCCTGATTACTTTGGGAAGGGGACTAGAGTTCATGGCCCCCACCAGGTCTCTGTCTAAGGGGTGAGGGCACCTCATCACTGCTCCCCACATGTCATCACTATCGACGTGGAGGTGGGGGTTGGCCTTGTTACCCTGGGTGACCATCCCAACCAGGAGGCCAGGGGGATCTCAATGCAAGCAGACAAGGGTGAAAACCCCAGATTTCAACTTGGTCTCCTCTATACCCTCCCACGGGGGTGCTTCATTACAGCCTGGCGAGGGCAGAAGTCCAGGCTCACCACTTGGCCTTTACTGGCAAAGGGGGTCGGCGGGCAAGGTTTTGTCTGAGATATTTGAACGGAATAGAGCGTTATTATGTAAACGTTTCCTGTCCTGCTAGGCTGTCATTTTTCTGGTCTGGTTCTTTCAGTGATAAGAGCAGGCTTTACTTGGGGACGATTTTTGTCGATGCTCATTGGCATTTCTGAGTTGCTGGCTACTTCAGCTAAAAGTCTGGGATATATTAAGCAAAATAAAATTCGGGGGACTCATCACCATGTTGTTCCTTGGATCCTGGGGTCCTTAGCTGGTCTGCCTGCTTCTTTCTACCTTTCACAGCCTCCTCATATTTGTTTATATACAATATCTGGAGTTCTGTGTTTAGGGTATTTTGTTTGTTTGTTTGTTTGTTTGTTGCATTTAGCAGGAAGAAGAGGAAAATGGTCACATATACCATCTCCAAGGAAGCAGAAGTCTCTCCAAAGAGTTTTATGCAAAACTATGGCTTTTTTAAAATACTGAGTTTTATAGTTTGTACCAAAAAGTAATTCAGATGGCTTCATAAGTTTCAACCAACTAACAAAATAACAAGGTATATGTTTGTTATTTGGTTGAAGTTTATCAACATAAATCCGCATCTCTTTATCATCTGGAAAGGAAAAATAAGCAGCAGCTAGGGTTGAAAAATTATGTTCAGACTAAAAGCCCATGATGCTCTAGACATGCCACAGGTGGCCAGATCTTGTCTTTAGTTGTCTTCCAGCCATTGCAAAAGTGAGATAGATTTCATTAGATCTCACCTTTGATCTCATGGTATTTATAAACCAAATACATCTCTCCCCTTTAAGTTGGAAAGGATATCAGGAATATCTTGATGTTCCCCAGACTCAGGGCCCCAGAAGCTTCACTGAGATGTGGGTAAGATACTGCAGAACACACTTTCAAGTATTCATGGAACGTTTACCGAGAAAGACTTACACAGGGCTTTAAAGTAAATCATAATGTATTTGAAAGTAATGAAATTGTACAGAGTATATTCTCTGACACAATGAAAATACATTCAAAATCAATGACATGTAAATATTAAGAAAAAGTTCCAGGTTTGGACATTAAGCAATACACTTTTATATATCCAAGATACAAAGAAGAAATCACAAAAGAAATTAGAAAACACTTCAATACTGAACAATAGTGTCAAGAAGACATATCTATATTTGAGAAATACTGTTCAAACAGTGCTTATAGGAAAATGTATAACTTTAAATGACTATATTAAAAAGGAAAAAAGTCTTAAAAGGCTACATACTATATGATTTCATTTACACAACATTCTGGAAAAGGCAAAATTATAGCAATGGAAAATAGATCAGTGATTACCTGCAGTTTACGGGGAGGAACAGATGACTAGGTAAAGAAAGAGAGTTTTATGACTATGAAACTATTCTGTATGATACTATAAAGGTGAATACATGACCCTGTGTTTAAGCCAAAACCCATAGAGCTTTAAAGCACAAATAATTAACCTCCATAGATACAAATAAAATACTAATTGGGAGGTCAGGGAGTCTCAAGATGAAATATAGACTATGACAAAATAATCTTACTGCATCATCGATGTATGACATATCTCAATGCAGCAGGGATGTGCTGATCTAATTAGCTTTTTAAAGGAGTGGAAGCTGTAAGACTAAAGACAAAAGGAAATGTACAAAGCACTGCACTCTAGTTGGTGAAGCTGTGTCTCACAGGGACATTAGCTGATAATCCTGAAACCACTATACTTGTATGCTGGTATTGAGTAAATGGATGGCAGGTGGTAGGAGCTAGTTTTTTCCCTGCTGGAGTGAGACATTACAGATAAGTCAGATGTAAGAGCAAGAATGGACCAGGTGATGCTGTGTGACAGCTGGAGATGTCAAAATGAACTCAAGTGTAATTTAATATGGATATAGATGGATGGATATAGAAATACTTCTGGAAATGTGTATGTACACAGGTTAGAATACATACATCTATTTCCTTTCTCTGTTAGCAAAGAGGGCCTAGAGGCACAATACCCCGGCACCAGCAAGCATACATCATGCGCGTACTTTTGTTTCTAACACCATTCCGCTGTAAAAGGAGCCAGGGGTCCCTGGAGAAATGGCTGAGTCTAGGTCTAAGGCAGGACTCATCTGTGTAAGACGAGCCTTGAGAATATTATAGTATCAGAGAGTAAGGAAGTGTAAAAATTAAATAAAAATAAAGTAAAATTTTAAGTCAGCAAAAACACCACACATGAAATGATGAGGGCATGTCACAGAAGCCCAGGTGCTCCCATAGACAAAGATGGTACAAACTGACCAGCACAATAGATCATATAGTCATTTATAACCCAAATGATATAGCTTATAACCTAAAATATCAAACAAATAACCATGCATCCATACTGGTATAAATAAATGACTGAGTATGTAGATAGGGGACATTGAAAAATCTCCCATTCAGAATAATTCCAAATAATTTATGTAGTTACAGACTCCTCCTCAAGGAGATGGAGCACAAGTCCCCAGCCCTCAAGCGTACTCCACACAGTCAGCACCTTCCAAAGAGTACAGGATGGACAGGAGAGAAAGAACAGCACTGCAATGGGAAAACCTGGCTCTGGCAAACACCCTCTCAGCCTGGCGATGGAGACTGACATCAAGAGGAGAAGCCACGCTGACAGCATATGCCTCAAGGCCACGTGATGGGAACTGCACTTAAATGCTGGGATCTTCCTCCTGAAAGCCCATAATCTCAGTCCCACCATCAAACATGCATTAGACAAACCCCAGGTGAGGGACGTACCACAAAATACCTGACCAGTACCCTTCAAAACCGTCAAAGTCATCTAAAACAACACTAAGTCGAATGAGCTGTCACAGTCCAGAGGAGACTAAGGAGACTAAGGAGACTCAGTGGAATGTGGGATACGTCATGGGATCCCGAGAAAGGAAATGGACTGTAAATAAAAACTAAGAAAATAGGAATAAAGTATAAACTTTGGTTAATAATGTGGCTGGGCATGGTGGTTCACACCTGTAATCCCAGCACTTTGGGAGGCTGAGGCGCGTGGATCACTTGAGAACGGGAGTTTGAGACAAGCCTGGCCAACATGGCAAAACCCCAACTCTACTAAAAATACAAAAATTAGCCAGGCGTGGTGGCTCACACCTGTAATCCCAACAACTCGGGAGGCTGAAGCAGGAGAATTGCTTGAGCCCATGAGGTAGAGGTTGCAGTAAGCTGAGATCACGCCACTGCACTCCAGCCTGGATGACAGAGTGAGACTCTGTCTAAAAAAACAAAAAACTTAATATTGGTCAAAGTTGTATCAAATGTGTCATAGTAATGTAAGATCTTAAGAACAGGCAAAACTGGTTGCAGGATATACTAGAGCTCTCTGCACTATCTTTGCAACTCTTCTGTAAACCTAATACTTTTGTAAAATGGAAAGAATTTTTTTAAAGGTGTACCTAATATCAATTATCTAAGTTTCTACCTTAACAAACTAGCAAAAAGAAGACTGACAGCACAAACTAAGTAGAAAAAAATACTATAAAGATAGGAACAGAAATAAATGGAATGGAAAGCCAAATATACAGAGAATTAAAAGTGCATCTGTTGGAAAGATTGGTAAAATTGATAAATACCAATCTAGAAAATCAGGAAAAAAGGCACAAAGTAACCACATCATTAACAAATTGCACGAGATCACATCATAAACCATACATGCTAAAAGTACAATAAGGTAATTTTTGAGCTACTGTATATAAGTAATTTTGATAACTAAACCAAATAGGTAACTTTTTGGAAAACTCCATCTACCAAAGAGAGTATCTGAATCTTTATCTATTAATGAAATTAATTCAAAAAATGACTTCTCACAAAGAAAATTAAGGCCCAGTTGGTAAATTCTATTAAACATTCAAGGAAGAATTAATATCAATATTATGCAAACTTTTTCAGAAAATACAGGAATAAGGGAAGCCTTCCAACTCATTTTGAGATCACTATAATCCTGGCACAGAAACTAGGCAAAATCATTATGAGAAAAGAAAGCATAGCCCATTATCTCTCATAAACATAAGTTCAAAAATACACTGTAAAAGATTAAGAAATCTAATACATTGCATCATGATTGAATAGAGCCTATCCTGGGAAAGTAAAGTTAGTTCACAATTCAAGAATAAAATCAATCACTGCAACTCACCACTTTAAAAGAATAAAGCATAGTTTATCATATCCTACTTAACCTCAATAAATACTGGAAAACCATTTGATAAAATTCAACAGCTTTGTTTGGATAAAAAATTTTCACCAAATTAAGAATAAAAGAATGCTTTCTAACCCTGATAAAGGACACCTAAAATAAATAAGAAATTTATCTTTACAGCTAAAATTATACTTAAAGATGAGACAATGCTGTCCCCTGAAGACGGTGAGCAGAACGAGAATGTTCACTTGACACTTCTATTCAACACTGTACGAGGTCCTAACCCATATCAAAAGACAGTAACAATAAATCAAAGCTATAGCGATCAGAAATGAAAAAGCAAAGATGCCTGTATTTGCAGATGAAATGTTTGTCTATGTGTAAAATTCAGTCTACAAAAATCTTGCCTGCACTAATTTATAAGGTCACAGGTGTTTAACAAGTTTACATGTATTTAATAATGTCACAAGCAAAAAAATTAGTATGTATGTACTTCCATATATTTGCATCAAACAACTGGAAAACTAAATTTAGAAACAATATTAACAAAATATTGAAATGTATAGAAATAGGTTTATTACAAGATGCATAAAACCTGTACACTCAAAACTACATAATATTATTGAGAGAAAGGAAAAAGGACATAAATAAACGGAGCGATAATCTGTGTCCAGGGATTGGTATACTGAATTTTGTTACAATGCTCACCCCTTCCAAATTTATTTATAGATTCAGTGAAATCCAATCAAAATGCCTGCAGATTTTTAAGGAAATTGACAAAATGATTCCATATATTATATAGAAGTGCAAAGAACCTAAAGTTGCCAAAACCATTGTGAAAAAGAAAAAAATAGAAATTACACTATCTGATTTCAAGACTTACTATGAAGCTAATATAATTAGCACAGTGTGGTTTGGCCCTAAGAAAAGATATAGAAATCAATAAAACAAAACAGAAAGTTTAGATATATATCCAGTCATGGTCACTGTTTTTTTTAATAAAGGTGTTGAACTGTCTCAATGAGGAAAATACACCCTTCAAAACAAGCAGTGCTAGGACACCTGGACACTCAGATGGATGACAATGGAGCTGGACCCCAGCCTTGGACAATACACCAATATCATCTTGAAATGAGCCAAAGACCTCAACCTAACTGCTAACGTAATAAAACGTCTCAAACAAAACATAGAGGAAATATCTCTGTGACTTAGAGTATGCAATTTTATCAGAAAGACCTACTATTTGATAGTACAATGGGGTGACTATAGTCAATAACTTAATGGTACATTTTAAAATAAAGAGTGTAATTGGATTGTTTGTAACTCAAAGGATAAAGATTTGAGGGAATGGATACTGTATTAGTCTGTTTTCACACTGCTATAAACAGCCACCTGAGACTCGGTAACTTAGAAAGAAAGAGGTTTAATTTACTCACAGTTCCACATGACTGAAGAGGCCTCAGGAATCTTACAGTCATTGCAGAAGGCAAAGGGGAAGCAAGGCACATCTTCCATGGCAGCAGGAGCGAGAGGGGAGCCACCACACCCACACACTTTTAAACCATCAGATCTTGTGAAAACTCAGTATCATGAGAACAGCATGGGGGAAACCACTGCCACAATGCAATCACCTCCCACCGGGTTCCTCCCTCAATACGTGGGGATTACAGTTAGAGATGAGATACCCTCTTCTCCATGATGTGCTTATTTCATGTTGCGTACCTGTATCAAGACATTTCATGTACCTGATATATATATACACCTACTATGTATCCACGAAAATTAAAAATAAAAATAAAATTTAGGGCTAGATGTGGTGGCTCATACCTGTAATCTCTGCCCTTTGAGAGGCCAAGGTGGGCGGATCACAAGGTCAGGAGGTCGAGACCAGCCCAGCCAACATGGTAAAACCCCATCTCTACTAAAAATACAAAAAATAAATAAATAAATAGCTGGAGGTGTTGGTGCGCACCTGTAATCTCAGCTACTCAGGAGGTTGAGGCAGGAGAATCACTTGAACCCAGGAGACAGAGGTGGCAGTGAGCCGAAATTGCGCCACTGCATTCAAGCCTCGGTGATAGAAGAACACTCCATCTCTAAATAAACAATTAAATTTAAAAATTTTTTAAATTAAATAAAAAATATTTATTATATATGACACAAAAAGCACGAATCATAAAATAATAAAATTGATAAATTAGTCTTCATCAAAATTAAAACCTGGCCTTCAAAAGACACTGAAGAAAACTAAAAGAGAAGACACAGACTGGGGGAACCCTTTTGCAGTGCTTGTGGAGGTACAAGCTGATGGGGAACCCCATATGAAGGTCTACACACTTACACCCCCAAGATGGGGAAAAGCCACTCTTCGGTATTTACTCAAGAGAGCTGGAGGCATGAGCGTTCACACACAGACTTACATTTGAGTGTTCATCACAGCTTCAGTCATATAGCCAAAACTCAGAACAACCCAAATGACTATCAACAGATGAGTAGACAAAAGAAATTGAGATGTGCATAGGATAGAATACTACTCAGCAATAAAAAGAGAACAAACAATTGATACACCTAACAATGCGGACTAATCTCATAGACATTTCGCTGGGTGAAAAAAGCCAGACTCCAACAAGTCCATAGTGTTTGATGCCACTTACCTGAAATTCAAGAAAAGCTAAAACGAAGAGATGAGAGGTTTTGCTTGAAGATGGGGTGGAAGGATGACCAGAGATGGGCATAAGGGAACTTCCAGAGGAGTTGGGAATGAGAGGAAGTGTTTAATATGTTGATTGTGATGAGAAGTACATGGACATAAATGTATTTCAAAAATCATACACATGAACATATACAAATGTAAATTTTACAGTATGCATATATTATAGATTTAATTGCATCTCCCCGAAATTCATATGCTGAAGTCTGAATCCCCAGGACCTCAGAATATGACCTAATTTGGAAACAGGGCTATTACATATACAGTTAGTTAAGATGAGGTCATACTGGAGTTGGGTGGGCCCCCATCGCCAATGCCATGATAAAAAGAACACCACGTGAAGAGAAAGAGAAAGTGCAGAAAGAATTCAAGGTGAAGACACAAGGAGAAGAGCGCCATCTACAAGCCCAGAAGAGGGACCAAGCACATCCTTCCCTCGGTCCTCAGAAGCAACCAACCCTGCTGGTTGGCTGATCCTTTCCGGTCCTGGCACTATGAGAAAGTTTCTGTTCCTCAAGCCACCAAGTCTGCAGCGCTTTGTTATGTAACTCTAGCAGACAAATAGGGCTTATTATCCCTTGAGAAAGTTATTTGGAAAACTAAAGACATTCTGTGGAAACTAAAATAATGCTTAGCAGTTCTTGATATCGTGTTTAACCCACTCAAATTTTAAAGCATTATGGTTGCTGTAGAATCAGTATCTAAAGTCTGGAGAAAGGACCGGGCCTGATGGCTCACACCCTGTAATTCCAGGGAGGCAGAGGCGGGCAGATCACTTGAGATCAGGAGTTCAAGACCAGCCTGGCCAACATGGCAAAACCTGTATCTACCAGAAATACAAAAATTAGCCAGGTGTGGTGGTGCACGCTTGTAGTCCCAGCTACTTGGGAGGCAGAGGCGAGAGAATCGCTTGAACCTGAAAGGCAGAAGTTACAGTGAGCTGAGGTCTCGCCACTGCACTCCAGCCTGGGAGACAGAGTGAGACTCCATCTCCAAAAATAAATAAATAAAAATACAAGATAAAAAAAAAATCTGGGCAGAGACATGCATGAGCTAAGAAGCCGGGTGGGGATGCTGGTGAATTGGCCCCATCTTAAAGCAACAAGAGCTACAGTCTCCTAAGCAGTAAGCCCAGGTGGCCACACCTTAGAGCATCTCGAGTGAAGCCAAAAGCCCAGCTTTTGAGTGAAATCTGCTAATAATTAAATGCCACCAATGAATTGAGGAGGATTTTGGTGAGTATTTTGGTTGCACACCCTAAGGGACCAAGAGCAGGATTCTGCAGGGGGCTGCCAGTCTGCCCCTCTGCTCTAACGGAGTGGGCCTGTCATCTGACCCCAGGCAGGTGGCCACACGGATCCTTCCCTCCTAGGCGGCTGCCAGTCCTGAGCACCTGTGAGCCGTAAGCTGGGTGCCTTGAGATTCCTGGGTGGGGATGCTGTGTGTGCCAGACACCAAATACGAATACCACTTCAGAGGGCTCTCATCGTTCACTGTTGAGTGCCAGGCACCCAGTGTTGCCCTGACTACCCACGGTGCTCTGCTCCTGCAGAAGTGGGGGTCGGGGGGAAGGGGATGGGGTGGGGGTGGAGGAACTTGGAGTGGGTACATCCCACCTCTAGACCACAGGCACAACCTCAAAGCATGTGCCAAGCATCACACAGGCTGGTACTCAAGGGGTCAGGCTTGGTCCAAGCTCAGCATCACCATCCTGTTGAGGTTTTTTATTAGACACAGTTTCACGGAATCCCCCAGATTGGAGTGCAGTGGCCCCATCTCAGCTCACTGAAGCCACAACCTCCGTGGACTCCTGATCTTCCCACCTCAGCTCCCTGAGTAGCTGGGACCACAGGCACCTGCCACCACACCTGGCTCATTTTTATATATTTTCTGAGAGGCAGTGTCTCTCTATGTTGCCCAGGCTGGTCTCAGAACTCCTGAGCTCAACAGACCTGCCTGTCTTGGCCTCCCAAAGCGCTGGGATTACAGGCATGAGCCACCACTACCGGCCTGAATTTATTAATAATGTTTTACCAAGGGGCCCGCATGAGCTAGGCCGGTCCTGAGACTGCCAGGGTCCACACAGCCTTCCCGGTGAGGTATTGGCTCGCTGGGCCTGTGCACCGGGCTGGATAGGATCCCAGTGGCTGCCCCGCCGCCCCAGCTTCCACTCAGGCTTCCCTAGGACCTGGGGTCCCCAGGTAGGGTGGCCTCGTTCTTTGCTTTTCGGAGATGCTCACCACAGGCCTTTTCTTCCCTACTCATCACAGGCACCCCAATCTCAGGGTGGGCCTGCAGCATCCAGGGGGCACATGCCCATCTTCGACAGTGGCTGGGATCCCAGGCCCCCAGTGCTGGGGACTGCAGGTGGCTCAGCAAGAAGTCAGCATCCTGGCTTCTGGAGGCAGCGCCTCCCCAGGCTTGTGTTCTGACATTTATAAATCTCTGAGGCAACTGAATGAAGGAACGAGCCGACTGAGAATGGAAGTGAATGGCCTTGGTCCCAGAGGCTGTTACCAGCAGTGGGAAAACGAGAAGAAACTTCTTACAGTAAAAATTTCCTGGCCAGGCGTGGTGGCTCACGCCTGTAATCCCAGCACTTTGGGAGGCCAAGGCGGGTGGATCACGAGGTCAGGAGTTCGGACTATCCTGGCTAACATGGTGAAACCCCGTCTCTACTAAAAATACAAAAAAATTAGTTGAGCATGGTGGCGGGTGCCTGTAATCCCAGCTGCTTGGGAGGCTGAGGCAGGAGAATTGCTTGAACCTGGAAGGTAGAGGTTGCAATGAGCCAAGATCACGCCACTGCACTCTAGACCGGGCGACAGAGCAAGACTCCTTCTCAAATTTTTTTTAAAAATCCTTATGTTTTACAGAAACAAACTCAGAATTACAACAAATCAATTATACAAATGAAAAAAAATGAATACCTAATTAACCAAATAACGATCAATATATACTTCACAGGGAAAGAATAGTATTTAAGCTATTTCATCATTGTGAATACTATCACATAATGAAATTTAAAATTCCAGACTGTAGTGCTAGGAATTTACCCCATGGATATAGTCACAACAGGATTTCAAGAAAGTTCATTGCAGTATTTACTGTGTGGAAAGGAAAAAAAAAAGGAACAAATTAAAAGTTCATACGCCTATCATGGAAGATTATGCAGCTTTAAGATTTAAGAAGATCTAAAGGAAAAGGACAGTTTGATGATGTGACAATTTGCACACATACACACATTAAATACACTTATACACTCACACACACATGCACACAAATTCTAGAAGGCCACACAAGGAACGGCTAACAGTAGTAGATTGGCAAGGGTGACTGGGTCTCTGGGAAGCAGTCTTATTTTCCAGTGAGTACCCTTGTCTCCCATTTGGACGTATTCTATGCATGTGCAGATGTTATTCTGAAGGTAAAAGTGAGGTGACAATGAGATGGTAGTTCCGGCAGACTGTTTTGCCTTTGCTTTTGTTTTCCGTGAGCACACAGCCAGGATACGTTCCCTACCTTCCCACAGTCAGGTGTGCAGTGACACGTGTCATCAACCCCACCCCCCTCATGACCTCCAGCTGATGCGGAGACAGAGGTGATGTGGAAGCCATGCATTGATGAGGGAAAGAACTTGGATCAATGCCTGGTGGAAAGTCACCTGCTTAACATGAACATTCATCGTGGATGTGACGTGGCTAAGAAACCAGTGTCTGTGGGGGAATTTTGAGATTTCTGAAGTTGTTCTGTTATACCAATAAAATCAGCTTAACTGAAATGGAACTTTTAACTTGAAGTGGGATACTGAATAATCCCTCACAAACTTAAAATGTATATGGGCCGGACACGGTGGCTCACACCTATAATCCCAGCACTTTGGGAGGCCAAGGCAGGTGAATCATGAGGTCAGGAGTTCGAGACCAGCCTGACCAAAATGGCGAAACATGTCTCTACTAAGAATACAAAAATTAGCCAGGCGTGGTGGCACTCACTTGTAATCCCAGCTACTCAGGAGGCTGAGGCAGGAGAATCGCTTGAACCTGGGAGGCAGAGGTTACAGTAAGCTGAGATCACACCACTGCACTCCAGCCTGGGCAACAGAGCAAGACTCAGTCTCAAAAAAAAAAAAAAAAAAAATGTATATGGCGTTGGCTTGGTGGCAGAGTGGAACAAGGGGCCCTGTGAAATGCAGCGGCAAGGCATTTGGCTACACTGCTCACTTGGAAGGCAGGTGCCATGGCTGGGGAGCCCATGGCTCCGGAGGAAGTGTGGGAGAGAGAGTACGCTGCTTTTACTTTCTGCCTTCAGCAAGTATTATAAGGAAGATAAAACCTCTGGAAAGAATTGGCATGTTTGCAAGCAAAAATTAAAGGGAATACAAATGTCTCAAAAAGTTGAGAATTCAAACGTTTTAGAAAATCTGATAGGTTCTACACAACCAATAATAAGAGGTAAGATTGAGTGAGGTTTGCAAAGACATTTCCCCCTTCAACTCAGCTCGAAGACAGAGCTCAGGGGAGTGCGACTTTCATCCATATTCTTTGGTTCTGATAGACTCATGGTTCGGAGAGCAGGACAGGCACGAAGAAGTAAAACAAAATGATACAAGAAATCTGGCTTGAGAATATGTCTAGGAAGTAATTTTCACTATGTTTCAAAGCACAGAGAACTGATTAGAGACAAATAGATCAAAAACTTACTAAGTTTTTGTAAGATCTACATTGTCTAAGACATCATGAACTCAGTCTGAAACCAGTTTTGAATGTTGGTGCCTCACAACAATTTTATGAGGATTATCATGTCCCTATTCCATCACTGGATATTGCAAAGGATTGAGGGGGATGCAAACAACTTCCCTTTGTAATTCACCTAGACTTGATGGAGAACACTGCACACTTCTTCCTTCCTTTTACTCAGTTGCAATAACTGGATAACCCATAGAAAATTCTTTTTCCTAAAAATAAATCACATTCACTCCATCTTCAAGGGTAGAATGGACATGTGATAACCAAGGAGGTAGATTACATTAGCTGCTCAGTTAATCCATTGTCTCTTTTTTCCTGGGCTTAGACTAGACCACATTTCAGTTAGGATTTTCTAAAATATTTTAATCCACCTTTGCAGTTAGGAGAAGCTGTAGTGTTAGTTCTAACCAATAGATCTAACAAACTTTAAGGCTGGCTCCTAGGAAACCATCACACTGACACTCTGTTCTGTCACCTGCTACATCTCGATGCCAATGAGCACACAGCCCTTGGAACTGGTATGGAGCTGCAGGGCAGAAGGAGTTTCTGTGCGTGGAGGAGAGCTGCCTGCCTGTCGGGAGCACCTGTTTGGGAGAGCAGAGCAACAAATTAATTTTTATTGCATTTGGCCACTGAGTGTGGGGGTTGATATATTACAACAGCTTATGCTACCTTAGCTGATAGCAACACACAAATTCTGATAAAGAAGAAATGAATAACAAGATACAGAACAGTGTACATATGTGATTCCATCTTATAAATTTTAAAAACACATAGCAGATGGTCCCCAACTTATGACAGTTCAAATTAAGGATTTTTCTACTCCTGTATGGTGCAAAAGCCATACACATTCAGTAGTAACTCTGCTTCAAGTATCCATACAACCATTCTGGTTTTTGCTTTTGGTACAGTATTCAATAAATTATGTGAGATATTCAACACTTAACCATACACTAGGTTTCATGTTAGGAGATTTTGCCCAATGGTAGGCTAATGTCAGCGTTCTGAGCACGGTTAAAGTAAGCTAGGCTGAGCTGTGATGTCTGGTAAGTCGGGCATTTTGGATGCATTTTTGACGTGATATTTTCAACTTACGACCGTTTTATTAGGTGATAGCTCAATTGTCAATTGAAGTGCATCTGTATTTGTATATTCACTGCTGAGACAAAATTAATAGAAACAAAGAAATTAGAAGAAAAATACCCCAGAGAACATAAAATTAACCGTGAGGATGGTCCCATCTGGCACTGAGCCAAAAATAGAGGTGCATGGGAGGATAAATGAAGAGATAATAGCACAGACAGCTTTCAGTGAGTGAATTCAGGAGAGACAAGAACAGTAGGCACTGATGTGGTTGATACAAGATACACACAGGGATTACTTTCAGCACAAACACATTGAGTGCCTCTCGGTGACGCCTTGGTCCCACAGCCAGCAAGCAGTGATGGCCACCCTGGGGACTGTCTCAACCAGTGCCACAAATGTTACATTTTGTAAGGACAGGGATCATTGACACTGTTGTATGGAGAACTCTGAAATTGTCTGACTTTTACATTTTTCATCTGAATAATGGTGGAAGGTAGACACAGGTGTGATTCTAGTTAAATAGGAAGGGAAACAGTGAGAACTATGTAAGCCACTCAAAATAAGATGCCTGAGAGTTTTTAACAAAGTGCAGCACACAGTTCTGTCATTCCACCAGCATTACAAATGCTGTCATTACAAATGCACGCTGATGGTCAACAAAAGAAACTGCTTTTAAGTCTCACAAAGCCATCAGAGGGAGAGGCACTTCTTTCTTGGGGGCGGGTGTGTGATCTGAGGACAGTCTTCTCTCTTCCTCTCCTTTCCTTGACATGCTTGTCAAGGGCCATTTTCTGGTTTCAATACCTGTCAAGCTATAAAGCAGACATTTGCAGGAAATGCGTCAAAAGTAGCCGTGCATGCTCTTTCCTCTTCTCCTGCCTCAAACACTCTTGAATCATGATGTCATCTCCCAATTAACCCCAGCTGTTTACTGGGACTCCGGCGTGAACTGGAGCTGTCAGTCCCCTCCTGTCCCCAGCAGTCAGCCTGTTCAGCAGCTGTCATTGGCCTCCCTGCCATTTCCTGAGAGCAGGAGGTAGAGAGTGCCACAGGGTGCCATGACTGACCCTTTCAGAGGCATCTTCACCTGGACACAGAGACAGGGGACGTGTCCTCCATTTCTCATTCATCAAGTGTCAACACACAGAGATGGCCTGTCAAGCTAAGGAAGTTTTCTGGCTCCTGACGTTATGGAGGGTGCACAGCCACTTAAAGCAGCACAGAACACCCGGACAGACTAGCCATGTGAACGCGATTGTATGCTGTGCTGGTCCTCGCTGCGTTCACAAATCAATTCCACATCGATTAACACTTAATTGTCTTCTCATATTCATGTGCCTGGCTGTGTTTGTCAGTTAGCAGCTTCTTAGGAGAAGGGGCCGCATATCTTAGCTTTCCTGGTGGTGGGCATTACAAGGCAGGCAGAGTGCTTTGGTGGAAAGAACTCGGACTGGGGCTAAGACAGACCCGGGTCTGCACCTCATTTTAGAAAGTTTTCTGTGCTCGCTGGACCTCAGTTTCCTTATCCACAGAGTAGGAATAATACCATCGAATGCTCAGTGTTAATGTGAAGCATACATGAGCCAATGAGTGGGACAGGGCACTCCCACCTAGTAGCTTAGGGAGTTCTCCCTCATCAGGCGCTGATACTGTTCTAGACACAGCTTCTTCACGGGTTGTTTGACGGGCAGGTGATATGCATAATACTTGGAGATCTCATGCCAGGGTAGTAGCTCAGAGGACCTCTTCTGTCCTAGCACACATTTTTTTTTTTATCCGATTGACAGTGAACTCTGGGTAATTCTATATCACTATGTGACTTCCAGATTTACTTGTACATTAGGATAACCTGGGAGCTTTTTTAAAAAATAAAATGCCCCATCCCTAGAGGTTCTGGTTCAGGAAGTCCAGTGTGGGTGGTGGGCATGGATCCTCCATTAGAGACCCCCAGGTTTGTGGGGGGCTGGATGCATGGGTCTATGTCCCTGACTCCAGGACGCAGTCATTGTGGGGGGCATGAACCCTCCATTAGAGACCCCCAGGTTTTGGGGGGGGTCTGGATGCATGGGTCTATGTCCCTGACTCCAGGACGGTAGTCACTGTAGGGCTTTCAGGATCCCCCTTCCCTTCAGTGCAGGCCGGAAAACCAGGCCCTGGGGTGTGAGTGGGGTGGAAAAGGTGGTGTGCCAGGGTGCAGAAAAGGTTGAAGAATGGAAGCCACACTTCCTCAGCGTGGGTACTTCATAGGGCATGGCACACACAGTCCCATCTCACACATCCATGCACGGTGCAACCGAGATGTACAAGAATCTTTTTGTTGTGTTTTATCTCTACCCAGCATGACCTGAACTGATTCTATTCTAGCTAGGTCTCTCCCATCCAGCCCTTCCTCCCTGTTCACTGGGATGACCTCAATGCATGTCCCAGACTCTCTCCCTCAGGGCGTGGGTCACACGCCCCATTCAAGTTCCTTCGAGGACATGGGAGATGCATGCCCAATTCCCCGCCTTCCATATTCTTGGGCTCATGTGCATCCTCTCTAATTCAGGGCCGTGGCAACCAGTCCTCTGCTCCCTGTTTCTGTAATTTGTCATTTCAATAATGTTCTATCAATGGGATCATAGGTATGTAACATTTTGGAATTTTTTCACTCACCATAATTTCCAAGAGATTCGTTCAGTTGTTGCAAGAGTTTGTTCCTCTGTATTGATGAGTAGAATCCCATCGTATGGATGTAAGGGTTTTTTTTTTTAAATCATTCACATCTAGGTAGTTTCCAGTTTTAGGCTTGTACAAGTAGAGCTGCCACGAACATTCACGTACAGATTTTTGTGTGACCGTAAGTTTTCATTTCTCTGGGACGAACGCCCAGGAGTGCAATTGCGGGGTCATATGTTGCATGTTTGGTTTTATGAGGAAGTATTTTCCAGACGATTTTCCAGAGTGGCTGTACCATTTTACCTTCCCACCAGCAGTGTATGGGAGATCCTGTTTCTCACCTTTCTAACCAGCATATGCTGCTGTCACCTATTTTAAATTTTATCCTTTCTGATAGGTGCATCGTGATATTTCATTGTGGTCCTAATTTGCACTCCCTTAACAGCTAATGATGTTGAACATCTTTTCATGTGCTTGTTTGCCATCTGTATATCTTCTCTCGTAAAGTATCTGTTCATGTATTTTGCCCATTTTCTAATTGTTTATTCCATTACCGTTGAGTTTTAAAAGTTCTTTATATATTCCAGAGACTAGTCCTTTGTAAGATGTGTGATTTGCAAATATATTCTCCCAGTCTGTAGCTTGTGTTTTTACTCTCTTATCAGGGTCTTCCACAAAGCAAACATTTTTAATTTTGAAAAAGTTCAATTTATTACTTATTCCTTTTATGAGTCAGGTTTTTGGTGTCCAGGCTAAGAATTCCATATTAATTTACCTATATTCTTCTTGAGCATACTCTTGGAACAGTTTTGTTAGTGGTTGCTGTATGTATTACGCTATATACATCACTTATTACAGTCTACTGGGTCTCCATTTTACCAGTTTGAGTGAAGTATAGAAACTGTATCTCCCTTTATATTGTTTTACCCTTTTGTTTACAATATCACTGCTTTAAATATTTACATGCAATAGGAACACATCAGACAGTTCTCAAATTTTTGTATCAAGCATCATTTAGAAAACCCAAGAAGAGAGACAAAGTCTTGGGTATTTACCAATTTCGGTTTACCATGTCCTTTTTCCTCCCTGACATTCTGAACGTTCTTCCTTTTGCTTTCTTTCTGTTTAACCCCTGTTAGCTATTCTTTTTTTTTTCATTTTTTTATTTTTTATTACTATAATTTGAGTTCTAGGGTACATGTGCATAATGTGCAGGTTTGTTACATATGTATACTTGTGCCATGTTGGTGTGCTGCACCCATCAACTCGTCAGCACCCATCAACTCGTCATTTACATCAGGTATAACTCCCAGTGCAATCACTCCCCCCTCCCCCCTCCCCATGATAGGCCCCGGTATGTGATGTTCCCCTTCCCGAGTCCAAGTGATCTCATTGTTCAGTTCCCACCTATGAGTGAGAACATGCGGTGTTTGGTTTTCTGTTCTTGTGATAGTTTGCTAAGAATGATGGTTTCCAGCTGCATCCATGTCCCTACAAAGGACACAAACTCATCCTTTTTTATGGCTGCACAGTATTCCATGGTGTATATGTGCCACATTTTCTTAATCCAGTCTGTCACTGATGGACATTTGGGTTGATTCCAAGTCTTTGCTATTGTGAATAGTGCCGCAATAAACATACGTGTGCATGTGTCTTTATAGCAGCATGATTGCTATTCTTCTAGGGAAGGTCTGCTAGTGACAGATTCTCAGTTTCCCAATATCTGAAAGTCCTGATGTCCCCTATTTCTGAAGGATATTTCCACTGGCTATAGGACTCCAGGCTGATGACTTTTCCTTTCTTTCTTTCTTTTTTTTCTTTTGAGACAGGGTCTTCCTCAGTCACCCAGGCTGGAGTGTAATGGGGCAATCTCGGCTCCACTGCAGCCTCTGTCTCCAGTGCTCAAGCAATCCTCCTGCCTCAGCCTCCTGAGTAGCTGGGATGACGGTGCCTGCTACCATGCTCAGCTAATTATTTTGTCTTTTTTGTAGAGACGGGGTTTCTCCACTGATCATTTTTCTCTTTCAGCTCTTCTGGCCCCATGGCTTGAGGAGAGTTACTGCCATTCACAGGTTTTCTTCCTAAAGACAAGGTCTTGTTTCTCCCTTGCTGCTTTTAGGTCAGGTTTTTTTTTTTTTTAGTCCATTTTTCATAAGTTTTATGCTACTGTGTTTTCATGTGGATTCCTTTGGGTTTATTCTGTTTGAATTTTACTCACCTTCTTGAATCTATAGGTTTATGTCTTTTGCCAAACTTGGGAAATTTTCAGCCATTATTTTATCAAGTACATTTTCAGCCCCACCCTCATTCTCCTCCTTCCAGGGTCCAAAGGACACAGGTTGGATCTTTTGTCGTAGTCCCACGAGGCCCTGAAGCTCTGTTTATTTTTTCTTTCTATTGTCTCTCCATGTTTCAAATTAGGAATTCCTATTTTTCTTTCTTCCATTGCACAGATCTTTCCTCTGTCCTCTTTATTCTGCTTCAAGCCTATCCAGTGAGGTTTATTTTTTTAACATCTGTTACTGTATTTTTCAGTTGTAAGAAGATTTTCATTTGGTTCTTTAAAGTTTCTGTTTATTTGCTGATACTTTGTTTTTCCATTTGTTCCAAGCATTTTCATCATTGCTCATTGGACCGACTTTTATGCTGGCTGGTTAAAGCCTGTGTGTGGTCATCCCAGCATTGCCAGCATCACGGTGCTGGTGTATCTTGATTGCCACTTGTCATTCAGCTTGAAATCTTCCTGGTTCTCTGTGTGGCATATGATTTTCATTTGAAACCTGAATATTGTGGGTGTGATTTGGTGAGACTCGGATCTTGTTTAAACCCCCATTTTAGCTGCCTTTCTCAGATACTACTCCCCCAGGGTAGTGAATGGCGCTACCGCATTATTTCAAGGGAGGGTAGACGACAAAGTCCCCCGTTCAGCCTCTGTTGGTACCTGAGCAGGGAGGAGCTCGCAGACACTGCTGGGCAGTGTTGGGAATCCAGCTCTCTCTGGTCGGCTATTCCCCCGCGGTAGGAATAGGAGTGTCCTCTCGCTGCTCCTTTGCCACCTCCAGCCTTGTCAGTGCTGGGCGAAGGAGACGGCCCTGACCCTCTCGTCGGTCCCCTCTAACACCCCGCAGGCAGAGGGTGCCTCATTAGCCAGGTGGGGTGGAAATTGAGACTCCTCACTCAGACTCTGCTGGCATGGGTGAGGATGGGGCTTCCGGTCTTTTTGTTGTGTTTCACTGGGAGTTTTGTCTGTGTCAGTTGCCCCTTTCCTGGTCCCTTTTGGCTAGAAAGGCCAAGCTTTTGAGGGGGCTTTTTAATCTATTCTCATGGCTTTCCCAGGTGGCCTATAAGTCTGGGATATACAAGGCAAATAGGAAACCCAGGGATCTCACTGTCCTCTCTTTCCTCGTGTCCTGAGCTCTCTAGCCCCCTGCCTTCTTCTTAGGCTGGTTTTGTACACCATGCCCAAGGCTTTTAGTTGTTCTGAGAGGGAATAATAGGGGAAACCTTGTCTACTTCATCTTCCCAGGAGCAGAAGTCCAGAAAAAAGCAGCAAATGTTGTTTTAGTGGGATAAAAGTCCATATGGGAAAATCAGTCATCAATAAACAAGTCATTAAGCTGAGAAGGGAAATGGCAACGTCAGCAAAATCTGGTAATTTACTGCGGGCTGGCAGACGCTGGGAAGGAAGTGGGGCTGATGTGTGAGCACACACATGGTTCAGGGAGAGCTGTGGATTTGCCATGTGTCTGACCTGTTGTTGTTGTGAGGGTGGGAACTGGAGGGATCAATGCACAATAAGATGAAGACAGAGTCACTCATTTCCCGATTGGCTCCATTTTATACGCTAATAAGAGTGATTTTCTGTTTCGAAAGGGTCATCTGAATCTGGGAGACACGGGGATCAAGTTCCGGGAGGGGGAGAAGGTCATCATAGAGCACCCAGTATCAAAGGAGGGGGACGGCTTCCCAGCCCAGACTTGGGGTTCGAACATATAAAGTAACTACCATTAATGATTACAGCACCACAGCCTATAACCTTTGAGAAGCGGCAGATAATTTGGCCAACTGAGAAATCCTCGGGGCCAAAATTGTTATCCCAACTTTAACAAAGCTAGTAGAGGAGCAAACTTTGAACTGCAGACTAGCAGCTCCTCCAACCCAGGGACGGTTTTAAGCAGATCCTTAAGCAGCTTCTTTTGAGTAATTAGAGCAAAAATAACTAGTCATTCAGAAACGCCATGTGCACATCTAGAACAGACCAGACTCAACATGTCTCTTTGATGTTTCCATGATCAATTTTTAAATTGATTGAATTAATACATCCACATAGTGTTATGAATATTAACTTGTTCAAATCTTTTTAACACCCCTAATGGGCAGGTACTGTGATTATCCCATTTTTCCACTGAAAGAACTGACACACAGATGACCTCAGTAATTTGCCCAAGGTCACATGGGCAACCAGTCACAGAGCCAGAAGTCAAAACCAGGCAGTTTGGTTCCAGAGTCCAAATTCTTAACTTCAACAAATCTGGCCTCAACACAGCAGACCACAATGGTCACAACATCTCTGGAAAGCAAAAAGTCATCTAACTGAGTCAAATGATGTATTAAAGGCAGAATGCAACTAGCATTTGCTGAGCATCTATTGTGAGCCGGGAATGCTGCCAGGCCTGGGAATATAGATGTGAATAACCCAGAAACATCAGCCACAGCCCAAGGGAAGATGCAGATGAGGAAATGACCACCACCATATCATGTACATGCAGCAGCCCTGATGGTAAAAGCAGGGGAGACCAGGGAGAGCCTGCTGATAAAGACATCTGGCTTCTGTTTTGACCAGCTGACCTTTACACTCCAACCAAACAGAGCATGGATTTAAAGACTACACCTAGGAACAAACAGTGCAGGCCCATTCATTCCTCCCTGCATCTCCTGACTAAGCAGAACCCCAGAAATAATTCAAGAGACAACCAAAACAGGAGAGCCCAAAAAAGATGGTAAGAAGGGCCAGGTGCAGTGGCTCACACCTGTAATCCCAGCACTTTGGGAAGCCAAGGCAGGCAGATCACAAGGTCGGGAGTTTGAGACCAGCCTGGCCAACATAGTGAAACTCTGTCTCTACTGAAAATACAAAAATTAGCCAGGCATGATGGCAGGTGCCCATAATCCCAGCTACTTGGGAGGCTAAGGCAGAAGAATCGCTTGAACCCAGGAAGCAGAGGTTGCAGTGAGCCAAGATCGCGCAACTGCACTCCAGCCTGGGCAACAAGAGTGAGACACCGTCTCCAAAAAAAAAAGTAAGAAGAAGGTAAGCTGGTTTGGGATCCCAGAACTGCAGGAGCGGCACAGTGGTGTCACGCCTGACATCCCCCCAGTCAATCTAAGAAGCTGCCTCAGAACCAGCATTTGTCTGCCCCTGATCTAACAACAGAAGGCAGCCCAGGTAGGTTCATCCCCACTCAGGATCAAAGAGGAATGCATCTGACTACATGAGGTGAACTCATCAGCACTATTAAAGGGTATCTGTTGGAAGCTTCACCAACAATAGGCTAAAGGAAGCACTGTATGTTCCTGCCAGATCCAAGACTTCTTTCCCCTGCCAAGAGATACCAGGGCAGGCAGAAGCATCTAATTGGAGGGACCCAGAGATAAGCAACATGGTCCAGGAAGCCCCTAGGAAGAAGCCCATGGGCCAAAATATCTACTGCAATCCTAGCCAGAGACACCTCATCACAACAAGCAGCTCAGTGCAGGAATTCTCTTTGTTATCACCCTTCCAAGACGCTGCTCCCCTTCTGGAGACACGGGATGGGAAAGTGGAGCCAGTCACAGTAAGCAAGACAGGCTGGAATGCCCCGTTCACTTCATGAGCATCATGAACCTGAAAGTCCTGAAACTCCCCTCTTCCCCCAGAAAGCATGAGCAGGTGGACAGGCTCACTAAGAGAGACCTATAACCATAGCAAAGAAGATTCTTTGACCCTGTAGTCTTGAGATTCCCCTTCCCTGGCTATAGACAATGGGAAAAGCACAGTGCAGCATGCCTTACATTCCCCAACCAAATCTAGGAAACTGCCTCAGACCCAGCATTTTTCTGCCCCCAATCTAGCAACAGAAGTCAGTCCAGGTAGGTTCATCCCTATTAAGGGTCAAACAAGAATGCATCTGACAACTTGAGGTGAACCCATCACCACCATTTAAGAGTATCAGTTGGGCTGACCCCTGGGCAGCCAGGAGTCATCAGTGGGGGAAATCCCACCAAACTCCCTGACCAAGAGAGGCTTAGCCACTCAGCGTGGGGAAACTCCATCTTCTATCTTAGGCAGCACCAGAAAAGTCCAATGGTTCCAGATAAATCAAGTACTGCAAAGACTTAAAAAATTAAATTACCATTGTAACCTCAGCCCACAAAAGCGGTTCAAGACTTGAACGCTAAACCTAAACAGAATGATTGCCTGTTAAAACAAAAGACTTAAATAATTCCTATAGTGTCCTAACATAACAGATAAAATATCCAGGATACAATAAAAAATGACCCACCATACCAAGAACCAAGAAAATCACAACTTGAATGAGTACAGATAATCAACTGAGTCCAACATCAAAATGAAACAGATGTTAAAATTATCTGATAAGGGTTTTAAAGCAGCCATTTAAAAATGCTTAAAGAATCAATTACAAATTCTCTTGAAACTAATAAAAAATATAAAATATTAGCAGAGAAATAGAAGCTATAAAAAAGAAACAAATGGGAATTATATACCTTAAAACCAAATAACAGAAATTTTTAAAATCACTATGTTTATTCAAAAGTCAAGTGGAAATGAAAGAACATACACTCAATCAGCTTGAGGCTAGATCAATAGACTTTACCCAATCTGAGCAACAGAGAGAAAATAGACTAAAGAAAACTAAACAGAGCTTCAGGCATGTGTGAGAGAATAACAACAGCAACAAAAATCTAACATTCATATGACTGAAGTTCCCAAAAGAGAGAATAAAGAGAATGAGAATGAATTCATGTTTGAAGAAATCACGATCAAAAACTTCCAAAATTTAGTAAAAGCCTCAATCCTACAGCTCCAAGAAGCTGAGTGAACTCAGATGGACTGAATTGGTGATTGAGGAAATACAGCTGAAAACTTCCCAAATTTAGCAAAAGGCTCAAGCCTGCAGCTCCAGTAAGCTGAACCCAAAACAGGATAAATCCCAACACATCCATGCCAAGCTACATCAAAATAGAACTTTTGAAAACTAAACACACTGATAAATCTTGAAAGCAGCCAGAGAAAAACAAACACAATACCTACAGAAGAATAACAATGTGAATGACAGATTTCTCATCTAACCTTGGTGGCCAGAAGAACACAACATTCTTTAAGTCCTAAAAAAAAAAAAGAAAGAAAGAAAAAGAAAAAATTATCGACTAAAAATTTTATATCCAGCAAAACTCTCCTTTAGGAACAAAGAGGAAATTAAAACATCCTCAGATGAAGAAAAGCTGAAGATTTTATAGTTTGTTTCCATGCCCTTGAAGATGGGCTAAAGGGAGTACTTCAGATAGAAAGAAAATGACAAATGGAAGAATCTTAAAGCATCAGGGGAAAAAAGGAACATAGAACAACCATAAATATGAGTAAAAATGTTAGACTATTCTTTTACTCATAATTTTATAATTATATTTGATAATTGAATAAAAATCATAATACCATTAAATCAGGACAATAAAAACTGGTGAAGACCTAAGGACTTAAATGGAAGTCAACTTTCAACATTTCACTCAAAGTGGTAAAATGTTGAAATCAGTGTACTGTTGTAGGTCACAAATGTATACCGTAATAATGAGAGCAACAACTATAAAAACTAGTCAAAAAGATATGCTCAAAAACATTACAAATCAAGCAGGATGGAATTCTTTTGAAAAATATTCAAATAATCCACAAAAAGGGAAGAGAGAAGAAGCAGGAGAACAAAAACCATAATAAACATAAAACAAATAATAAAATGGTAGACTTATGTGGTAACACAATAATTACATTAAATACAAATGATCTAAATACACCTATCAAAAGACAGAGATTGGCAGCGCAGATATAGAACCATGACCCAATTATATGCTGATTTTAAGAAACTCACTTCAAATTCAATGACATACATGAGTTCAAAGCAAAAGAATGGAAAATTGTACCATAAAAACATTTATTTTAACAGGCAAATGTAGCTATATTAATAACTGATAAGGTACAATTGAGAGCAAAGAAAATTAGGGCAGACACAGAGAAACATTACATAATCACAAGTAGAATCAATCTGCTAGAAAGACATAATGATCCAAAATTCAACAGACAACAGTCTCAAAAATATGCTATTAAAAAATGAAAGAACTAAAAAAATAAATGGACACATTTACAATTATAGTTGGGTATTTAAATACCCCCCACCTCTCAGGAACATACAGAACTATTACACAGGAAATCAGCAGGGTATTTAACAACCGTCAAGCAACAAGACCTAACTGATATCTGCAGAAAACTCCAAGCAACAACAGGAGACTATATATTCTTTTCAAATGCCCATAAAATGTTAAACAAGATAGACTGTGTACCGAGCTTAACCAAATCTTTAAAAAATGTATGGAATTTAAATTCTATAGTGTCTTCTCTGACCACAATGGAATTAAACTAGAAATTAATAACAGAAAGACAAAAGGAAAATCTCTAAACATATAGAAATTTTTCTAAATAGCCTATGTGTCAAACTGAAACTCTGAAAAGAATTTTTTTAATATTTAGATATAAATAAAAACATATATGCAACACATCAGACATCAGCAAAAATAGTAAAGTAAGGATTTCCACAAGCTCTATCCTCCATAAAGCAATGAGAAAACTGGCCAAAACAGTAAGTTTTTCAGAACTCTAGAAACTAAGCAAAGGCTTGCAGCAATCCTGAGTGTGAATTTAAGAAAAGCAGCTGAATCACTGTAAGAATAGTGCACTTTGTGGCATTTAACATGTCCATTTCCCATTCTCTCTCTAATTCTGCAGGTTAAAAAGAAAGAAAACAAAACAACAACAACAAAAAAAAACAGCAGTTTGGCAGCAACTACAGGAGGCAGAATGTGGTCAGAGATCCTTCAAAGACTCTTTCTCAAAGAATTGTCATTATCTGACTAGTCTGTTCATTTCCCAAAAGACTCTGCATGCAAGACTGTCTTTTTGTGACCTGATTCAGAGCTTGTCTAGTGAAAAAAACCTTTTCCCAGGGGCATTTGTTGAAGCCATTCATAGGCAATTTTTTAACTTTGCGACTGCCTAAAGAAGTGAATAACAGTTGAGGCTAATAGGCTGATCAAATGCTTAAAAGGAAAAGTGGAACATTGAGGTGTGTATAGAGGCTTTGTAAAGCTATGACATTTCTGGTAATCTGAAAGTTCTATGCACTTACATAGGGCTATGTGCATGCTCAAGAAACGCCTGAGAAGGCCCTAAGGCCTTCTTACTTCTGTACTTTGAGGCTCTGCTCAAGCAGGAAGTAAAGGGTAAGGCAGGCTTGTTAAATGCCTGGCTGAATGTTAAAGGTGTGCCCAATATTCAGAAAGAGCTCCTCAGCAAAGAATGGTGACTTACTGATACCATACATTTAAGGAAATTTCTGTCCAATCTTTAGTTAACCATTAAGCAAAGTGAGCAGAAATTTTAATGGTCACTGATATGGTTTGACTGTGTCCCCAACCAAATCTCATCTTGAATTGTAGTTCCCATAATCCCCACACATGAAGGAAGCGACCTGGTGGGAGGTAATTGAATCACGGGGGCGGTTACCCTCATGCTGTTCTCATGATAGTGAGGGAGTCTCACGAGATCTGATGGTTTTACACGGGCATTTCCCCCCTTTTTTTTGGCACTTCTCCTTGCTGCTGCCATGTGAACAAAGATGTGTTTGCTTCCCCTTCCACCATGATTGTAAGTCTCCTGAGGCCTCCCCAGTCATGCTGAACTGTGAGTCAATTAATGTTCTTTCATTTACAAATTACCCAGTCTTGGGTATGTCTTTATTAACAGCGTGAGTACAGACTAATACAGTCACACATGGCAAAGAATACAGACTATACAGAATTAGCCACTAAACAAACAACAAACAAAATCCTAAACAAACCCTGGGAGTGGGGAAGAATCTGATTTTCACAGTTGCCAAATATATGACTATAAATTTCCCATTTAGAAAAAAAGAATTACAAAATGCAAAGAAAAAAGAAAGTATGACCTATACACAGGGTAAAAAACAGCCAATAGAAACTTGCCTCTGAGCAAGCCCTAATATTGAACATACAAAAAAAAAAATTAAGTTCAGCTGTTTTAAATATGCTCTAAGAGCTAAATGAAATCATGCCTTCAAAAAGTGTTAGTCTATGAAAATTATGTCCCACCAAATAGAGAATAACGATAAAGAGATAGAATTTTTTTAAATAAAGAATCACACACACATTCTGAAGCTGAAAGGTATAAGAACTGAAATTAAAAGTTTCCTAGAGATGATAAAAAGCAGATTTGAGCAAGTAGGAGAAATAATGCAGGAATATTTCAATTGAGATTAAGACAATTGAAATTACACAATCTGGGGAAAAGACAGAAAAAAATGAACAAAAAAAAAGATTAACAGAGCCTCAGAGACCTGTAGGACACCATCCAGCAAACCAATATATGCATAATGGGAGTAACAAAAGAGGAGAAACAAAAGGGGAAAGGGGAAGAGCCAATATTTGAAGAAATAGCCAAATTTTAACGAAAAATGTTAATCCAAGAAATTAAATAATTCCAAGTAAGATAATTTCAGAACTCTGTACCTATTTACATTATAATTATACTGGGGGAAGTCAAAGACAAAGAGACACTCTTGAAATTCACAAGTTTTTCATTTAAAACTATGGATGCCCAGAGGCAATGGAAGAGACAGTCAATGTACTAAAGAAAAAGGCTGTCAAGATTTCTATGTGCAAAAAAAAAATCCTTCAGAAATGAAGGAAAAATTAAGATATTCCAAGATAAACAAAAACTGAGATAATTCAGCAATGGCAAACCCTTTGTATAACAAATACAAAGGAAATTCCTCAGGATGCAATGAAAGAATATTCATTGTGAACTCAAACCTAGATAAAGAAATAAAGGAGCATCAGTAAAAGTAACTCCATATATATAAATAAAAGACAGTATAAATTTATTTTAAATTCCTTTTTTCTCTAATAATGTGAGATACATGAACAATTCAGTGAATATACTAAACACCATTGAATTGTACACTTAAAGTGGGTGAATTCTATATGTGACTTAAATCTCAATAAAGCTGTTTTTAAAACCACATAAATAATCATACTACTGTGTTGATGAGCTTATAACTACTTGATTTATATGACATTAATAATAAAAAGAAGAGGAAAATGGAGATAAATTGGAGTACATTTTCTGTATGATATTGAAATCAAGTTAGCATTAATCAAAACTAGAAAGTTTTAAACCAAGACAATAGTTGTAATGCCATCAGGAAGCCATGAAGAAAATAACACAAAAATATACTAGTAATTAAAGTGGCATACTAGAAAAATTCTACTTAACACAAAAGCAGAGAGTATTGAAGAAATAGAAGAACAAAGATGTAAAACATATAGAAAACAAAAACCAAAAGGGCAAATGTAAATTCTATCATATCTGTACTTACATAAATGCAAATGAACTAAACACTCCAATCAAAAAACATAGGTTGATAGAATGAAAAAAACACATGATCCAACTATGTGCCATCTATAAAAGCCAATCTTTTGAGTCAATGACCACAAATAGTTTGAACATAAAAGAATTGAAAAAGTAATACCACGCAAGCAATAACCAGAAGATAGCTAGAGTGGCTATACTAAATCAGAAAAATTTAGACTTTCAGAAAATAATTATTACTAGAAATTTAAAGGGACATGTTTCATGGTAAAGATTTGACCCATCAGGAAGATATAGCAAGTGTAAACATATATGCACCTAACAACAGAGTCCAAAACACAGGAAGCAAAAACTGACAACTGAAGAGATAAATAGATAGTTCAACAATAATATTTGGAGACTTCTGTACCTCACTTTAAATACTGGATAAATAACTAAGCAGAAGGTCAACAAGGATACAGAAGATTTGTACCACACTTTAACTGGACCTAACAGACATCTCTAGAACATTGCACCCCAAAATAGCAGAGTACACATTCTGTTCAATTGCAAATGGAAATTTGACAGAACAGAAAACTGCAAAGTCATTAAAAACAAACCTCAATATATTTAAAAGGATCAATTAATATGAAGTATGTTCTTCAACCATACTTAGAAATTGGTAACAGAACATTTAGGATACTCACAAGTGTGTGAAAATTAAACAAGACACTACTAAGTAACTAATTGTTCAAATAAGAACTCAGGAGAGAAATTAGACAACATTTTAAGATGAATGAAAACAAAAACACCAGATACTAAAGCTTGTAAGGTACATCAACTTCAGTGCACAGAGGATATTTATAGCTATAAACTTATTAAAAAAGAAGAAAGCTCTCAAACTTAATATTTAAGTTTAAGAATCTAGAAAAAGAGGAGCAAACTAAATCCAAAGTAAATAAAAGGAAGGAAATAGAAAAAAATAAGGAAATGTAGATATAAATCAGAGAATATAAAACAATAAAGAAAATCAACAAAATCAAATTTTATTCTTTGAAAAATCAATTGATTGGCTAAACTTTACATTTTCTGGGGGGAAAAAGAGAGAAGACTCAAATTACTAAAATCTGAAATGAAAGAGGGCATATCACTACCTTACATAATTAAAAAATGACTACAAGCAAATACTATAAACAACTATATGCTGACATATTGGAATACTTAGATCAAATGTTTAAATTTTTAGAAAGATAACAAATTATCAAAATTCACTCAAGAAGTAAAGAATCTCGATAAGCCTGCAAAAAGTCAAAAAGTCAAGAAACTGAATTTCTATCTTTCCCCAAAGAAAAGCATAGGCTCAGATGGCCTCACTGAAGAATTCTAGAAAACACCTGGAGAATAACTAATACCGAGTCTTCATAAATTCTTCCACAAAACAGAAGAGAACAGAATACATCCTGACTCATTCTATGAGGCCGTTATTAGGCTAATATCAAAACTAGACAAAAATATCAAAGGAAAATAAAACTACAAACCAAAATCTCAATGAATATAAACTCAAAAGTCCTCAAGAAATCCCTCAAGTAGTAAATCAAATCCAGCAGTATATAAAAAGTCATACACCATAACCAGGTGGGTTTTTCCCAGGAACATATTTGATTTATCATCAAGATAATAATGTAGTAAGCCATATTTATAAAGCAGAAGACAAAAGCCTCATGGTCGTCTCAAGGCTTGCCAAAAAAAAAAAAAAAAAAAAAAAAAAAAAGCGTTTAATGAAATCCAGCATCCTTCCATGACAAGAACATTCAACAAATTAGGACTAGAAAATAACTTCCTCACACTTATAATGGACATCTCCAAAAACCCATAGGTAACATATACTAATTGGTTTAAGGACAAATATTTCCTCTAAGTTCAGGAACAGGACATGGTTACCTATTCTCACCACTTCTGTATTCAATATTGTACTGGTGGTTCAAGTCAGAGAGCAATTAGGCAACAATAGGAAATAAAGACATCAATACTGGGGAAAAAATAAAACTATCTTCATTCACAGATGGCATCATCTTGTATATAAAATGTCTTATAGAATACAATAAAAATTATTAGAACTAATATATAAATTCAGCAAGGGAAAAGAATACAGGATTAATATATAAAAATCAATTGTATTTCTATACACTAACAATGAATAACCTGAAGATGAAACTAAGAAAACAATTCCATTTACAATAGTATCAAAAAGAATAATAAGCTTAAGTAATTTAAGAAAAAAGTGTAAGATTTGTACACTGAAAACTACAAAAACATTAAAAGAAGTTAATAAGGTCTAAATAAATGAAACATTGTATGTTTATTGATCTGAATACTTAATATTGTTAAGATAGCAATACTTCCAAAATGTACCTACATATTTGACAAAATCCCTAACAAAATCAAAAATTGCTTTTTTTTCCAGAAATTGGCAAACTGATCCTAAAATTTATGTAGAAATAAAAGAGACCCAGAATAGCCAAAATTCTTACAAAGGAAAAGCAAAGTTGAAGGATTCACACTTTTCAATTTCAAAACTTACACATCTATAGTAATCAAGGTAATATGATTCAGCTATACAAATAGACATTGAGAGTCCAAAAGCAAATTCACATATTTATCATCAATTGGTTTTCCACATGGATGCCAAGAGCATCCAATAGGGAAAGAATCGTCTTTTCAAGAAATAATGTTGAAACAACTGGCTATCCACATGCAAAAGAATCAAGCTGGACACTTACCTCATGCCATACACAAAACTTAACTCAGAAGGAGTCACAGACCTAAATGCAGGAGCTAAAACTATAGACACCTAAGAAGAAAACATAGAAGTAAATCATGACCTTAAGTTAGGCAATAGTTCCTTAGATGCAACACTCTAAGCACAAATGATGAAAGAAGAAATGATAAATTGACTTCATCAAAATTTAAAACTTTTGTGCTTCTAATAATACTATCAAGAAAGTGAAAAGAAAATCCACAGAATGGGGGAATATGTTTGCAAATCTTATATCCAGTATGAGGCGTATATTCAGAATATATAAAGAACATTTACAACTCAATGATAAAGACAAATAATCCAATATTAAAACTGGACAAAGAATTTGAAGAAAATTCTGCAAAGAAGATATGCAAGTGGCCACATGAAGAGATACTGAACATTTTTAGTCATTAGGGAATGTAAATGAAAATCACAATAAGGCCAGAATGGCTATAATTGAAAAGGCAGACAATAATAAATATTGGTTAGGATGGGGAGAAATTACCCTCAAACATTGCTGGTGGGATTGTAAAACATTGCAGCCACTTTGGAAAATAGTTAGGCAGATCCTTAAACTGTTCAACATAAGAGTTGCCACATGACCCAGCAATTCCACTCCTAGGTATATACTACAGTCTGAATATGTCCCACTCCACATTCATATGTTGAAGCTTAATCCTCACTGTAAGTGTATTAACAGGTAAGGTCTTTGGGAGGTGATTACATGATGAGGATGAAGCCCTCATAACTGAGATTAGGCCTGATATGGTTTGGCAGCGTCCCCACGCAAATCTCATCTTGAATTGTGGTTGGCTTCCCCTTTTGCCATGATTGTAAATTGCTTGAGGCCTCCACAACAATGCTGAACTGTGAGTCAATTCAACCTCTTTTTTATAAATTATCCAGTCTCAGGTAAGTCTTTATTAGTAGCATCAGAACAGACTAACACAGTAAATTTGTCCCACAGAGAGTGGGGTGCTGCTGTAAAGGTAACTAAAAATGTGGAAGCAACTTTGGAACTGGGTAGCAGGCAGAGGTTGTAACCATTTGGAGGGCTCAGAAGAAGACAGGAAGCTGTGGGAAAGTTTGGAACTTCCTAGAGACTTGTTGAATGGCTTTGACCAAAGTGCTGATAATGATATGGACAATGAAATTCAGGCTGAGGTTGTCTTAGATGGAGATGAGGAACTTGTTGGGAACTGGAGTAAATGTTCCTCTTGCTATGCAAAGAACCTGTCGATATTTTGCCCCAACCTTAGAGATCTATGGAACTTTGAACTTGAGAGATTATTTAGGGTATCTGGGGGAAGGAATTTCTAAATGACAAAGCATTCAAAAGGAAGCAGAGCATAAAAATTTGGAAAATTAGCAGCCTGGTGATGCAATAGAAAAGAAAAGCCCATTTTCTGGAGAGAAACTCAAGCCAGCTGCATGAATTTGCATAAGTAATGAGGAGCTGAAAGTTAATCACCAAAACAATGGGGAAAATGTCCCCAGAGCGTATCAGAGACCTTCAAAGCAGCCCCTCCCATCACAGGCCCAGAGTTCTAGAAGGGAAAAATGGTTTCCTGGGCTGGGTCCAGGGCCCCTCTGCTTTGTGCAGGCTTGGGACTTCGTGCCCTGTGTCCAGCTCCTCCAGCCATGGCTAAAAGGGACCAATATATAGCTCAGGGCATTGTTTCAGAGGGTGCAAGCCCCAAGCCTTGGCAGTTTCCACATGGTGTTGGACCTACGAGTACCCAGAAGTCAATAACTGAGGTTTGGTAACCTCCGCCTAGGTTTCAGGAGATGTATGGAAACGCATGGATGTCCATGCAGAAGTTTACTGCAGGGGTGGGGCCCTCACGGAGAACCTCTGCTAGGGGGTGCAGAAGGGAAATATGGAGTCAGAGCCCCCACACAGGGTCCCCATTGGGACACTGCCTAGTGGAGCTGTGAGAAGAGGACCACCATCTTCCAGACCCCAGAATGGTAGATCCACCAACAGCTTGCACCATGCACCTGGAAAAGCCACAGACACTTGACGCCAGCCCATGAAAGTAGCTGGGACAGGGGGCTGTACCCTGCAAAGGCACAGGGGTGGAGCTGCCCAAGGTCATGGGAGCCCACTTCTTGCATCGATGTGTCCTGGATGTGAGACATGAAGTCAAAGGAGATCATTTTGGAACTTTAAGGTTTAAAAACTCCCCTATTGCATTTCAGACTTGCATGGGGCCTGTAGGCCCTTTATTTTGGCCAATTTCTCCCATTTGAAACATGTATTTACTCAATGTCTGTACTCCCATTGTATCTTGGAAGTAATTAACTTGTTTTTGATTTTACAGGCTCATAGGCAGAAGGGACTTGCCTTGTCTCAGATAAGACTTTGGACTTGGACTTTTGGGTTAATGCTGGAATGAGTTAAGACTTTGGGGAACTGTTGGAAAGGCACGATTATGTTTTAAAAATGTGAAGACATGAGATTTTGAAGGGGCTAGGGTCAGAATGACATGGTTTGGCTGTGTCACCACCCAAATCTCATCTTGAATGGTAGTTTCCATAATCCCCACATGTTGTGGAAGTGACCTGGTGGAAGGTACTTGAATCATGAGGGTGGTTATCTCCATGCTGTTCTCATGATAATGAGTAAATTATTATGAGATCTGATGATTTTATAAGGGGTTCCCCCCCTTTGCTCAACACTTCTCCTTGCTGCTGCCATGTGAAGAAGGATGTGTTTGCTTCCTCTTCCACCATGATTTTATGTTCCCTGAGGCCTCCCCTACCATGCTGAACTGTGAGTCAATTAAACCTCTTTCCTTTATAAATTACCCAGTCTCTAGTATGTCTTTATTTGCAGAGTGAAAACGGACTAATACAAGGCCTTATAACAGAGGCATAAGGGAGCTTGTTTGCCTCTTCCATCATGTGAGGACACAGCAAGAAGTCACCAGCTATGAGAAAGTGGGCCCTCACTGGATACCAGCACCTTGTTCTTGGACTTTCCAGCCTCCAAAACTGGGAGAGGTAAATAACTGTTGTTTATAATCTACCTAGTTTGTGGTATTTTGTTATAGTAGCCCAAATGAACAGTATATATGCAAGAGGAAAGAAAACATACGTTTACACAACAATTTGTACACAAATGTTTATAGCACCAGTATTCATAATACCCAAAAAACTGAAACATCTCAAACGTCCATCAGCTGATGAATGGATACACAAAATGTGGTGCATTCATATAATGGAATGTTATCCTGCAGTAAAAAGAAATTAAATATTAAAACATACTGAAATATGGATAAACTTTGGAAGCATTAAGCTACATGAAAGAAACCAGTCATAAAAGACCACACTTTGTGTTGTTCTATTTACATAAAATATCCAGAATAAGCATATCTATAGAGACAGAAAAGAGGTAGTGCTTGCCTAGGACTGGGAGTAGAAAAGAGATCGGGAGGGACTTCTAACAGGTACTGGGTTTCTTTTCAGTGACGAAAGTGTCCTTAACTTCGATTGTGGTGATAATTGCAGAACTCTGAATATGTTAAAAGCTGTAGAGATGGGCCAGGTATGGTGGCTCAGGCCTGTAATCCCAGCACTTTGAGAGGCTGAGGCTGGCAGATCACGAGGTCAGGAGTTCAAGACCAGCCTGCCCAACATAGTGAAACCCCATCTCTACTAAAAATACAAAAAATTAGCCAGGCTTGGTGGCAGGCACCTGTGATCCCAGATACTTGGGAGGCTGAGGCAGGAGAATCACTTGAACCTGGGAGATGGAGATTGCAGTGAGCCGAGATTGCACCACAGCACTCCAGCCCAGGTGACAGTGCGAAACTCCGTCTCAAAAAAACAAAAACAAAAACAAAAACAAAACCTGCAGAGATGTACATTTTGAATGGGTGGATTTTGGGCATGTAAATTATATCTCAAGGCTGTTTAAAATAGTCTTCATGTACATATTAGAACTGTTCAACAATGATATTTCACATTTCAGTAATTCTTAATAATTCCAGAGACACCAATGCTTATTCATACCTACAGTTGTTGTCCAGACACACATCTTAATTGTAGAAGATGTTGATGAATAAATAAAAGAAAATTGCAACTTGATAGCAAAAAGGAATTAGTCAACCCTTACTAGATTTATAGTTCTTTTAAAAGTACTTACCTTAGGCTGAGCTCTGTGCTGGGCATTTTTTGAGAGTGCTGAGGAAGTGGCGTGGGGATTCTATCTCAGACATGCACAATCCAAGCTGCAGGTTAGAGTCATCTGAAAGCTTTTAAAAATTACTGATTCCTCAATCCTGCCCAAGACTAAGGAAATAAGAATTGCTTGGGGGCTGCTCCCTGGCATTAGTATTCTAATGTGCCCCAAATACGGGGAACATCATTCTGTCTGAACAAGCTGGTTTAGAGATCAGGGAGTGTATCCGTAGCTGCTAAGATATGAGATCTGGAGGACACAGGTGGGGAAGAGATAGCGGTAGGAGCAGAGTGGTGTTTGTCACTGGCTTAACACTTACGATCCAGGCACCATGCTAGGCTTGAGCTAATGATTACGCTTTTGCCAAGAGGACGGTCTTGGAAGGGCATTCTAGGCAGAAAGAGAAGAGTGATAAGGGCTTTGATATGCACAAGCAGACAGCTTGGACATTGGTCCTGGGTGTTAGAAAGAGCAGACTCCAGGACCAGAATGCCTCTTGGCCTCTGCTCAAGGAATTCCCCTCCTAAACCAAATGAATTCTCCTTTTCACCCCAGGCTTCCACATCTGCCATATTCCCTTCTGTACGGCTTTCCAGGAACTCTGGCTTTTCCTGCATGGCTCTGTTGAACTCCCTTAGGCTATCACCCCCAACCCAGGCACACAGCCAGCTCCACAGAAGGGGCAGCTCTAGTTCCCGCTCCCTGTTCACCACCTCCATCCTGAACCAACACCCTGACTGGTTCATACTCCACATTCCTGATCCCAGGAACTCCCTCACTTACTTGTCCCCATTTGATAACCTGACCTGTTGGGCACTACCAAGAAGATAAGGCCTTGGCCCTCCTTGGCTCTAAATCAAAATATCTTTCTGGTCATAACACCCACAGTCACTGTGGAAAACACAGCTTCCAGCCTCGCCCAGCCTCCAACACCTCCCCCACTCACAGGGCAGCCTACGTGATACAACTTCTATATGTGCCAATCCGTCAAGTCGAACTCGAACCTGAAGGAAGTTCTACAGTGAGCCCCTCTTTTGTTGATTCAGTTTCACTGGGTCCATCTGCAGAGGCCACATTGTGGAAGGGGAGGGAAAACGGCAGGAACCTTCGCATTAGTAACCAACCCACCAACCAATCATCCAACTACACAGCCTAGAGAACTCAGTCCACCTGCTCATCTAAGATGTCCAAGTGGAGGAGGTGATTCAAAACCCTGATTTCAAAAGCACATGCAATGTTCCTTTTAAGTCAATACAATTACATGAAACAAAGTACAAGAAAATCTCAACCGATTTAAAACACGGCTAACAGGAGGAAGGAACATTGGCCTGGAATGCCTCTGGGACCCCCTTCCAGGACAGACCTCTTTGAATCTGGCACCAGGGCATGGTTCCAGGATGGAGGAGGAGGAAGCAGGCTCTGAGCTGCCCTTTGCTGGGGACCCCCTGTGCACTGGTGTCCCCGCCAGCTATGTACATTCATCATCTCCAGTTCCCATTACAATCCCTGCAATGCGTACATCACCAGTTGCCTTTTACCGTGAGGTTATATCAATTTCAAAGATTCAACCACTGCAAGTGGCAGCCCTGGATTTGAAGACTGGCCTGCCCCACCCCAGGCATGACTATCTTCCACCAGGCCCCTCCCCCATGATAACATAAGACCCCCGGCTTGTGGGGTAAGGTGTGTCCTGCTTGACAGCTGGAGGCCACAGCAGACTGTCTTTCCCATCTTTGCAGGTTTGCTTTCACGTCCTGAGTTTTCTGAAATCACTGTTGTTTATAATCTACCTAGTTTATTGTATTTTGTTATTGTAACCCAAATGAACAATATATATTCAAGAGGAAAGAAAATATATGTTTACACAACAATTTGTACACAAATGTTTATAGCACCGGTATTCATAATACCCAAAAAGCTGAAACATCTCAAACATCCATCAGCTGATGAATGGATACACAAAATGTGGTGCATTCATATAATGGAATGTTATCCTGCAATAAAAAGAAATTAAATATTAAAACATACTGAAATATGGATAAACTTTGGAAGCATTAGGCTACATGATAGAAGCCAGTCATAAAAGACCACACTTTGTGTTGTTCTATTTACATAAAATATCCAGAATAAAGGTATCTACAGAGACAGAAAAGAGGTAGTGCTTGCCTAAGACTAGGAGTAGAAAAGAGATAGGGAGGGACTTCTAACAGGTATTGCTCGGTGTTGCCACATGTGCGGCCAGAAGCCCAGGAAGGTTAAATGACTTACTCAACTATTTCACAAGAGACTGGGAATTGACAAATTGTATCATAGCACTTTCTCAGCCTGTGTGGATGAGTTAAAGGGCTCAGCAGACCACGCAGGACTGGATTGGCGGACTCCTTCGCTGGTAGCCTCATTTCTGGCTACAGGGCTGGTTCCATGGGGTCGGCACCATAACCAGGCTGGAGAACTGGGGCAACTACAAGACACCTTCCTCTCTGCTTGCCATCCCAAGGGGTGGGGCAGTTGCTTCAGTGCTTGGAAAATCAAAGGTCAAGAATAAGGCCATGAAATTCCCCATTTTTAACCTGGACAAGAACAATTTTGTTGTGACTGAACACAAATTGCATCACATCAGATGTTCCCAAACCTCAACCTTCAGCTACAACATCAACAATGGTTGCCATGTCAAAGATGATTCTAATTACAAGACGTGACCAGTCCCGCTGCTCGGCACCCATGCGGGGAAGAGTCAGGGGTTCTTGGCACAGCCTTGGGTCTGCAAATCTGCACACAGTGGAGGAAGCCTTCATGCCTCCTTCTGACTCTGGCCTCATATATTGCAATAATGAGAAGACAGAATAAGTGCAATGGGAGGAAATGCCTCAAGAAGATGGATTTTTGTTCAATTTTTTCATGATAAAATACAGATAACATCAAATTTACCGCCTTAATGATTTTAAGCATACAGTTCAGTGTTATTAAACACATTCATAATGTTGTGTAACCATCACCACCACCCATCTCCGTAACTCTTTTCATCTTGGAAAACTGAAGCTGCATCCATTAAACAATAACTCCCCATTCCGCCCCCACCCCGCCCCACCTTCCTGGACCCTAGCAACCACCATTCTACTTTCTTTTTCTGAAGTGTTGCTTGATTTTTAAGTGTTTTACTTTTAGTTGATACATAACAATTGTACATGTTTATAGATTCAGTGCGATTTTGTGATGCAAGTGTACTTTGTGCTATCATCAAATCAGGGTATTCAGCATATTTAGGACCTCAGATGCTTGTCATTTATTTGTGGTGAAAACATTCAAAATCCTTTCTTCTAGCGATTTTGAAATACACAATACATCACTGTTAACTATAGTCAAACTACTGTGCAACAGAGCATCAGGACTTATTCCCCCTACCTAACTGTGACTTTGCATCCACTGACCAACCTCTCCCCACCTCCCTCCCTCTTGTCCTCCCTGTCCTTAGTAAACACTAACTAAGCTACTCTCTACTTCCAGGAGATCAGCCTGATCCCAGGAATTCCCTCACTTACTTTCCCCATTTGGTAACCTGACCTGTTGGACACCACCACTACTGGGTACTTATCCAAAGAATCTGAAATCATTATGTTGAATTAACACCTGCACTCCCATGTTTACTGTAGCACTATTCACAATAGCCAAGAGATAGAATCAGCCTGAGTGTTCATCAATGGATGAATGTGGTTTAAAAATGTGGAATATATACAAAATTGGATACTATTTATCCATTAAAGAAAATGAAACATCATTCTACTGTCTCTATTATTTTGACTGTTCTAGGTACCTTACATAAGTGGAATCATACAGCATTTGTGTTTTTGCAACTGGCATCTTTTACTTGGCGTATCAGTTTTGTTACTGAAACACCAGCAGTTCGGCCTAGGTCCATTGCTCATCACACAGAAAGTCAATCACTGTAACAACAAGTATTGGCAGGAAGAAGGCTGTATTTGGGTGTTCCAGCCAAGTGGAATGAGAGATCAGTCTCAAATCCTTCTCCTCAACTAACTAAAATTAAGGCCTTATATAGCATAGAAGAAATGTAACTATGGGTAGGAAAACAGGATTTAGAGAGGGTTAAGGAAGACAAGTTGGTAGAGAGGAATCATGATGGATGAGGGGTCTGGCATCTCATTGTCTGGATGCAGTGATATGGTGAGTTTCACTTTCTTGATACTATCTGGGAAGAGTAAGAGTCGGTACCTTAAGGAAGGAACTCAGATAAGACAAATGTAAGTTTCAAGCTTTAAGACCAGTGAAGGTCAATGTCTATATTTACACAAGAAACAGGTGGGCCAGTTTCATTTTTAAGGTTCATCCATATTGTAACGTAGGTCAGAATTTCCTTTCTTTTCAAGACTGAATAGTATTTCATTGTATGAATGTGCCACATTTTGCTTATCTCTTCATCCACCAATGGACACGTGGCATATTAGTCCATTTTCACACTGCTAATAAAGACATACCTAAGACTGGGTAATTCATAAAGAAAAAGAAGTTTAATGGACTCACAGTTCGACATGGCTGAGGAGGCCTCCAATCATGGTGGAAGGTGAAAGTCATGTCTTACATGGCAGCAGGCAAGAGAAAGAATGAGAGCCAACCAAAAGGGGTTTCCCCTTACAAAACCATGAGATCTTGTGAGACTTATTCACTACCAGGAGAACAATATGGGAGAAACGGCCCCCATGATTCTTATCTCCCACTGGGTCCCTCCCACAACACATGGGAATTATGGGAGCTACAATTCAAGATGAGATTTGGGTGAGAACACAGCCAAACCATATCACCTGGGTTGCTCCCACATTTTAGCTGTTGTGAATAATGGGATTGTCTACCAGTATCTCTTCAAGATCCTGCTTTCAATTTATTTTGGTATATACCCAGAAGTGAAATTGCTGGATCATACGATAATTTCATTTTAATTTTTTAAGGAACCAGTATACTGTTTTTCATAGGAGCTATACTATTTTACATTCCCACCAACAGTACAAGAGGGTTCTAATTTCTACACATCCTTTACCAACACTTGTTAATTTCCATTTTTTTTAAATTAATAGCCATCCTAATAGGTGTGAGATGATATCTCATTGTGGTTTTGATGTGCATTTCCCTAATGATTAGTGATGTTGAGCATCTTTTCATGTGCTTGTTGGCCGTTTGTAAATCTCTTCTGAGAACATGTCTATTCACGTCCTCTGCCTATTTTTAAATCCAGTTTTTTGTTCTCATTATTGAGTTTTAAGAATTCTCTACATATTCTTACCCTTAGGAGACAGATTTTTAAGGGAGATTTTTAAAAATTAAGTTGTGGGCTTTGTGTTTGTTTGTTTATAAAAACAGAACATGCACAAAGATTGAAAGTCAAACAGAACCACAGGACCTAGAGGAGGTGGGAGCAGGGCCCTCCCTCCTTCTCCTCTCCTGGAAGCCCACTGCTCAGAGACCAGGCCCCAGCCCCTGCACCTGCTCCTGCTGTGTGGCACCTCCTGTGTCCTGTGTACTTGTGCTGTCCCTCACTTTGAAATGTTGTCTGTGAACTCCTGCTGCAGAAGAGAAGGACTTACCTCTCATACTCACTCCCTTCACACTTACACAGGCTCACCACCCTCTGGGCTTGCTATTGTGATTTCCTCACACTTTCTGTATAAAAGATGACTTGAGGTTTAAATTATCATAACAATGAAGTTTTTTTGTTTCTGATTCAAAAAGTATACAAGGATTACATTTTATTTCTTTTACACCTTTTTATTTTTGTGGGAGTTAATAAGTCCTTTTTTGCTTGTTTAGTTTTCTATGTACCTTTCCCTACATTAACCCAAAGCTCTCCAATGTCAAAAGCATCAAGAAGTTCATCAGCTCCTTTTTTTCCCTTGGGGCCCTCTGCACCTGGCTGCCATCTGCAGAGTTCCCCTCACCTTCTTTCAGGGAACTGCCTTCACCTCTCTCCTGTGTGGGGTCCCTTGATTCCTACATTCTGTGTTTTCCATTTTCTTGATTCCCTCATTTTGTTGGGACACATCTTCCAGACAGACTTTTTTTAAAAGGATGCCTAGAAGATAAATTTTCTGGGATTGTAGATGACCAAAAACATCTTTATTTTACACACATCTTAATCTCCTTCCACAGGCAAAAGGACACACAAACTGTGTATAATTTACAAATATACACATACTATACAGCAGTAGCACAGGTACACTCGATTTACATGTATGAACACGGATGTAACTCACAACAATAATACTGAAAGAAAAAAAGCAAGTTTCAAAAGAATACATAAGTCCAATAATGTTTTATACACAGGCACACACACAGTCAAAACTCATAATTTGTGGATTTCATATTTATGAATTCACCTACTCACTAAAATTTATTGGTAACCTTCAAAATCAATACTTGCAGAGATTTTATGGTCATTCGGGGACATGCAGATGTAGGAAAAGCTTGAGTCGCCCTTCACATAAGTCCTGCCCGGTGGCTGAACAGGCAGGGGTCTCTGCCTTTTGGTTTCCTTCTCAGAGATGACCAGAGGGCAGAGCCTGTAGGGGGCAGTGCAGTGCCACGCAGCGCTGCACGAGAAGCTCCAGCCAGAGCAGTGGCACAAGCCGGGTTCCGATCCCCACAGGCACCTGCTAGTTGGGCGTCCTCAGGCACATCACTTAACAGTTCCGAACCTCATTTTCTGTTTTACAAAATAAAGTAGATAGAATCTACCATGGTGTCCTGTTTTAGGATTTAAGATTAAAATCTGTGTGTAATACAATATGTATATATTTCCCTGAGGAATAATATTTCAGTATTCACTAGTCCAGTTTTCATGGCAGCTTTATAGAATATAGCAGCTGAGAATAACAGATCTTTCTCTTTAGAGAGAGATAGAGACTGATAGAAAATGTTAAGGCATTGCCTCATTGTCTTCTTTCAAGGGTGCTATTGGCAATGCCATCTTACCTAATACTTTATTTAATGATTATCAAGTTCTTTAGATCTGGCAACTCACTCTTCAATTCTGGATCTTGTCTTGTATTATTTCTTAAGTTAGGTCTTCCCCTTGGCCTGATGGTCCTCACTGTAGAGCAGTCAGGGAGGGACCTGGCCATTCCATTGAACTTGGTAGCTGCCAGAATTTCCTTCTGTACTGGAGGAAATGTCTTTCTCCCGAAAGAAATTCTCCCTCTCATGCTTTATACTAATAAGTACCTGATTAAGTAGGAAGATATACCATTTTCATAAATACCGTAAACTTTAATCTATAAATGCAATAAAATTACAAATATTATAAATGCATATGTGTGTCTGCATACATGTGTATGTATGTTTGTGTGTGTGTAAATATATGGGTGTAGGGTTTGTGTGTACTTCATGACAAGTTCTTCTTAAAACACATAGGATGAAAAATAGGCAAGATAATTTTGGAAAACCAATGGAGATACCCTAACAATCACCACTGCTGCTACAAAGCTAAGGTAATTAAGACAGAATGGTATTTTACCACAAGAATCCAATGGAAAAGAGAGCCCAGAAAGAATTTTTAAAATTATAGAATAGCTTTAGAAATTAGAAGGGGAAAGATGAACTATTCAATAAAAGTTACACAGACACACACTCTCACACACACACACAAAACTATTTCCTAGGCTAGAAATCAACAATGAAGTTTGTGGAGGCCATTCCAATGACCAAGGTGGCTGCCTGGCATGGTCCCTACTCCATCTGTTGCCCAGTGTCATTGTTACCAACGCCCTCTTCTCACTCTCAGAAATGTTCAACTGGCATGATATACCATAGATTATTCTACATATAAACAAAAAGGATTAGTGTCAAGAAATGATTATAGAACCCTGGCAAATAAGTGAAAATTGAAAAATAAAAACCACAAGAAATTAGACAAAGAAAACAAAACAAAGTGAGCAAAAGATGTGAATAGGCAACTCACAGAAGAAGAAACCATAGTGCTGTAAACTTGTGAAAAGATGTTTGACTTCACTAGCAAGTGGAAAAACACAAATCACAACTGCACTCATCAGATTGGCAGCATCGAAAGCCTGAAAATGCCAAGCGTTGGAAGGACGTGATGAAACAAGGATGCTCCCACTGCAGGTGCAAGTGTGAGAAGACTTCCCACCTCACAGAGCACTCTTGTGTTATCTGGTTAGGATGGAAGGTCCAGAAACTCTATGACCAGCACCTATCTTCTTTAATTTTTTATTTATGTCCATGAAGAGACATGAACAGGACAGGTCTCTTTGTAATAAAGAAAAATTGAAATCACCTAAATGAGCAAATAAATTGAGCCATGTTTATGCAAAATAACACAATAAAATATTCATATTATCTGGATCAATATTCAAATAAGCCAGTCCTAATACATTGACATAGATAAACCTCAAATACAACAGTTGTAGGGATAAGAAAGTTGCAGAAAACTATGTAAAGCATGATGCTGCTTATAGGAAGTTAAAAACACACAAAGCAGTGCCACATTATTTTTTAAGGAGACAAGGTCTTGCTCTATCACCCTGGCTGGAATGCCCTGGCATGATCACAGCTCACTGAAGCCTCGACCTCCTGGGCTCAAGCGATATTCCCACCTCAGCCTGCCAAGCAGCTGGGATTTCAAATGTGTGCTACCATGCTTGGCTACTTTTTAAAATTTTTTGTAGAGACAGGGTCTCCCTGTGTTGTCCAGGCTGAACTTGAACGCTTGGGCTCAAGCGATCCTTATGCTTTCGTCTCCCAAAGCGCTGGGTTTGCCAGGGGTAAGCCACGGCGCCCTGCCCAGTGCTGTTCTTAAGGTTGTATTAGTACATAGGGGAGGTATAGCGATGCATGAGGATGAGACACTTGCAGCGTGCTAGCCACACTTCTGGAGAGAGAAATAGGATGGAAGAGGTCCAGTGGGTCATTCAGTGACACTAACCTCACCTTCCTTGGTGAGGTGCCCTTCCATGGGCACCCTGATGAATCCCTTTAGGGTTGAAGGGATGAGGCCTGAAGGACGCACCCTGAAAAGGGAACCAGAACTGCCCCTAGAGGGCCTGACCATGGACTCCCTCGACCACCCGCAAACCCCGCTTGCATGGGCTCCCTGGAGGAAGCTCCCACAGGCAGAGACAGGAGAACTGAGCCCTGAGAGGCAGCAGGAGCAAAAAGAGCCATGGATCTCCACCTAGTGCCACATAGGTGTTTTCAACCCATTTCACAGATGAGAAAACAGTGGCTCAGGAAGGTTAAGTAGCTAGGCCAAGGTCATACAGCTAGTAAGAAACCAAGCTGAAGGCTCATGGGAAGATCACACTCCCTGAACTAACGGGGCTGAGGGAGGGTCAGAGACCCCCGGCCTCACCATGGGAGGAACCAGGAGGGAGGCAGCTGTGAGCTTCTGAAGTAAAGAACCAGATTTGCTTGGCTTGAAATGTAACCTACACCTACCCTAAGGCACCATAACCTTTACTGTCCTCTCAAGCAAGCGCTGGTCGGCATTTGCTCTTCAGCAAGCTCATGTCTGTGAGGGTGATAAGTATGAATCATGCTACAACCACAGGGTCTAGCTCCACGGCAGAGGGCCAGGCTGGGGCCAGGCATTGTGGAGGCAGCGTTAAAAACGTTCTATGCTTGACACTTGCATGTGAGTCCTATGAGCTAAGTACTGCCAGCTCCGGTTACCCAGAAGGAAGTGCCTAGTGGGTGAGGTGGCCCTGCCCAAGGTCACATAGCTGCAAGCAGGACTGGAACTCAGGTTGCGTGGTCCCGAATGCCTGGGCTGTCCTAGCACCCGTGACACCTCTCTCTGTCAGTATGGGGCTGCCGGCTGCCAGGCAGTCACTGGTCACAGAAGTGCCCCTGAGGAAGGTGAGCGAGCGCCCACACGAAAAGGGTGCTCAGGCCCAGCCCCAGCCCCAGGAGAACCTGCCTGGGAGCCTGTGGGGGACCAGGCACCCTGGGCGATGGGAGGAAATGGCAGCAGTGCTGAATAGCTCCCCCATCAGAAAGACAAAAGCTCTAGCAGGAGCCTGGTTCCCATGCTCAGTTGTCACCGGTGGAGGGTGTCCGGGTTCTTGGCATTTTTAAACAAAGAATTGGACAAAATGCACAAACAGAGCAAGGAAAGCATGAAGCAGCAAAAGCAGAGACTTGTTCAAAATGAAAGTACCTTCCACAGGGTGGGAGGGGGCCCAAGCAAGGGCTCAAGGACCCCATTACAGAATTTTCTGGGGTTTAAATACCCTCTAGAGGTTTCCACTGGTTACTCACTGAACTCCCCATGTAAATGGAGAGGATATTTCCTGTCACAGCTGAAGTGTCTCCGTTTGATTTCGTTCTAGGAAGTCCTTAGTTTCCCTGCCTCCAGGCCCGATTCTCCTGTCTCACAGCCACCATCTGCCATGGCCCAGGTGGGGAGCTGCCTGCTGGGGGCCACCGCCCTTGCCCTGGTGACTCCAGGCTGGGCTGCCGCTCTGCTGCTGTGCTCTGCAGTGCCTCCACGAACTCCCATCCTCCCTGGCTCATTACTCCCGGATTTTTCTGCTAAGCCCCAGACCCCTCTTTTGAGAAATTGCCCACCATGTGGGCCTTGGAGGCAGCCCCAGCCCCTCTTGAGAAGCTTGAGGCCATGATGATTTCCCCAGCTCCTGGGCAGCTGGACTGCAGGGCACACAGACCCTGCCACAGTCCTGCTGCCTGCAGCACTGGCCCAGGCAGGGAGCAGCTGCCACAACCACACTAGCACCCCCGGTCCCCCCAGAGCAGCTGCAAAGAGAACACAAACGCAGCAGCAGCCAAGGGGTGGGGGTGGGAACGTTTACAAAAGGCAGAGAGGGTGGTGGGGAGCACCAGAGACCCGCAGCAAACCCGTGATTTTCCTGAGGGAGTGGGTGTATGTGCTGGCCTCCCTTAGTCCAAAGTCTGTGTTCTGAATTCAGACCAGAGGTGAGGCCCACAGCCCCACCAGGTGCCACTGACACCTTGGCTTCTGGGGACCTGACCGAGGAGGCAAAGCGCACATCCACCCAGGGAGGGTCGTGCTTCCTGTGCTCACAGAGGCCCCTCACCTCGGCAGCCGCACCCAGGATGCGAGGCCAGGCTTGGGGGCAGCTCTGCAAGCAGCCGGGGCCTCTGTGCACTGGAGGAGAGGTGGCTGGTCTCTCGTTTTGTTTTCCTGGGCCCAGGTGTTCCTACCTTCCCTTCACCTTCTTTTTCACAGTGTTCCTCAGGTCTCCAGAGCCCTCACGCGGCCCCTGGAGGCCTGCGCTCCTGACGGATTCACCCCACTCTTTCTGAGCCTTCCCCTCCAGATGTAGGTGCCACACCTACCACAACATTTCTCTGAGGAAGCCCATTGTTCCCCTAGGGACGCCTTCACCCCAGGTGATGCCTGCCCAGCAGTAGGTGCCAGGGGAATACCTGCCCTTCGCCCTCTGAGGGTTTGCTGGAAAATCAACTCACAAAAGGCGGATTAATTGGAGAAAAGGCATACAAATGTATTCACATGCGCACAGGGAGAACCACAGGGGGACTTCCCACCCCTCGATGGAGGGCAGAGGCTTATGCAACCACCTCAAGGCCACAGAAAAGATGCAGGCTCAGAGCACAGCCAGTACCACGGGATGGTGGTAAGACATGGCCAGAGGGCAGAGGGAGGGAGGGAGGGCGCCCGCCGGCGAAGGTCTTGTTGTGTAGATGAGGCCTCACAGGTGGCAGCCTTCGGAGAGAATAGAAGGTGGGTATTTCTTTCAGGCCTTTAAAGGTATCAGCCTCTGGGTTAATCTCCCCTGCATCTAGACAAGGAAAGGCCTGGCTGCGTCCAGGCAGATTCTCTACAGGGGTAATTCTCCCCACAAAAGACAGCTTTGCAGCCACTTCTGTTGGCTGGCTCCCTGACAGCCACCTCAAAATATGCCAAAGAAATATATTTTTGGACAAAATATTTTTATTTCCTTCACAGGCGTCTTCACCAAACTTTCCTGGACCCCCACCACGCACAGGAGGGCGTTCCAATCAGCCCGCCTGGCAGGCCTCAACCTTGGGTGCCCCCTCCCCATTCTGGGCTGCGGGGAACCCAAGCTGTCCCCGCCACGCGTCCCCAGGAGCCTCCTCTCCATCAGCGCTGTCCTCCTCCAAGGGCTCCGGGAACAGTCCCGGCCTCTCCCCGGCCTCCTCTGCTCTCCACCCGGTTCCAGGTGGACCCCAGCATGGCAGGCCGCCTCAAAACCCCCGAACACAACAACAGCGACCCCCGAGGCACCGCTCCTCCCGCTGGGAGACGATGACTGGACTGAACGTGGAACAGGGCAGGGCGGCCACACGGCGGAAACGGAAGGAACCGAACCCCCAGGCTTTTGCTCCTTTTCCATCCTTTCCCCATATCCGTTCCCCACTGCCACCCTTCCCAACTGACCTCCTTCTCTTTCTCACGCTGTAACCCGCATTCCCTCCGCTCTGGCCCCCCGCAGTCCCACTCCTTACCCGGCAAACAAGACGCCACTCAGCGCCCCCCAGGTGGCCCCGCGGAGCCGCCCCGAGGCGCCTCCTGCCCGCACTGCGCAGCCGCATCGCCCAGTGGTGGGAGTCCAGGGTGGGTTTGGGTGGAGACCGCACTCCGCTCCCGCAACTCCACTGAATAGTGTTGGTCCCCGAGTTCGTTCATTAAGGGAGAGAAACGTGGTATTCACCAACAGTGCAGTCTCTCTCAGGGGAGCACGTTTTTGATAAGAAAATAAGATTTCTGTCCAAATCATGACATGTAGGAAGTCTGTGCTTGTCAGGGTCCCTACAGGGTAGTGAGCCCGACCCAGGCCGGGGTTTCCCTTCTCCCGTGTGCCCCAGCGCAGCCTGCAGAGCTTGGCCCTGAGTGTGCCACAGTGCCCCGTGTGAGATCAGGACAGAGGCAGACCCTGCCCAGGGGTGGGGGCGCTCTCCCTAGCCACCACGGCCACTGTCATTATCATCCTCACCACTGCTGTTCCTGGTGCACGGTAAAGACGCCCTGAACTAAATGAACTGCTGGTCGGTTTGTGGGCATTGGCTAACCTGGTGACTTTAATGCAGGAAGGAGTGTCAGCATCCTGGAGACTTCCATATTCGCGCACTTGGGCGGTGCCTGTTCTGCCAATAGACCAGTGCGCCCTGAAGACAGGACAGATGAGTCGTGTCTTCTGGGAAAGCTAATCCTGAGCCTCCATCTATGCAAAGACTTGCCTCGGGGACCAGCAGACACAGTGCACGCTGGGACACAGCTTTCACTCCAGCCTCCCGGGCACTAGAAGCTGGCAAGCTGGGGAGGTGAGGGGTCACAGGAGGGGCTGGCCCCTGGCCATGCAGCAGGCTGACACCATGGGCCCTAGAGTGCTTCTCGGAGGAACATGAATAAAGATAAAGCCCACAGACCATCGCCTCCATGACAAGCCTGCAACGCTTGTCACACACATCTCTTTTCATCCTCCACACCCCCAATCTCTGATGTGAAAGGCCTCCCATGACGTACTTCTTTTAGTCTAGAGGGTGCCTGGGGAGGATGACAGGTGGCAAGATCTAAGAATACCCTCATCTGCCTTCTAAAATGCAACGGAAACAGCCCCCATGGGGAACGTGTGTGCTGAAATATTATTATTAATTTTGTTGACACTTTCCACAGTACAATTCTTTGTGATATTTCCTAACATGTCAGCATCTGGTCTTTTGTTAGGCTCTCCCCAGATACCTTTGGAAGAGAAGGGCTGTGACCCCACCCCTGGCAAGGGAGGGGTTGGAGGTGGACTTCAGAGGCTGGCCCAAGGTCACACAGAGGGAGTGAGCTCAAGAGACCAAGTCCTCTTTGTGTCAGAGGACGCGTGGCAGAGCCTGAGGACCAGGGAGAAAGAGGGCAAGAAAAGGGGAACTAACAGGGCCAACCCTCAGACATCCCATACTTTGGTGGCTGCCATTCACCTCGGGGAGCTCTGGCCCAGCTCCCGCAGCAAGGCGGCCTCTCTGCTCCTTGCATGCTCACCGCTGCCTGTCTGGCGCTGGGATCACAGGCTTGTGTGTTGTGATCTCTGAGTGTCTGTGACAGCTCACGAACAGGTTAAAGCATGCCCCAGGAGCTTTAAAGGCATTCATGTCATTTGACCCGATCACATGTCTGGGAACATATCCATGGCATAGCTGAAAGAGGGCAGCCTTAAACCTCAGAGGTGCCAGGTTCAAATTCTGGCCCTACCATTTACCCTTCAGGTCTCCTGGAAAGATACAGGTGTCTCCTCTCACCTCCGACTCCGCTGTCTATGAAATGGGCGGCACAGTCCAGTGGCCTGTGCTGAACCACAACAGCCCCTCCATGAATAGTGACCAGTGTTATCAATGCAAAAAGGCCAGAGTCGCAAAGATGCTTGCCGCAGATGCACCTAACAAGAGCAGAAAAACTAGCAACAATCATACCGTCCAAAAACAGGGAGATCTTCTTCCACATATTTAAGAGTTTAACAGAGAGTATTTTTTTTAACAGTATTTTGTTAGAAAAATTTAGTAAGGACTTAGGAATAGAAGCCATATGTGTCTCAGGCATTGGCGAGACAACATGGTGGGCTCCTCACCGGAAGAGAATCTTCAGCGTAGCCGCCCCAGTGGTGGTGTGCCTCAAAGCCTGAGCAGCCTGTCCTGCTGAAGGTCACGCAGCTCACCGAATTCCGATAAGAAAGGATGGGAGGACACGAACAGCCACAGTGGCCAGAGGTGCAGGGGACCCTGGAAACCACCACACAGACTGCAAAACTTCATAAATGAAGAGACCTGAGCCCCAGACAGAGACAAAACCCATGACAGCTTGTGGGCCCCATTGGTAAGTTCCTGACTCCAAGACTCTTCTAGAGTCTCTGCCATCAGGCCAGAGCTTAACAGCATAAGGGATAGAAACATAGGCCTGCAGGCTGGCTCAAGCCTGTCATCCCAGTGCTTTGGGAGGCCAAGGTAGGAGGATCACTTGAGGCCAGGAGTTAAAGACCAGCCTGGGCAATATAGTGAGACCCCTATACAGAATAAAAAATTAGCCTGGTGGGGTGGCATACACCTGTAGTCCCAGCTACTCAGGAGGCTGAGGCAGAAGGATTCCTTATGCCAGGGAGTTCAAGGCTGCAGTGAGCTATGATCATGCCACTGCACTCCAGCCTGGGCAAAAGAGCAAGACTCCTTCTCAAAAAAAAAAAAAAAAAAAATTATTAAATCCCCACATCAGAAGAAGGTGTATCTGTATCACTCCTGAAGCATGACTTTCATTTAGGTTCACAGATGGTTGTTCTAGGATATATTTTCTTCATTATGATTCCAAGGGTTTGTGTAGTTACAAAATGTGAAGTGATAGTTATCAATAGGCCGTTCAGCAGAAGCACATCACACATGACAAAATGATCCCAGGTTTATATCATTTCCTCCGATGCTTCAGATAGAAAAGCATTTAATTCCAATAATGGTTTGATCTTCTTGTCAATCTATGGAATCAGCATCCAACTTTTGTCCGTTCATTTTGTCAGCGGTGAGGCATTTCACGTTAGTAGGACTGCCGTTACAAAGGCAGTGTAAAAGTCCAACACTGAAGATAAAACGACTGCTTTGCAAGGATGACATGAATACAAATTGTGATGGAGCACAGCACGTATCAAAAACAATATTCCTACTAAGTTTAAAAAATGTGTTTGACAGAAGATATTTGCAATAGATCGTGATGTAACTGATCATTGCATTCAAGCAAGCTGCACTATTCCTTTCAAATAGAAATTGCAGTTTTCACATGTTTAAATACTTTTATTTGTACATACAGAAACTGAACTTCAAAATGTCTATAGCAACACTGAAGTGGAACACAGACAAAAAATTACCAGTGTAGTCCAGAGTTTCTCTCTTTGCTGTCATCGAGCTAATGTTAGAAATATTTGAGCTTTCAAAGATCCAGTAAACTAACCTAAAGAGCTGACAATCGTATTGGACCCTTTTGTAAATGAGTCCCTGAAATTCTAATTGCATTTAGATCAACCATAGTTGAAAATCATTAACGTATTCAACCAAAGAAACACAAAAACACTGTGTTTGAAGCTTTTATCAAAATGTAATTATTGAAAATAAACAGGAAGCCCTTGAAATTTATCCACCTCAAAAGTAAGCCAAACAAATTAAGCAATGAAAGCTCAAACTGTGCATAGGTTTTACTCTGAAATTGTATAATGTTTTGGAAGATCTCAACTCACAGAGGTGTATTATTAATTGCATAAATTTCTATTCTTAACAGGAATGAAATAAAATTGAGAAGTTCCATGATGTTGCAACACCTAAATTTAGCAAACCCTTCCAAAGAATCATAAATAGAGACAACATATTTAATTAGTTTTGCCATGTAAAAAGTTTTATTCAATCCCAGTTACCCAGGAGGCTGAGGCAGGAGAATCACTGGAACCTGGAACCTGGGGACCAGAGGCTGCAGTGAGCCAAGATCGCACCGCTGCACTCCAGCCTGGGCAACAGAGCAAGACTCCATCTCAAAAAAAAAAGTTTTGTTCAGAAAATAAGCTTAGCAGACCACCATGGCACACATTTACCTATGTGACAAACATGCACATTCTGCACATGTATCCAGGAACCTAAAATAAAATTTTTAAAAAAAGGAAAAAAAAAAAGCAAAGCCATAAGACAATTCTTATTGGCATATTTGGACTGACATAGTTATGCCAAAAATTAAAAGTTATAATATCCTGCATGATGTATTAAGCTTACCGGGTACCTTAGTACCTGTAGAGATAATTTCCTCAATTTAAACATTATATTCTACAGGAAGCATCTATGGAAAGCAATTTCAGTTTTATCTTCCATAAAATGCAATTCTGAGAAAACAAATATGCGATTTTTGTGGAAAGAAAATGTGTGCATTAAAAAAAGTGTATTTTTTAGAAAAATACCAGGAGCTAGTATTAGAAAAAGAAATAGCTAAAAATCAAATGAACAGTGACAAAATTTTAAGTCAAGTCTATGATAAAGTCAAGCAATAATTAATAACAGTTAATGTTTCACTAAAAAGTGTTTTGAAAGAATGTATTTTGCTATCATATTTACTGTATGTCATATTTAGACTAGATTTGCATGTTTACACAACTATTATACAGTACGTCCGCTCATTTATACTGTTGTTTTAAGATGTTGCTTGTGCAATACGCATAATTGTACTGCACGTTAGGCCACCTGAGGCTTCTAGTAACCACACCCGGCGTAAACCTATCCCTAGTTTTTAAATGGTGCCATTGCTCTCCCAATAACAATGGCCTAGTTGGTGACTCGATGCCTAGAAGGAGCACTAGAACACTTTTTATTTGCTTCCTACTCCCTGAGTGTGTACCTCCCACTCACTAAGTGTCAGGAAGGACATAAATCACCTGACAAACCTTAGATCCTAGTTACTGTCACCCTCCAATTTATCAACAAGGGAAATGAGATGCAGAGGCTTAAGGTGTATGCCAGGTCCACATATGCAGAAGAGGGAGTCCATCTACCACAACTATGAGACCTCCACTATGTTGTACCCGCCCCAAAACGACAGGCATCACAAAGCACCTGGAGCCTGGACTGTCGATGTTGTACAATGGCTCACACCATTCTTTTATCTACATTTTTATGTTTCTTAATCTTAACTCCTTGGTTGTAGTTTATTTTTCCCAAAATGGAAATACTGTCTTTGTTTCCCAATCCTACATATTCCTCCCTGAACATGAGGCGAGGCCATCTTCAATACAGCTCTGACTGGGAGAGCTCGGGCCCACTGCACATTGTGAACCTTGGACGACTCATTGCTAAATGAAATTTTGTTGCCCTGACCACCACCAATACAAAATGCATGGGATGATGGTCAAGGAGAAATGACCATAAGCTAAAGTTTTCAAGTCTTCATTGATGAACAGACCTTGCTATTAGCCCACAGGGAAACCCACATTCTGGTAACTGGGAATCACCAACTGTCAGCTAGCGTCCACCAGAAACGTTCTAAGACTGTGAGCATGCGTGAGTCCAGTAGGAAAGAGCAGGGAATAAAGGGTCAAACCTAAATTAACTAAGATCATTCCTTTAATTAATATGAAAATTTTATGGTCTGCCATTTTCATGTGTAATTCTTACCCCCCACAAGAATTCTAATTGCGAGTAATTTTAATTAAGAAACATACAGATATCAAACGTGATCATTTACAAGAAGATATTGATTGTTCCATTCTTTATAAATACATCAAATAGGCCCATAATATTTTATGAAATTTTAATTTCCCAGTGAGGATCACACAAACTGTACTTGCAAAAGACTAAACAAGGTGGAGGGCACTCCCGCGAGTCACCCTTGCAGTCTCCCGGGCTGCACCATCATCCTCTCCACTCCCTACTTAGCACTGTATTGCCCTGCAGTACCGAACTCAAAGTTTTACATGTATTGGCTAAGTATCATGTTCCTCTTCCTACAGATAAGGAAACTCAACCGAGAAGAGTTAAATAACTTCTGCAAGGTCACACAGCTTGGAAAGGGTACAACAGAATCTGAATTCAGAGCTGCCTGGCCCCAAAACCTTCCCGGTCTTCCGCTTTACCCCAGAAACAGGAGTTTTCTGCACAGAGCAGCTTTCTTTCACTGAGAACTTAGCACAGGGACGTGGCCAGGAAAATCGTCACTCCCTCCACACAGATCATTTTGGTTTGTTCATTCAATTTTTAATGGTTAGAAACATACATCAAATTTACCATCGTTACCATTTTGTGTGCAGTACAGTATTGTTAATTATGATTACATTGCTATGCAACCAGTCCAGAACTTTCCGTCTTGCAAAATTAAAACTCTGTTTCCATTATTAAAACTCTGTTTCCAAACAATAACTCCCCATTCCCCCTTTCCCCAGTCCCATAACCACCATTGTACTTTCTACAGTTTTGACTGCTCTAAGTTCCTCATGTAAGTGGAATCATACCACATTTGTCTTTTTGTGACTGGCTTCTTTCACTTAGCATAATATCCTTAAGATTCATCTGTGTTGTAATATGTGTCCAAATTCCTTCTTTTTCATGGCTGAATAATGTTTCATTTTATGCATACATCACATTTTGTCTATTTATTAATCTGTTGACATATACTTGGATTGCTTCCACATTTTGGCTGCTGGGAATAATGCTGATGTGAACATGGGTGTGGATATATCTCTTGGTGATCCTGCTTTTAATTATTTTAAGAATGTACACAGTACGGAATTGCCAGATTGTATGGCCATTCAGTATCTTATATTCTGAGGAAATGCCATCTTGTTTTCCACTGTGACTGCACCATTTTACATTCCCACCAACAGTACACAAGGGTTCCAGTTTCTCCACATTCACCCCAACACTTGTTATTTTCTGGGTTTTTGATAGAAGCCAGCCTAATGACTGAGGTGATATCTCATCTTGGTTTTGATTTGTGTCCTTAATCATTGTAGACGTTGAGCATCTTTACATATGCTTCGTGGTCATTTGAATATATTCTTTGGAGAAATGGCTATTAAGTATTTTCCCTTTTTTTTTTTTTTTTTTTTGAGACGGAGTTTCGCTCTGTCACCCAAGCTGCAGTGGTGGGATCTCAGCTCACTGCAACCTCTGCCTCCTGAGTTCAAGAAATTTTTCTGCCTCAGCTTCCCGAGTAGCTGGGAGTACAGGCACATGCCATCAGGCCTAGCTAATTTTTGTATTTTTAGTAGGGACGGGGCTTCACCATATTGGCCAGGCTGGTCTCGATCTCCTGCGCTCATGATCCACCTGCCTAGGCCTCCCAAAGTGCTGGGATTACAGGTGTGAACCACCGTGGCCAGCCTTTCGCCCATTTTTATCAACTTATCTGTTTTTGTTGTTAAGTTATAAGAGTTCTTCATATATTCTGGATATTAACCCCATATCAGATACATGATTTGCAAGTATTTCCTCCCATCCTGTTGGTTGCCTTTTCACTCTGTTGCTTGTGTTCTTTGATGCACAGAAGTTTGTTTGTTTTTTTTAATTTTGATGTAGTCCAATTTATCTATTTTTACTTTTGTTGCCTGTGTTTTCATGTCATATCCAGGAATCACTGAAACTTTGATGAATTTGTTTATTAGTTCTAACAGTGTTTTGTGGAGTCCTGAGTGTTTGCTACATGTCACTCGTGTCTTTTACAAACAGAAAATTTTACTTCTTCCTTTCTAACTTGGATGCCTTTTATTTCTTTTTCTTGCTTTATTACCCTGAATAGGACTGCTAGCATTATGTTGAATAGAAGTGGTGAAAGCAGTTCTCCTTTTACCTGATCTTAGAGAAAAAAGTCTTCAGTCTTTTACCATTGAGTGTGTTAGCTATGGACTTTTCATAAATGGTCTTTATTGTGTTGAGGTAGTTTCCTTCTACCCACATAGATACTTACATGGCAGCCTACAAAAGTGAGTTGAGAATGACCTCAGCACTCCATTCAAACAAGGAACCCTGACGTAGCACCCTCAGTGACCCTGGGCTATGCTACTCCATGTGAAGTTGTGCACAGGATGACAGGGCTCTTGGACTTATAGAAAGTTACCTGACTGGGGAAACAAAACAACAGAAAAAAGTTGTAATGCCGTGTCAACGCACAAGATAAAGGAGTATAAACATGGCCCTTGTTCTGAAAAGAGGTGGATATGGCTCCACAGAACAAGATGACTTCCTGAAGGTGGAGGACTTTGAGACTTTTTTTAATGACAAGCAGATAAGAGTGGAGAATACCCTCCCAAACACTGTTGGGAATCACTTCCAAGAACAAAGTTCTCTGAAAAGGAATTTGAAGAAAAGAGACTTTATTCCAGTGGACAGTTTGCAAACCACGGAGATGCAGGCTTCAGTGGAAAATGAAGGTAGGTTCCAGAGAACAAAGGGAGGGTTTGGGTTTTAAAACAAAAGTTCTTGCCCACTCTTCCAATCAGGTCCATTTATGCAAATGAAGGATTCAAATTTACTTAGTTCTGATTGGTTGATGTAGATGAATCGTGATTGGTTAAAGGTAGGTGCACTCTGCAAGTCCCAAAGTTGAACAGATGTTTCCGTTTTCAGAAAACTCAGTGTATGTGTGACCTCTACTCAGCAAATGGCCACTTGATTCTATTTTAAACTTAGACCCCGTTAGCCACTCAGGATCCATCTGGAAGGATTGGCTCTTTCAGGTTCATGCTTGCTCACATTTCATTCAGGACTCTGCTCACCTGCCGCACATCAGACAGCCTTTCAGATGCCCACCTGTAGAAGAGCCAGCCTTTACCCTGTCTCTCTCCAGCCCTTCCCCAGCTTTACACATGAATCACTCCTCAACCCCTGCTCTGTGTTTATCTGTTTGTTTATTGTCCTCTGATAGAACGTAAGCCCCATGAGAGCAGTGATTTTTGTCAACCTTATTCACTGCTAAACTCTCGGCTTCTTGAACAGATTCAGGGCATGGTAGATTCTCAGTAAATATCTGTTGAATGAATGATGAATGAATGAATAAAAACACGAGACACTGGAGTTGGAGCCTACACACATGCTGGAGACAGAAAGTGACATGAGAGAAAACCTCTCATACTTCCCACAGAAACCAGCACACTAAGCTTGTGGCCACTGCCTGTCAAGATTGGCTAGACTTTTTAACAGAGATTGTTTCTGGATATGAAGGTCATGGGTGATCTTAAAAACTCTCTTGCTCCGACTTTTCTTTATTTGGGGGAGTATCTATAATGAATGCCTATCACTTTTATAATAGAAAACGTATGTTTTAATTTGTAAAAGGCCAGGAAAAGTTAATATGGTAGCAGTGTGCAGGATAGACAAAAGGCAGAAACTAAAGACAGAAAACTCAACTTGCCAGAATAGGAAATAGTCAAAGTGCAATTTCAACCTGTATAGAAGTGGCGAAACCACTTGTCTTCAAAACAGTAAACAAGCAATATTCAAGAGGATTTCCTAAACTATTTTTTCAAATATAATTTTTTTATTCATTGTTATTAAAAAAGCAATCATCACAGAGTGATGTACCAAGTTATCAGAAAGAGGAGTCCCATCACCCTGAAACTTAGCTGTCTCTCCACATCCTGAGAACCAGGGGGCAGATTAGCCCGTCAAGCCCCATAGATAGGGGATTGTAAAATGGCAGACAGCATCACCGTCTTGATGGTCTATTAGAAATCAAAACAAGCATCTTTAAGATCACAGGAGGTGCTCATGGGAAATGGGTTTGAGTGTCAAAGTTGGCTAACGCATGGTTTCTGCAGGAGTCCCTCTGCTGTAGAAATTAAGGCAGACAAGCACGTGGCTGCCTGGAACCACTGGAGGAAGCCATCAGCCCACGATGGCCTAAAGCTCCACGTCAAGTGGACAAGAAGGAAGACTGTCCAGAAAGACGGAGTGGCACAGGCAGAGGCATGGAGAGTGAGCAGGTGAGGCTCCCTGAGGGAGCGGCAGGGAACTGAGCAGGACCGGGTGTAGAGCCAGGGCAGTGGGGAAGGAAGGGTCTTGGCGAGAGGGTTGCGGAAGGAAAGACATGCAGAGAAGACGGGGCAGGAGCAGATCCAAAGAGGCCTCCCACAGGCTAGCATGCAGGTTAAGTGGGCATGTGGGTATGTGTGTGTGTGAGTGTGTGCATGTGAGTGTATGTGTGAGTGCATGCATGTACACGTACACTAGTTTCTATCCTATACCTTCCTGTCTAACCCCATCTCAGCCCCCAAGCCAGGCTCCCAAGGAAGGCCCAGATCTGATGGCTAAGCGTGCTCAATTCCAAAGGCATTTGTCCAACGTCCTGCGGTAACTAATGAAGCATCCCATCTCACCTGCAGCCACACGGCACGTGATAGGCTGGTCCAGGATGAGGGATGCCAAGGGGCTCGCCCAACTTACAAGCACCCCAGTGCTCCCTGCCAGCCACCTGTTTGTCCAGTTAGAAACACTCCCTCTTTTCAGCAGCACCCTTCCCCAGACCCCAGCAGGTACTCATAACCGAACCATAGACCCAAATGAAGCCGTCAAGGCCTTTGAATTCCACAAATCTGCAGCTGGCAAGAGCAACCCTGGCTTCCTGTTGGGGTCAGCCTGGTGTGAGGAAGGAGGATAGGGATCATGGGGTGGGCTGCATCCCCTTCCCAGCAGCCACGGCTCCTGCCAGGAAGCCCTCTCCATACCAGTTCCTGTCCAGGTTCCAGAAACCTCTCCTCCACCCTTTTAAACCTGGCAACGGTGAAACTCCCGGCAGTTGCCAGCCCCAGGACACAGTCTTATTCTCTGAAAGGTTCCCTGGTTAGATTGTTGGAAAGAATCCCTCCATTGTGAGCTTACTGCAAACTCCTGGTTTGGAGTGAACCATCTGCCTCCTGCTGGGACTCCGATGCCTCCTGGGAGGTGCTGGTTATCACCAAGAGCCTTGCTGTTCCTACAACTGACTGCACAGTGGAGAGCGTCAGCAAACACTCTTCTTTTTGAGGAGCTTCTCTGCAGCATGAACACAGCCCTCCTTAGAGACAGGGTCCGCTCGCTGCAGCTCCTCCCCACTCGGTGACAGATTACACCTGCCACAGTCGAGTGTTAGGAACACAGCCTTCCTTAGAGACAGGGTCCTCTCGCTGCAGCTCCTCCCCACTCGGTGACAGACTGCACCTGCCACAGTAGAGTGTTAGGGCGTTCTAACTCACACCCACACCTGATGTCACCTTTCACTAACCCCAAACTAACCGGCTCTTTTAAAGGAAGCAATGAACCTCCTGTGAAACCATCACTTCCACACCTCGTTCCCGGACTCATTGCTATCACACTTATGTCCTGTTACTGATTTTTTTTACAAATCTTTGTTTCACTTGTAAGACATCAAATGTTCTCTGGACAGCAACTATAACTATCAAGAAGAGAGAAGCAAGAAAGTGCGTAAAGGTACACTGACCAATGGAAAAGGAATAAACAGCCCAGAAATAACCCCATGCATCTCCAGTCTATTGATTTTTGACAAAAATGCCAAGAATACACATTGGGGAAATGACAGGCTTTCCCATAAAGGTGCTGGGAAAACCAGATATCCACACATAAAAGAACACAATTGGATGCTTCTCTCACACCATATGCCAAAAAAATCAACTCAAAATGGACTAAAGACTTAAACGTTAGACCTAAAACTATAAAACTACTAGAAGAAAACATGGCAGAAAACTATACTACATTGGTCTGGGCAATAACTTTTTTGATTTGACCCCAAAAGTAGGCAACAAAAGAAAAAACAGACAAACTAAAAAGCTTCTGCACAGCAAAGAAAATAACTAATAGTGTGAAGAGACAACCCACAGAATGGGAGAAAATATCTACAAATCCTAGAACAGATAGGGGCCCATATCTAAAATGCATAAGAAACTCAATAACAAGAAAACAAATAACCTATTTTAAAATAGGCAAAAGACCTAAACAGGCATTTCTCAAAGGAAGACTTACAAAGAGCCAACAGATACATGAAAAAAAAAAAAATGCTCAACATCACTAATCAACAGGAAAATGCAAATTTAAACCATGAGATATCACCTGTTAGAATGGCTCTTAACAAAAAGATAAAAGATAATATGTGTTGGCAAGGATGTGGAGAAAAGGGAACCCTCATATGCTGTCTGTGGGAATGTAAGTTAGTACAGCCATTTTGAAGAATAGTATGGTGGTTCCTCAAAAAACTAAAACTCAAGCTGTCCTATGATCCAGCAATCCCACTTCTGAGAATACATCCAAAAGACTTGAAATCAGTATGTCAGAGATGGCTGCATTCCCATGTTCCCTACAGCACCATTCTCACTAGCCAAGATATGGAATCAACCTAAGTGTCCGTCAATGGATGAGTGGATTTTTAAAATATGGTACATATACACAATGGAATATTATTCAGCCTTAAAGAGAAGGAAATTCTGTCATTTGTAATGTGAATGAACCTGGAGAACATCATGTTTGGTGAAATAAGCCAGGTACAGAAAGATAAACATCTCATGATCTCATTTGTACGTGAAATCCAAAAAAGTGGAACTAAGAGCCATCATGAGTAGAATGGTGGTTCCCAGGGGCTGGGAAGGCAGAGGGGAATGTTAGTCAGAGGGTATAGAGTTTCAGTTGGAAAGGAGGAATAAGTTCTGGTGATCTATTGCACTGCAGGGCGACTATAGTTAATAATAGTATATTGTATATTTCAAAGTTAACAAATGAGTGGATTTTAAATGTTCTCACCACAGAGAAATGATAAGTATGTAAGGTAATATTGCACTCCAGCCTGGGCAACAAGAGCAAAACTCCATCTCAAAAAAAAAAAGTATGTAAGGTAATGAGTATGTTAATTAGCCTGATTTGCTAATTCTGCAATGTATACATGTATTGAAAAATCACATTTTTCCCCATAAATATATACAATTATTATTTGCCAATTAAAAATAAAAATTAAATTGAAAAGAAGGAAACAAGGATTAGAAAGGAATCTTATAAACTAAAATTGAATCATGGATAACTGCAATGCAGAGGAAATGTGCTCACAATTTTATTGGGGCACAAAGTTAAAGGCTAGAGAGAAGAAATGATCACAGGATTGAGTTTGGAGGGGGAGATTAAAATGACCAGTCTCCCACAAGTTATAGGAGGCTAACATAATGGGAATATTTGCTACATTTCTTTTCCTATAAGCTAGAAACTGTAAAATGTAGCCTGTGGACTCAATTTTGTCCACAAATGGGTTTTATTTAACCTGGAAGAGAATTCTTTTTTTTTTTTTTTTTTTTTTTTTTGAGACGGAGTCTTGCTCTGTCGCCCAGGCTGGAGTGCAGTGGCCAGATCTCGGCTCACTGCAAGCTCCGCCTCCCGGGTTCACGCCATTCTCCTGCCTCAGCCTCCCGAGTAGCTGGGACTACAGGCGCCCGCCACCTCGCCTGGCTAGATTTTTGTATTTTTTTTTAGTAGAGACGGGTTTTCACCGTGTTAGCCAGGATAGTCTCGATCTCCTGACCTCGTGATCCGCCCGTCTTGGCCTCCCAAAGTGCTGGGATTACAGGCTTGAGCCACTGCCTTTCAGTGACTTTGGGCAGAGTGTGTACTTATCAGTTTGCCACAGTCACCACTACTCCTTATTGCCTTACAGCAGGTACATCACTGATTTATATGACTTGCTTGGCCCTGTGGTTATCTGAACAAGTGACTCTTATATATAAAGTCATCAGAAAGAATGTGCAGCATGTTCCTTCCCTGCTCAGGTAACCACACCAAATCAAGATGCTATTTGTCTACAGTCAAATTAGGAGCTGTGGTATTCCCAAGGCCACAGCTTGTGAAAGAAAGGAGCTAGTCTGTGAGAGGGACGGCTTGGGGAACTGAAAGTGAAGGCTGGAGTCCAGCATATGGAAAAAGATGGGCTTTAGGCTTTTGGGAGGGCGTGTGATATCAGCAGCCTAGAACTGGCCCCTCCACAGGGCAGGGCTCAGTGGTCAGAGCTACCAGCTGCTAGTGGGCTAGTGGGCATGTCACCTTGGATAGCGCCAATGTCAGTAGCAGAAAGAGGCCCTTCCATAGATATCCTGGTCTGCATTGCCTCTGCAGGACCCTTGCAAAACCCTAGCAGTGATAACTTGAACCCCATCTTAAATATGACCACACTGAAGTTTTTAGCAATTCATTTGGAGCCAGATCAAATTTGATTCCAACACATGAAGGAACACAATGGTGCACACAGTCTAGCGGTAGAGCCCCTGTGTACCTGTTCCATGGTGCTTGATAAACGCATGTGGCTATGGGGTGGGCTGACAGGTGCGTTTCCAGAAGAGTGGATGGACAAATGTCCTGTGTGAAGGGCCAACCAGTGCAGCCGGTAGTCCGGCCCTTCCCTTCTGACGGGTCTGTCATCCTGGTGGGCTGGGTCCAGCCACCCTGACTGCCGAGCATTTAGCACATCCCCCTGGGTGAAGCTGAGAATAGGAGGTGAACTAACAAGGCCCTGGACTGCTCCACCAGCCACAGGAGGGGGGTGCACAGCAGATAAGGCTAGAGCACACCCCGACAACGCAGAGGGATTGTTAACATACGGCTCACCGGGACTATGTTTTCCTCCAGCCACAAGTAAGTCATTAAGCGTGTCTTCTCCACCTCCAAACAGGAGGTGATGGGCATGGACGAAACAGGTAGGCATTTTGTGTAGGCATTTTGCAGAGCAAGCCTTGAGGGAACATAAGCCCCTTTCTATTTCAGCATTTTCTCCATCTTCACATTGGAATAAGCTATCACTGGAGCCTTAGAATTCAGCTGGCAGGGACTCAGTGCTTACTGCATGAGCGGGGAGCAACCACAAAGAGAGAGGGGGGACTTGTGTATGAGGAGGAAGCGTGTGCTTTGTCACCGATGCCCATGGCCAGGTGTGGCATTGCCACAGGGAGAATGACACTGAGGGTGTGCATGTGTGTGCGTGCGTGTGTGTTATATGACATATAGTATGTGTGTGTGTGTGCATATGCACCGATCTATGTGTATGAATGAGCTGCATGCAATATCTATACACATGTATATTATATATGCTTATATACACACACATATCATATATGACACATTCATACACACATATATATCTGCATATATATACATGTATATATTAAATATCTCACACATATGGATGAGCCAGGAGCAACTGCAAATTGAGAGGTGGAAACATATATAAGTGGAAGTTGATTCTGTAGTGAACCGTACGCAGTTCTTTTTCACGGGGTAGTTTCAATTATTCTCACAGAACCACTCTGCCCCTTCCCTAAGTCCTGCTCTGAAGGGTCCCTCTGGCTGCGGATGGGGATGCTGCCCTCGCTTGCCTTTCTGGGGTGAGGTGGGCAGGAGCCGTCTCCACAGCGGGGCCTGTCATGCACAGGTGCCCAGGTACATCTCTGTACCCATAGACCCCACCCACATGGACACCCCACTCCCGCTGCAGGCCCAGCGCCCCCACCCCCGCAGCGGCTGGTCCCCTCCAGGCCACACCGCAGTCAGGGCCACAGCGCAGGAGGAAGCTGCCACCCCTACTGCTGTGGGAGGTGCGGGAAGGCAGGCGCATGCGGGTCTCCTGCATTTTGCTTGGCACAGTCATGTGCCAACACCACGCTGGGAAGAACACAGTCTGTGCAGTGAGATGAGCCAGGCTCTGAATTGCAGACTGAACCCTTGCTCTCTATGGTACTTGGGGCCCAGCTATCTGTACTTTGACGCCCTGGTCCCCTCGTTTGTAAAATATGCCAATAACCCTCGTCATGGCCCTTGAGGAATTTCACTGCTGGCCCATGTGAGAAATTCAGCAAAGGTTACTGTTCTTCCCTGGAATGCCCTGTAGCCTTCGCCCAGCCAGGTCAATGAGGGGGCCTTGCTGATGGAGAGCAAAGTTAAAACCCCCGTTTCCTCAGCGGGGCGTCTGCCTCTGTGTGGGGCCTCGTCCCAGCCTTCCTGCCTGACTCCTGCCCTTGACTACAGGAGAACTGGAGTTAGGGAGAGGACCACAGGGCAGGCAGCCAGCAGACCCACCCCTGGTTCCTGGGCCACCTCCACTCCTCACTGTCCTTTCTTCTCCCCAGAGCCTGAGGCCGCTGCACTTTGCTGGCCCTGCCCCTTCCCATCTCCCTCTAGCTAGTTCCCAATGCTCTGGGCTCTTGGCACTTAGGATCCTGAGGGCCAGGAAAGAACTCTGCTGTGCCAGGCAGGGCGGAGAGGTGCGGGGCTGAGGGCTGGCTGGGAAGGTGCTCAGTGATTGTGGGTGGCGGATGGGGGAAAGGAAGGGATAACTGGATGAATACCTGTGTGAACTCAGACTGAGCCCTGGACTTTTCTTCCACTTAACAAAATAAATGCATGCTGCCAAACATCAGATGTCCAAGTCCTTAATTTTCAAATGAAAGAGAATAAAACTTCTCTCAGAACAAACTAAGGTTTGAGGAAAGTGCACGACAGGGGAAGGAAACAGTGGGAAAGTCAGATCAAACCTTGTGTTTCTGACAGAAACTCTTTTTTTTAATTGCCACCCCCGCCCTAAGGATGTCTTATTTCCACGGGTCTTGGCCTCTGGGGTGTACCTCTCAGAGCATTTTCACATCGAGGGCTGTGCTGCTACTATAAAAGCTAAGTCAGGAGAATTCATCCAACGTGAGACACGTGTACCTGGTGAGACCAGCTTGGCCCTTTCACAGCAGGACCAGAGGGAGACCAGCCACTCGGTCCTGGCCTGTGGTTAATTTTGGAACCGTTTTTCTCATATTTATTTAGTGCTATTAGATGTCTTTCCCAGACCTCCATTGCTGGAGGCCAGTATGTTAAGGCAAGCAGGAGCAACATGAGAACTCAGAGAAATGCAGCAGCTCCGCTTCTCTGTACAGACGCTGAAGCAACTGCAGACTGGGAAGAAGGAGCCCCAGTGAGGCCTCAGGCCAGGAGGAGAGGGGCCAAAGCGGTGGCAGAAAGCCCGTGTCCCCATGGAAAGTCTGTTTTCACTTGTTCTGTGTGACTAGAATCTCCGTGGGTGTTTTGGTGTCTTTGGGACATTTGAAACCTGCAGGTTATCAGGATGTACCCAGCCCTCTACACGGCAAGTGTCTCCCTGGAGGGTCCAGATGGCTGAGCCTCCACTGTGTGCCCTGCTGGAACATGCTGAGCTCCCAAAAGATGGGGCCGGGGAGAGCAGGCACCCCCCTTAGGAGCTCTACAGGAACAGGCATCAGACGGCACCAGCTCTGCCATCCCTTCCGGCAAGGCCGGCAAGCTGCAGGGATTCCGCCTCCCCAGCTGCCTCAGGATGCTGCCTGCTGGGCTCCTGACCCCAGCGTCCTGGGACCTCTCAAGCCCCGTGGTCTGCGGCCCTTGGGTGGCCCTGCTCCAACTCTGCTTCCCAGGCTCTGACTGCTGGGGTGGGGAGAGTCGTCCAGGGTGGCTTGGATTTGGAGAGCCTTCACCCAGAGGGCTCTGCTCCAGGCAAGCAGGTCATTCGCAGACCAGGCCGGGGGAGGACACCAGGAGACAGGAGGCCAGGCCGGCTATTCACCTGCTGCATCAGACCCACCAAGGGGATTGGGGATGCCAGCCCTACAGAGGATCATGTCATCAGTCACAGGTTCCTGTGAGAGGGGACTGTGTGGAATTGAGGTGGCACACCTGGGGCTCCGGGTGACCTCTCCCTTTTAGCTGCCCAGCAGCAAGGCTGCCCAAGGAGCATGGAGACGCTGCAGGCCTAAGGCAGTGACAGAGGACAAGCAGGGCCCCAGCCCTCAGAATGTGCCAGGCCCTCATCATTCACCTCCACCGGGCACCATATCGAGTCCCTGGGCTGGTGTCCCACCCTAGCTTCCACCCCTACAGGCTCCTCCTGCAAGCTGTGGCCTCACTCATGCACTTAGAATAGGGGCCAGCAAACTCAGTTCAGCCCACCATGTGGTTTGTAAATAAAGTGTTACTGGAATACACCATGCCCATTCATTTACGTACGGTCTATGGCCACTCTGGGGCGATGACAGCAAAGGAGTATGGTGCTACCTAGAACGGAGACTACATGACCCCACAGTCTGAAGTGGTGGCACTCCAGCCCTTTACAAAAAAGTTTGCCCATCCCTGACACAGAATGTCTCTCCCCAGAGATTACCTACTCTCCGTCCTCCCCAGCGTCCCGCAGTGAACTCAAGACTATGGCCAAGGAGGTGGGGCTTCCAAACTCCCAGCCTCTGTCCCCAGCATGCTCTGGGCAAACCATCCCTCCTGCTCTTCCACATGGGATCCGGGAGGCCCGCTCTTGGAAGGAACTGTGCCTTTCGTTTTAAGTGTGTGACCCGGATGGTGACAAGTGTGTGACCCGGATGGTGAGTGTTCCTGGTTGGTGACAAGTGTGTGACCTGGATGGTAAGTGTTCCTGGTTCTTTCTAAGTCATGGTTGAAGGTGTCCTTGAATAAGTGAGCATCTTAGTCAGCTCCTCCTCCTCTAATCCACACATTAATAAGAAAATGAAAGGGTTCCTTTGGAAATTATAGCCTGGAGGAGAAATCAATTATTTACAACTCATATTCAGTTAAGTAAGCACACTGAATGCCTGGAGAGATTTTTCCCCGGGACTAACACTAATGCATTAAGGCCACCCTCAGGCACAGTTTGCAGCGGATGCAGCCCCTCATCCCCTACCAGGTCCTCACACTCTCTGCTCTTACCACACCCCAACCTACCTGTCTCCTGGTTACCTGAAGGTGACTCACCTTTGCGAACTCTTTCTCCCTGATTTAAGTAGTTGCCCCGCTGTGGGAGGAGTGCATTTCTGCTCCATTCGTACATGGGCACATTCATGGCCTGGTTTTGGCAAGAGGAGACTAAGTGCAAGTTATATATGCTGCATCCAAGCCAAAGCTTAAAAAGCAATTGCATCTTGCCTTGTTGCTCTTCCCTGGCCCCTGCAGTGCCTACTCCTTCAGTCAGGTCTGGAAGGAGGAGATGCTGGAATCAGAGCCAAACAGAGACAAGTTGTACAACCAACCTCAGCACGAGGACCACCAGAATATGCCCCAGCCAAAACGCGCCTTTTTGCACCAGGAATGTTGAGCTGAAGGCAATTAAGAAGAAGCTGAGGCAGGAGAGCTGTCTGCTCTCCCTCTTGCCAAAAAGCAGGACGTATATTTACAAACACAGAAGGTAAGCCACCACCTTCCCCTCTCTAAAAGGAAGACAGAGGTTAAGCACTGAAGACAACTGGAGACCCTTGACTGCCGGGAGATGTTAGCAAGCTCGGCTGAAGAGTCTCATCTGCCATTTGTTTGCCTCAAGGACTCAGAGTCCTTCCCTTGTCTTGTCACTTCTCTAAACATCTTTGTTGAAGATGTTGAATAAGCTAGAATCCAAAGCCACCCCTTTGAGGATTACACATCCCCTGAGTGTCTCCCGTGAAATATGCATGTTAATAAATTTGTTTTGCTTTTGTTCTACTCCAAATAAGAACTCATGAGGGTTGGGGAGAAAATTATTTTTCCCTCCCTACAAAACCAACATGTGACTTGAGCTAGAAATAAATGTTGTCCCAAGTCACTGAGATTTCAGGGTTGTTTGTTATGCAGTCAAGTTAGCTAATATAGACTTTGGAACTTTCCAGAACTTTTCTTCCCTAAGACAACCTTACCCTTCTGATGGTTTTGAGAATGAAACTCCGACCTTTCTCCTTACTCAGATTCCCTTCTAAAGCGTTCTGCAGAGAGTCATGCCTTACAAACTATAAAACCTTTTTAAACAGGTCTTCTGGACTCAGTACACAGTGGCTCACTTTTGTAAACCTGACTCTGGCATGGCATCATGTGACAGATAACAGCAGCCCTTATGTTAAGCATTCCTTGGCCAGGCACGGTCTCACATCTGTAATCCCAGCACTTTGGGAGGCCAAGGCAGGTTGATCACTTGAGGTCAGGAGTTCAAGACCAGCTTGGCCAACATGGTGAAACCCTGTCTCTACTAAAAATACAAAAAATCAGCTGGATGTGGTGGCACATGCCTGTAATCCCAGTTACCCGGAAGGCTGAAGCAGGAGCACCGCTGGAACCCAGGAGGCAGAGGTTGCAGTGAGCCGAGATCACGCCACTGCACTCTAGCCTGGGCGACAGAGCAAGACTCCATCTCAAATTTAAAAAAAAAAAAAAAAAAAAAAAAAAAAAAAAAACCGTTCCCTTTATGGACTCCAAGTTTTTAGACAAAGCTTAACTCTTTTAACCAACTGCCAACTAAATAATCCCTAAACCCTAACTCTAAACTAAATAATCCCTATGACTTATGAGCCGCCACTTCAAGATGTCCTATCTTTTCAGGCCAAACCTACATAAACCTCCCGTGTATTGATTTAGGGTTTTCTGACATTCCTGTCTCCCTGAAATGTATAAAACCAAACTGTCACCAGACGCGGTGGCTCACACCTGTAATCCCAGCACTTTGGGAGGCCGAGGCGGGCAGATCACGAGATCATGAGATAGAGACCATCCTGGCGAACACGGTGAAACCCCGTCTCTACTAAAAATACAAAAAATATAGCTGGGCGTGGCAGTGTGTGCCTGTTGTCCCAGCTGCTGGGGAGGCTGAGGCAGGAGAATGGCGTGAACCCGGGAGGCAGAGCTTGCTGTGAGCCGAGATCGCGCCACTGCCCTCCAGCCTGGGTGACAGAGCAAGACTCCATCTCAAAAAACCAAACTGTCACTTGACTGCCACAGGCACACATTCTCACAACTTTTTGAGACAGTGTTTCCCCAGGCTGCGATCACTCATATTAGCTTAGAATGAATCTCTTTAAATATTTTGGTTTTTCCATTGTCGGTTTCAGCTTATATACTGATGTCTCTCAAATGTAACCCTGTATTCCGGAACTGTCTTCTATCTACCAGAGGTCTTCATAGCGGTCATAGAGGCACCTCAAGTTCAACATAATCAAAAATAAATTCACCATTTTCCCTAAAATACTGCTTTCTCTTGCCAGCGTTCCAGTGGCAGTTTGCACCATGTCTATGTGACGAAGTTGAAATGACATTTCCCAGAATACCTGACCTGTGTGGTTCCAGGCAGCACTAGCCACAGGACACATTTTGCATGAGCGTTGGAAGGTGGAGCGGCAGCAGAGCCACATGTGTGATTCTCTGAAGGTTGTTGTGGGATGCAGGCTCGCACCACTGGCTGGACAGCTCACCCTGTGGGCCTGGACAGCACCCAAACCTGCCCCTTCTCATCCTGGGCCTGCAGGAGCAGCTCCACAGAGACAGTCACCAGCTTTCTGCGCAAGTTTCTTACTGGAAAGGGATCCTGATCCAGATCCCAAGAGAGGGTTCTTGGATCTTACACAAGAAAGAATTTGAGGTGAATCCATAGAGTAAAGTGAAAGCAAGTTTATTAAGTAAGTAAAGGAATAAAGAATGGCTACTCTGGCCATGCACAGTGGCTCACGCCTATAATCCCAGCACTTTGGGAGGCCAAGCTGGGCGGATCACTTGAGCTCAGGAGTTCGAGACTAGCCTGGCTAACATAGTGAAATCCTGTCTTTACTAAAAATACAAAAATTAGCCAGATGTGGTGGCACACACCTGTAATCCCAGCTACTCAGGAGGCTGAGGCAGGAGAATCACTTGAACCCAGGAAGTGGAGGTTGCAGTGAGCCAGGATTGTGCCACTGTGTGCCAGCCTGGGTGACAGAGTGAGACTCTGTCTCAAAAAAAAAAGAAAAGAAAAGAAATGACTACTCCACAGGCAGAGCTCTCGAATAAGGATACTTACACTTAGCTCTTGATGATATACCAAACAAGGGGTGGGTTATGCAAGAGCTTTCTGGGAAAGGGGTGGGCAATCCCCCAAACTCAGGATTCATCCGTTTTTTAGACCATATATGGTAATTGACGCTGCCGAGGCATCTGTAAACTGTCGAGGCTTTGGTGGGAGTGTCTCTGAGCATGCCAATGCATTATAATTAGCATATGATGAGTGGTGAGGATGACCAGAGGTCACTCTTGTGGCCATCTTGGTTTTGATGGGTTTTGACCGGCTTCTTCACCGCATGCTGTTTCATCAGCAAGGTCTTTTTGACCTGTACCTTATGCTTACCTCTTATGTCTTCCTGTGACTCAGAATCCCTAACCTCCGGGGAATGCAGCCCAGTAGGTTTCAGCCTCATTTTACCCAGCTCCTATTCAAGATGAAGCTGCCCTGGTTCAAACGTCTCTGACAGGTTCAAAACGCGGCAGATGGTAGGGCCTTAGGGACTCACCCATGGCCATGCAAGGGGAATGGGGTAAGAGGCAGCAGGGTGCCCTGTTTGTGCAGACAGACCTGTGGGCATTGGGAACAGCTCTAGGAGGGCCGTTGGGTGAGGCCTGGGCATGGGCCCTCCTCAAAAGAACAGAAAGGGCAATAGGGAAGCACAGACAACTTACAGGGGGCCACCTCAAGGGAAAGCCCTTAGTGGGGAGAGGAAGTCAAAGGTGAGCCTGCCAAATGCTTGCTGCATAGGCTGTGGAGCAGACTGTGCTGGGCAAGGTGGCACCAGGCCCGAGCCAGGGGCGGCTGCCCACAGGGACCTGGATAGCTTCGGCCCACTGCATCACCTCTGGGCCCTTTTGTTTCCCCCACTGTGTAAAGAGAGCAGCAAACCAGAGGATGGCTCTCTGAGGTCCTTTTAAGCTCTGACTTAAAAACTGTGCTTTTGTGCTTTGCAGTTTCTTCCACCAGCTGTTTCTGCGTTTTCTAAAAGAAAATCAATGTGCTTGTGCTTCTTTCCTTCTGCCACGCTCCTTCCCACCACAACCCCTCTCGTGAATTATGCAAACCGTTCACCACCCAAGGTGAGGCTAATTAAAAATGCTAAATGAGACTTTAAATGGAGTATCTACCACTACTTCATCTTGGTTAAGGCTGGGGAGTGACTGTCATCCTCACCACAGAGTGTCCTGCCAGGATCCCAGACTCACGCTGCCATTAACAGCGATGAACAGGCACAGAACTCGTAGCATTTAGAGGTGCATGATGAATACTAAAACCACGGAGCAGTCATCGTCCTGGGGTTGCTTAGATGTTGCCTCCCCTTCACCCCCACAATCACACAAACTTTCATGAGCGTAACTTCAAATGTCTAGTGCCCACTTCAGTTGCTAATGAATTTAATGAGAAGTGCCCCCAGGGGTGATCTCTAAAAAAATCCTCTTTATTTTATGGAAAAGACATTTAGAACTATAGCAAGAAAAATCCCGGCTACAAAAAGGAAGCAGCCATTCCACAGTATCAGTCCCTACAAATGCAATCAAAATGACACCTAAAAAGGGCAAAGGCGCCGCCGCCACGCAGCAGTCTGACTCTTCTAGAAACAGCCTCTTCCCTGGCTTTTGTGACAAAGCGTCTCTCACACGGTCTTCCCATATCTCCAGCCTCCCAAGCTGCTCCTCAGCCTCCTTGGCACTCACCCTCCTGGGCCCTGACTCAAGATGTCAGAGCTTCTCAGAATGCGTCTGTCCTCACTTCTTAATCTGCATGTGTCATGCTGGCCAACCCCAGCCGCAGCCGCCACCTGCATGCCAGGAACGCATCCTGTACTTGCCCAATGCCAATCCCACGTGTGGCCTCCAGACCTGCTGACCTGCCATCCTGCCTCAACATGACGGCATTATGAGGAGTGAGAAACATAGGAAATAAGTGAATCAAGCGTTTCATGCAAGCAGGTAGATAAACAACAACAACATTGACAAAATAAACCCAAGGATCACACAAGGTACAGAGAAAGAAGCACATGAAGACAACAAAAAACCAACTTTACTTCAACAAAAATGTAACTATCATAAATAAAATACTCACCACTCACATCCAATAGTTACCAAGTTTTATTTCCAAAATGCAAGGATAATTTAGAGTATGTATTGTCTTTTGTCTCTATTGAGTTCTACATTCCCAAAGCAGAGCGGGAAGAGCAGAGCGCCTGCCTCTGGAACCATCCATCAGAGCCTTGAGTTTGGAACCCAGCAATGAGAGCAGACCTCCCTGCATCTCAGTTCCACAAGCTCCAGATCCCTGCATCTCCATAAAGGGTGCCTGACAAAGTCTTAAGGAATGAATGAATATGCGACACTGATGTGATGTGGTCAATGAAATGCTAATGTTTTACAGTTTCAGTTTTCTTATTAGATAAGAGCCTTCATGCTTTCTCATTAAATGTGAGGTGGAGGTAATTCACAGTGTTTACATAAGGAGATCCAGGCACAATGCAATCCAGGGCCCACCCAGGGCCACTCAGCTGGTGAGTGTGGGGACAGCTCCATCCCGGGTCTCTCAGGCAAATTCAGTAGTGTTTCTTCTGGAGCTTTGCATGCAGCAAAGGCATCCAAAGCTAATCCCAAGATGGTTGCTTTGCAGGGAGCATGCTTAGAAATGCTATTTGGGAGGGTCACATTGTGCGTTAGCATGTTCATAACTTGGAGAAGTCCTGCAAAAAGGAAACCTCCTTAATAGTCCCCAAAGTTACTAAAACACCAGTTGATTTTCTTTTCTGCAATACCCACCAACATCAAGGGAAAACAATATGGGCAGCTGTCCTTTGCTAACAGTGAAAACAGCTCACATGCAGGTATTAATGGTTAGTAGCTTAATTTGTTCTGCCAGCCTGGGGATTTGGCATTTCAATCACCCAATAAAAGTGGAAATTCTGTAATGGTGGGAAGTGCATGCACCTGCTAAGCAGGAGGAGCTGATTGCTTTTTAGGTAAATGTTCTCTGAAAAGTTAGCGCACAAGGAAGTCCTGAAAGTCAGTTCTGGGCAGCAGGAGGAGAAGTGGAGGAGCAGAGACCACCCAGGGGAATGAGTGTGGAGACCTGGGGGAACCCAGGCAGGGACAGATTTAGGAAGAACCAAGTTCCCTTCGCGTCAGTACTTCACTAAGCCTGGGCATTTCTGGGCCTCAGGTTCTCACGTGTAAAGTGAGAAGGGATTATCCAGTCTTTGCTGATGTCTACCAACAGGGTGCTCAGCGTCTACTCTGCAGAAGAAGCAGTGCTTCTTATTCCCAAGCTTATTCCCAAGGAGCTTCAGCCAAGGAGAGAGAAGAGTCAAATGCAGCGTATTCTAAAGAACAATAAAGGCCAGGCGCTGTGGCTCACACATATAATCCCAGCACTTTGGGAGGCTGAGGTGGGAGGATCACTTCACCTGAGGTCAGGAGTTCAAAACCAGCCTGACCAACATGGTGAAACCCCATCTCTACTAAAAATACAAAATTAGCCAGGTTTGGTGGCGGGTACCTGTAATCGCAGCTACTCAGGAGGCTGAGGCAGGAGAACCACTTGAACCTGGGAGGCAGAGTTTGCAGCGAGCCAAGATCACACCATTGCACTCCAGCCTGGGTGACGAGAGTTAAACTCCATCTCCAAAAAGAAAAAAAAAATTTAAAATAAAGCACAATAAAGACAGCAGACACTGTGGGAACCAGGCAGAATACCAGGTGTGACCGGAGGCTGTACCTTAGCACAGATAGTGCTGAGGTCTGCTGGGGTACAGCTCTTAGAGGTGAATTATTAGATGTGAGTCTATGATAACAGCAGACAAAGTGAAGGCACCCCCAACACACACTAGCAAAATTAAAAGAGAAAGAAGAAAGGAAACGCTCTTTCTGGCTGCAGGGGTATAATTCATGACGTAGATCACTTAGTTTTGTAAAGAATTCCTCTCCATTGTACAACCCAGCCAGCCGTGCCTCTGAGCTATGCACCATGCTGTGTACAGAATGTATTTATATCCCTTAAGCCCCATGCTCTCTGGGCTAATACTCCCTTAACCTGAAATAGTTTTCCTCTTAGTGCATTCCTCCTTGCCTCCTAAGCATGCCACTCTAAAGAAATAGAGCCAGTGCACACATGAACTTGAACATTTAGCTCTGTTCCCGAATTACTAAAATCAGCGTCCATTGACAATTCCATTTTCTTGATAACAGGTCAAAATGTTGAACAGCAGTTGAAAACAGGTATTACAGAATGTAAAGCACCCAGCACTCGAGCAGGTCCCAGCACTCTAAGCCTCCCTCTCCTCCTCTGTAAAGTCAGACCCATATTGCCTGCCCATGGAGCCCCCGCAAGGAAATGCCAGGACGTATGTGACAGCTCTTTGAGATATAAGCCATCTCACAAGGGAAGATGACTTTTATTATTATCTAAACAGATAAATGAAGGTATCTGTGTTGACAGTACGTTGTATTATTCTCACTGGAAACATTAAGTTAATCAGCTCTTGAGAGTTAAATCCTATGACTAGCCAAGGCCTAGAAAAGAAGCAGGTTTGGGAAGGAGAGAGAAGATAAGCTTGGTTTGGGTGTAGGAGCTAGGGATTAGGAAGCAGGTAGGACCACAGACAGACACCAGAGACCCAGTTCCTGGCTGTGTCTGGCACCTCATCCTCCAGTCTCCCCTGAGACAGCACTTCTGTGTCCCAGCCCGTGGTCAGACATGCTCCAGACTCTCTCATGAAAAAACAAACAATGCCTTCTAGATACTTCCTCATTTCTCTCATTATTTTTTTCTCACATAAAACTTTCCAAAAGAATTCTCCAACTCTCTGCCTCTAATTCCCCTCCCACTTGCTCTGCTACTTTCTCTAGATGAGAACCCCCCAACCATACTGACCTCTCATGACATTCAGTGCAGGGCAATGTTCCCTCTGAAATTCCATGTCCTCTTGGCTCCTGCGACACCATCCACTTTCTTTCCTGTCCCTGGCCCTCCCCTCCAGCCTCAACCAGTGCACGCTGCCCCTCTTTCCTACACCTCTGTCCCTCTTCCCAAACACCTTCAGGCACTTCCTCTTGGGGTTCCTTCTACCCACAAAGTGCATCCTAGGGCAGCCCCTCCTCCCGTTTATGCTCTGTTCCATTCCCTGTGTGTCTCTCTCATGGCACAGTATGCAATTGTCTGGTTTCTGTATCACTCAGCTGTCTGCAGCCTGTCCTTCTTCTGGGATGTAAGCTCCATTTGGATAGGTACCTCATTTGTCTGCGATCAATACCTGCTGCTGTATTGAACCTCAATACAGCATAGAAACTCAATAAATATTTTCTGAATGAATGCATGAATTCACTCATTCACTCATTTATTAAAGCACAGAGAAGAGCCATGTATCAGTCAACATAAGCTGGGCTGAGCTACTGCAACAAACAACTCCCAAACCTTTGAGGCTCAAAACAATAGAGGTTTATTTTGTTAATGAAACTATAAAGCCACGGTGGGTTAGCACGGGAATTCTGCTCATTGTGGTCATGTAAGGAGCTAGATGGACAGGACAGCTACCAGGCCAGAGAGGGGAAGTAATCTCTGGAGGGCTGCAGGGCAGCAGTTAAATGGCCTAGCTGCAACGGGATACCCTTCACTTCTACTCACAGCTTACTGCCCAGATCTAACCTCACAGCCCCCGAAGCACAAGAAGATGAGGAAGACCAGCCTTCCATGCGCCTGGAGGGAACAGCGAGCCTGGAGTCAGAGCAGCACTAGGACTGCCACAGCCGTGAAATGGGACACTGGGAGGGGTGGCAAAGAGTGAGAGGATAGTCACAAAGCGTTTCAAAGATGTGGTGCTCAGTAATCCTCGCTCCTGCAGAAGGAACACAGAAGAGGAGATCTGCGAGTGTTCATCACATTTGGCAACTAATTGATGACTCTGGACACAAAGTGCTAGCACACTGGGGATGTGTCAGGAGCCTCATTTATTCATTTATTAAAGCACAGAGAACAGTCATGTATCAGTCAACATAAACTGGGCTGAGCTAGAGACAGAAGTGAAGCAAAAGAGAGAAGTGAAGAAGCAAACACACAACAAGAGACAACATTTTCAGGAAATGCAATGGCTGAGGAGGAATTGAGGCAGCAACTGGAGAAAGACAATGGGTCAAAGTCATGATGCTCTTGGGTGAACAGACAGGCATGTATGCACTGCGGGGGGCAGGTGAGAGGCCCCAAAGAGAAAATAGATGGAAATGGAGGAAAGGGAGCTAGTGGCTCTTCTGCAGCCCTTGGAGTAGGGATGGAAAAAGGACAGCGATTTAGGGGCGATGAGCCTCAGGCTGGGGTGGGCTGGGAATGGGACCAAGATCCTGGCAGCTCTGCGGGAACCCCGATGAGCCCCTGCAGGATTTTTTCAGGTGTTACAGGATCATTAGCCTACATTCTGCTCACTCAACAAGATCAGAAGCTGCAGCTGTGAGAGAAGGAGGCCCGGATGACAAATAACCATTAAAGTAATTTTCCTGGGTCAAGTAATTATTGCCCCACAAAGATGAGAAGGCTTAAAAGGAGAAAAGTACAGCCAATAGTAGTCAGAGCGCACATGCTGAGGCTAAGCAGCCAAGGAGAGGGGGAGGGAGATACACGTCGGGAAGGGGATGGGCAGAACGACCAGAAAGGTCAGTCCCAAGGGTGGTCAGGTCAGATGGGCAGAGTCAGCACACATCCAGCTGCCTCGTCCAGATTGGCATGCAGGCTGGCAATGACAGAACAATTGAGGTTAGTATTTTTTAATTTTTTCACTTTTAAAATCAAAGAATTCTTTTTTAAACTAATATAGTAAAAGGATTTCAAACAATACCTGAGATATGAGGGCCTCAATAATTATTTGTTAAGTGAATGACTGAATGGGAATGTTCTACCGTGTCTATCAAATTTTCTTCAGTTCCCTGAATTTCATTTCACTTACTAAATAGAAATAATTATTCCTTCTTTATATTGTTATTCTGAAAAGAAATAAGATCATGTTACACAAAGTGCTTTATTAATAGTAGCTGTGGTGGTAGTGGTGGTGATAGTGGTGATGGTGGTGATAGTGGTGATGGTGGTGATACTGATAATGCTGGTGATAGTGGTGGTAGTGATGGTGGTGGTAGCGATGGTAGTGGTAGTGGTGACAGTGGTGGTCATGGTGATGGTGGTCATGGTGGCAGTGATAGTAATGGTGATAGTGGTGGTGATGGTGGTGATAACGATAATGATGGTGATGATAATGATGGTGATAGTGGTAATGGTGGTGATAATGATGATGCCGGCGATGGTGGTGGTGCTGGTGGTGGTTTTGGTGATTGTGATAATGATAGTGATGGTGGTGGTAATGGTGGTGCTGGTGGTGATAGTGATGGTGGTGGTGATGGCAGTAGTGATGGTGGTGGTGGTATTGATGGTGGTGGTGTTAAGGATGGTGGTAATAGTGGTGGTAGTAGTGATGATGGTAATGGTGATGATATTGATGATGACGGCAATTGTGGTGATAGTGGTGATGGTGTGTGGCAGTGATGATGACAATGGTGGTGGTGGTGGTGGTGGTAGTGATGATGGTGATAGTGGTGGTAGGGGTGGTGGTGGTGGTGATGGTGGTGGTAGTGGTGACAGTGGTGGTCATGATGATGGTGGTCATGGTGGCAGTGATAGTAATGGTGATGGTGGTAGTAGTGACAGTGATGGTGGTGATGATGGCGATGGTGGTGATAGTGGTGATGGTGTGTGGCAGTGATGATGACAATGTGGTGGCAGTGATGGTGGTGGTAATGGTGGTGGTGGCGGTGGTGATAGTGATGATGGTGATAGTGGTGGTGGTGGTGGTAGTGGTGACAGTGGTGGTCATGATGATGGTGGTCATGGTGGCAGTGATAGGAATGGTAATGGTGGTAGTGATGGTGATGGTGATGATGACGGCAATGGTGGTGATAGTGGTTTTGGTGACGGTGATGATGATAGTGGTGGTGGCAATAGTGATGGTGGCAATGATGGTGGTGGTGGTGGTGATTATGGTGATAGTGATGGTGGTGATTGTGGTGGTGGTGGTGGTGGTAGGGATGGTGGTGGTCATGGTGATGGTGATCATGGTGACAGTGATAGTGATGGTGATGTGGTAGTGGTGATGATAGTGGTGGTGATAGTGATGATTGATGGTGGTGATGGTGGTGATGGTGGTAGTAATGGTGGTGGTGGTGGTGACAGTGTTCATTACTGTAATTAAGACTGTGTTGCAGATTGTTGAAGTTGTTGAAAGCCTAACCTCACAGTATAAAGGCCTTCATTTTGGTGGGGGAAAAAGGATCTTTGCATCCACCTCTCCTCTGTAAGTGAGCCTGTAATATAAAACTTTCCAGGACAAATGAGAAACGGTGGCACTCTTTCAAAACCTCTGCGAGATGATTAGCAATTAGCTTTAGTGGTCTAACCCTTAAACCCTCCCTCTACAGTGAAGAAACAAAGCCCTTGAATGTGTATATTCTCTTAGGGCTCCCATGTGACCAAGATGAATAATCATGTACCTCAGTTTAGACAATCTGTAAATGAATACATATAGTTCTTGGAAAATCAAACCAATTTTTGAAAATTAAATCATTTTAAATTTATTTAAAGAGCTGGATATTTATGAATAAGGCTCCCTATTTCTTTATAAAAGATTCAATTTTCACATATTGGGTTCATTTAAAGGAAGGAGCAGCATCTGTCTTCATTGACTGTCTCTATGACCTGCCCAGGGCTGAGACAGGCCCCAGAGTGTAGCAGACAAGCACTAGGCACTGCCCCTGACCTTACGGAGCTCCATGGCACCATCCTTGGTAGCTCCCAAGCCTTCACATGACGTCTTTGTGCTTTCTAAGGAGCCACCTTTTCTGCCTTTAGTCAAGGTTTCTAGGGGATTGGTCCTTGGTGGAAAAGACCCAGATGGGAATCTGATCTGTTCTTAGTTATGTTAGCTTTCTTGGGACTCACAAGAAGTCCTTAGGGTGAGCTGATCAGCGACTACTGGGATTATTAGTTTTATTACCATTGTATAAATGAACAGAGCAACAGATCTGAACCCAGAACCAGGTCTCTTCACCCAAAGGTGGGTGGGCTTTCACCCTCCCTACCCACGGCTGCCTGCCGGTCCCACTGGCCCATGCTCTGAGGGTAGACCAGTTACGCCACCACCATCATGCCAGACCACCAGAGATGTGATCCCACCTAAGTATCCTTAATTTGGGCCAGACATGCCTCTTTCCTCCAGAGTCTTTAAAAAGACGTGTTAGATAAAATAAACTGAAAAATTAAAGGATATTCAATTCAACTGAACAAATACTATAAAGCAGCCTCCACTAAGCACTGAAATTCTGGTGATGCCTTTGAGGAGCTTGGAGTCAAGTCGGTACAGAGGAACAAACAGAGACTTGCTGCCACGTGTGGGAGCCGAGGTGCCCACACTCACCACCCAGGGCCAACAGGTCTCTTCATCTGGGGCCTGGAGGTGGGGAGACTTCCCAGGGATGTGGCACCTGTGTGGAGTGTTGAAGGCAAGCAGGAGTTCAGCAGGGCTTCAAGTGGCTGGCGAGCCTCTGGCCAACCTGAGCAGCCTGGGCTCACTGGACAGAGCTGTTATTCTAATGATGACATCACAACTTGGCTGGAAGTGGATGGCCCATGGACTCCTCCCCCGGCATCAGCCCTGCCTGGACAACTGCTTGAAAACCACTGATTCCCTGACCATGGGGCTCCTACCTCCTGCCCTTCCGCCCTCCCACCCTCCTGCCCTCCTGCCCTCCTGCCCTCCCACCCTCCTGCCCTCCTGCCCTCCTTCGGGGACAGTGCTCACTCTAGAGGAAGTTGTGAAGCGGAAGGCACACTTGCTCCAGCCCCCAGGTCACAGGGCTCAGGTTGAGACAGGGCCTCACCATCTCGGAGTCCAGAGGGAGAGCCATTCTCCACATCCAGATCCCAAGGTGGAGCCCATGACCCACGAGCCTATCTGTCCCCCTCCGCAGCCTCAGACACGTCCTGGGCTCCATCCTTCCAGCCTGGACCCATCCCAGGGAACAGGGCAAGTTCTGTGCTCTCTGGGCCCCAGCCTGGCACTACGCCTCCAAGACAGGGCAATTCTGTCTTCTTGCCGTCCCCCACACAGTCTTCGGGGCCAGCTCAGTGCCACCTCCCCACGACGCCTGCCCACGGTGCCCCAGCTGAAAGCCTGACAGCACCACCCGACTGGCCCAAACCCTCTGCAGATGTGTCTCAGGGCAGACTCTGCCTGCTGAGACCCCTCGAAGGTGCTTCTCCATGCTTCCCTGGGGTCCTCACGTCAGCTGTGACCTGGAATTACACCACAGGCCAGAGAGCTGATTCGACCCCTCCTCGGGACAGTGCTTCTCAACTTTTCACTATTATTATCATCATCACCCCTAAGGAGAAGAACTGAGTTTAATTTTAAGAGAGAAATTAAGGAAATTTATAGGAAAAGAGTAGGAATTGTTAAAGCCGTTCACAGAGAAGAGAAGTAATGTCAGTGACGATGTCAGATGTGCAGTAATTTAATTTAATAAGAGAGATATTAAGCACTGAAGAATGAATTTGCCATGTAGGACCAAGGCCTGGAGGCCGTAGACCATTGTAAAATCCGTTTATTTGCACTCCCAGGAACCACTCTTCTCTCCCTGGAGGACGATATCACCCTGTTGAAAATGCATGCCGTAGAGGAGAAACTCAAGTGAACGACTATGTTAAAATGTGGCCTTGACAAGCCTTTTCCTCCAGCCATGTGTCCCCACATGTTTGCAGAGGGTTTGGACCAGCCAGGTGTCAGGCTTTCAGCTGGGACACCGTGGGCAGGTGTCGTAGGGAGGTGGCGTCGAGCTTGCCCTGAAGGCTGTGTGGGGGATGGCGAGAAGACAGAATTGCCCTGTCTCAGAGGGGTAGCGCCAGGCTGTGGCCCAGAGAGCACGGAACTTCCCGCGGTCCACAGAAGGCGGCCTAGTTCCCCACTTCTCACAGCTCTCCAAGATCTGGAGCCCAGCGCCGCCTCCTCCCCAGCTCATCCCCAAGCCCAGCCTTGCCCCGGCATTGCTCCCAAGGTTCCTACCACTGCTTCAGACTCAGTTTGCCCCAAACTGCAAAGCACCTCTGCGTGGGCAGAGGGAAAATACTTCCAAATGCCCTCCCAGAAAACAGGGAAGAGCTTTCCCCCGGAAGATAGGATCCCTGTGTTGGAACAGAGCTCTGCTGTCCCTAGGACCCTGCCCTCCCCAGGTTCTGATGGACAACCCCGGGCCCACATACGGTTAGACCATCCCGGCCTGTGCAGTATGGAGCAGGTTAACCGAACTGTGAACGTGGGTAACAGCTCAGAGTTTTATAGTCCCTGTAATTATTTACCAATTATAAAGAACCACAACTGTTTATCATAGGGCTGCGTGCATATTAATGGCCGGCAGGCTATTTATGTGATGCCTCTGCTGGGGAAACTCAATATTACTTGACACCTTACTACAGAGCTTTCTGACAGGGCTTTAAACATTAATCAATTATTTAAAGTCCCACATATATTGACTTTTTTTAATTACAGAGCTTTCCAGAGCTGAGGGAATGTAAAGGAAGAAAGAATGAGGTTGCTGCAAAGAATACTCCATTTGTCTTAGATTTTGATCTATTTCCCTTCTGCTTTATTAAGACCTCGCTTTGTTTTATAGATCCTACGACCAGGTGTCGATTTGTTTCCAAGACATGGTGTTTGATTATTTTTTCTTGGGACAGGAGCCTCTCCACCTTAATTGGCATTCTGGGAGGGATGGAGCCTTCTGGGGAGGGCTGCGTTCTGAGCAGTTCAATGTTGCTTCTGCAGTGCTGGAGGCCCCAGGTAACCTCCCTGATCCACAGCGTTCACTCTGGTTATATTGGGAATATCACACCAGGGAAGGGGATAACAAGAGTCTGCAGATCTGTCTCCAAAGAGAGGACCATAGCCACATATTAGAAAATAGAGCTACATTTATGAAAACCTTATATATGAGACGTGATTTAAAAGACAGCCAAGGGAAATACAAGGGCAGTGTTTCTGCATCCTAGAGCACCCTGCAGTCCAGCAGTCAGGCAAGCTCACTGACTTCTAATGTCGAGCCTTGTCCTGGACACTGGAAACACAATGTGGATGAGGGAGAGCGGCTGCCCTCAAAGAGCTTGCAGTCTACTGGGTAAAGGTAGCCACTAAACACTTAAGCAGATAAAGAGGATAATTTCAGCTATGGAGAAGCCAAAACGGGTGTCATGGAGAGGTGAGGGAGGTGCTGTTAAGGGTGGCCAAGGACAGCCTCGCTGATTGGTGACATCTGAGGAGAAGCCTGAGTAACAAGAAACGGGCAATCATGTGCAGAAGGGAGGGAAAGTCACACCAAGGGCAGGAATAGCAGATGCCAAGGCCCTGAGACAGGATGTGGCATGTTTGAGAGAGACAAGAAGGTGTGTGTGGATGGGCATGAGGCCAGAGCGTGGGCGGTGCCCGAGGCACGCAGAGCCCTGCAGGACACCGCGAGGAGGCTGTGCTCTCTCTCCTGGGCATCAGAAGAGGCCTCCAGAAGGCTCTAGCAGGGGCATCCAGGATCTCCTTTGTGCATAGAAACAGCACGCTGGCTGCTGGACAAGAAATGGACCCCAGCAAACAAAATGGGGTGGGGAACCCAGTAGAGAGGCTGCCGCCGTAGTCCAGGTGAAAGGTGTGCTTGGCGGGACCAGGTGGGCACAATGAGGAGCATTTATGTCCAAGATATATTTTAAAGGTGGAGTCAAGTGGACATTGAGGACCAAAGACAGTCATGGCAGAGCTGGGCAGGGAAGCGGCTCTTACCCTGGGCCAGGGAGCAGCTGGGAGCCTACGGGAGCAGGGTTATATCTGGCCCCAGGTCCCCAGCATGAGTCTCTACAGTCCCTGCCTTAAAATATAGTGTATTAATAGAAAATCTGAGGCATATGAAGACCAGCAGACCAGGAGATGACTGCCATTAGTTTGCACTCATGGTTCCCAGAGGAGGCACGCCACTCACGTAGGGCCACAGAGGAACACGGAGGTGGGTTAGGAGGCAGAAGGAGGGGAAATGTGGGCAGGAGTCTTCATCATGGTTTTGTGGGAAGGAAGAGGAGAGGCAGGGTCTGCAGGGCCAGGAGTGGCTGTTTTGCATAACCTTGGGGCTCTGGTCTGCAGCAGCTGTTCCTAGTTGTCTGGTACCTGGCTTTGGGGTGACTAGGGAAGGGGGATAGTGGTCTGGAGTACGAGAGCCCCACAGAGGAGTGGGTAGGACTCTGGATCGCTTGGTTTGCAAGCGAAAGGCAGAGTTGTTCCCTGTCTCTGGGAACTGACACCCTGGGAGGGGCTGTCCCTTCAGTGTCAGCAAGACCCTAGATGTCAAAGCCTCAGAATACAGACCCTAGAAAGCAGGGTGCACACAGGCTCTCACCTCGCCTCTGCCTCTGCCCTGCCCACCGGAGCGCACCCTGCCTTGGGCAGCTTGCTCTCTCACCCCAAGGCGCACACCTAGAGAGCCCTGGCCCTCCCTTCCTCCTGCCTGTTCCCCAGCTGCAACCCAGCCCAGCCACCAGTCTCTGCCCACACTGCTCCACCCACACACTTGTCCCGGCCAATTACCCCGAGGGTCCAGGAAAGGAGCACAGAGGAGGGGAACGGCAGCGTGCTCAGCTCTGCTCAGGCACAAGCCAGGGCACCATGTTCCTCGAGAAATAAACTCCAGGCCAGGTGCAGTGGCTCACGCCTGTAATCCCGCATTTTGGGAGGCCGAGGCAGGCTGATCACCTGAGGTCCAGAGTCCAAGACCAGCCTGGCCAACATGGTTGTCTCTACTGAAAACACAAAAATTAGCCAGGTGTGGTGGCATACGCCTATAATCCCAGCTACTCGTGAGGCGGAGGCAGGAGAATTTCTTGAACCCAGGAGGTGGAGGTTGCAGTGAGCCAACATCGCGCCACTGCACTCCAGCCTGAGCAACATGAGTGAAACTCTGTCAAAAAAAAAAAAGAAAAGAAAAGAAATAAACTCCCCACACATTCAGCGCTCCAGGCTCTAACGGCCAGGGCTGGCATTTAGTGGCGGCACAGAAGGCCCCACTGCAGCCTCGTCTGGGGACGTGCCATGCTGTTTCTGGGAGCACGGACTCCACGCTTCTCACTTTGAGGCCCTGTGACAGCAGCAGACCTCTGACCAAGGTCTTCTCAGCTTCTGGCTGTCCAGGTATGCTGGCACACCTGGCCTAAGGCCCACGGGGACCCTCCTCAACCCTTTCTCACACTCCAGCCGCAGCCCCCTCACCCCTCCCAGCCTCGCTAGCACAGGGCTCCATCAGGGGCGGTGTGGCTGCGTGTGGCGGGTGAAGCAGGTGAGGGCTGGGAGGGTGGCTCCCAGTCCCAGCTGAGCACTTGCTCAGGGCACTGACCTTCTTTGCACTCTCTCCCCCCAGCCTGATTTCAGAGCCATTTTAGATGGGGAGGATTAGCCTACTATATCCAACCGCGCTGTGGATACCAGGAAAGAAGCTTTGTGCTCTGCAGGTGTTCATCTGCAAAGGAGGAGCTGTACTGGCTCCGCCTCTGTGGAAAACCAGGACAAAGGCCTTCAGGACACATTAAGAAGGATACAGTTACGCATGCACGTATTAAGAATGAACGAATTTGTCAGCTGAGCCCTCAAAGGCGCTTGTCCTGGGCTACTGCTGCATGTCAGAGACAAAGTTCAAACATGAGGGATAAACATAAACCTCGGATCTTACTGTTTTCTTCTGGAAGGTGGGCCTCCATCCTGTCCACATTCTTGCAGAGCAGTAAATCCGGAAAGTCTTGTGATTAACCAAGTCACTCTTCACACCTGAAGCACATTTGTTCCTGGGATAGGATGCGGGAAGCCGGTGTTAGACTAAGGGACCTGGCTCACTCTCTGGGTGAACTTGGAAGAACTTGTAACCCCCATCCCCGTTTCCCCCATGTATGAAGTAAGGGCTTTAACACCTGTCTTTCAAACCTTACACAAGTGTCGTGAGGTTCAAATAAGAACATAGGAAGTATAAACCTATATGATAAATGAATGGAACCATTAACTATCTAATGCAATTGCAGATTCTTAGTCAATTAAAAAAAAAATTGACCTTAACTAAAAGAAAAAAGCATTTCTATCTTGTAGTATCAGGTAGGCCAGCCAGCCTATCTCTGTGTATAATTCATCCTATAAGCAACTAAACCACAGAATGTGTGCTGATTCTGATAACAGTGTCAAGACACAGCTATTCCATTGGAAAGACACCCCAGCCATGATATCAGCAGCGCCCTGGATCCTCCCTGCTTACCCCGAGATTGCTGTGGCCAAAGTCCTCCTCTAGAACTTATCTTAACAACCCCTTTTCCATTGGAATCTTCATTATGTCCCAAAGATTATTCATGGGCCTGCTAACCATTGATTTCTATATTCAGGAGAGAAACACTTTAATTAACAGAATAATAAAAATGTGCTGGACTATTTTTCATAGCTCACATCTGCTGAAGAAATGCAAAGTGTTAATTTAGGAAGGTATCAATGTGTCTATTGTAGATAACACACTGCCCATCGCCCGGCACATTTTAAAGGAATTGGAGACAGGCACGGGGCGTATGCAGTTATGAGCTTTGTGAAATACAGACACGACATCCTGTGTTAATAAAAACCCTGGACACCACTGAGCATGAGCAAGTGACGGAAAAGGCACTAATTATCACTTCTGGCTAGGGCGGTGAGCCTCAGCGGAGATGACGCGGCCTTTCTGCAGGTGGGAAAGGACGTGTTTTGGTTTTCGTTTTTCGCAGAAACATCTTTACATATAGATAAGGTCATCTTTGATGTGTGCAGAGACCATCCTGAGGGCCTTTCCAGGCATCCTGGGCCACCATGCAGCCTCCTACCTCCAGTGGGACTCTCCCATCCATTCCTCACCTGAAGGTGCCTTTTTGCTGCATCCTCACATAGCGGGAGGAGAGAGAGAGCTTTCTGGGGCCTCTTTCAAAAGAGCATTGATCCCATACTCAAGATTCTCAAGAGCCCCACCCTCCCGAGAGCCCAATAACCTCCCAGAGGCCCCACCTCCTAATGCCCTCACCCTGGGGGTTAGTTTTCAACATGGGAATTTTGGGAAGACACAAATACTCAGTCCATAGCAGAGGGCCCCATGACGTCACCTGTGCCAGGCCAACAGCAGGCCCTCCAGAAACATTTGTGGAATAAATGAATAATCAAGCAAATGGGGGAGCCCTTGGACAGAGCCGACTCACGTCTCTGACCAGTTCCTAGGGGCTCCTCATGAGGCCAGCTTGTGAACATGATGACAAGGTAACATCTGTTTAGAGTAGAAGGGGGAGTAGCCTGGGCGGGTGTCCAGAGGCAGCACTGGCCAAGACTGAGCTCCACCTGCAGGGAGGAGTGGCCCCGCAGAGCTCTCTCACTGCTAACCAAGGCTGAGGGACAGCTTGAATCAACAGAGCAGTGAGCCCCAGGCAGGCCCAGGAAGGCTGATGGCCGACGTTCCACTCTAAGAAAAGTGTCTTCCTGCTCCTATGAGTAGATAAACAAGCATGGCTCTCCTTCTGTGTGGCTGGGCCACTACGGCGGGAGGGGATCTGAATAAAGAGGGTGGATTGTCCCAGAACATTAGCTGGAGGTGTTGCTAGGGTCAAAGCTCCACAAAGTACCTGAATGCAGAAAGAGGGGACAGAGCAGCAGAGCCCAACCCAGGGTCAGCTTTCCTGAGAGAAGAGCAGGATCCTGGAAGAGTCCAAAGATGCCATACAGGGACTGGGCTATTGATATTAATTAAATAATAATGTCAGAGGGCCCATGGCCCTTAACAAGTAAGGGCTCCTTGTAGGTGAGGCCGCCTGCAGATGAGGGAGAAAGACAATGGGAGAAAGTATCTGCACATCATGTATCTGGTAAGGGACTTGTATCCAGATATATGAAGAACTCTTACAAATCAATGAGAAAAAGTTAAATAGCCCAATTTTTAAAATGGGCAAAGAATCTGAATGAACATTTTTCCAAAGAGGAGATACAAATGGCCATTAAACACATAAACAAATTTTAACACTGTTAGTCATTAGGGAAATGTAAATCAATATCACAGTGAGATTCCATTTCACACCCATTTATGATGGCTGTAATCAGAAAAATAAAATAACAAGTGTCGTGCAGGATGCAGAGAATTTGAACCCTCATACATTGCCTGTAGGAATGTAAAATGATACAGCCACTGTGGAAAACAGTATGGCTGTTCCTCCAAAAGTTAAACATAGAATTACCATTTGATCCACCAGTTCCCCTCCTATGTATATACATACCCAAAAGAATAAAAACAGATACTCAAACAAATACACATACAACCATGTTCATAGCAGCACTCTTTACAATAGCCCAAAAGTAGAAACAGCCCAAATGTCCATCAATGGATGAACAGAAATATAATTTGGCTCTGTGTCCCCACCCAAATCTCCTCTCAAATTGTAATTCCCAGGTGTCAAGGGACAGACCTGCTTGGAGGTGATTGGATCACAGGGATGGCTTCCCCCATGCTGTTCTCATGAGATCTGATGGTTTTAAAAGTGGCAGTTTCCCCTGCGCTCTCTCTCTCCTGCCATCTTGTGAAGAAGGTGCTTGCTTCTCCTTCTCATGATTGTAAGTTTCCTGAGGCCTCCCGAGTCATGCAGAACTGAGTCAATTAAACCTCTTTCCTTTATAAATTACCCAGTCTCAAGTAGTATCTTTATAGCAGTGTGAAAACAGACTAATACAAATGGATAAACAGATTGTGATATATCCATACTATGGAATATTATTCAGCCATCAAAAGGCATGAAGTACTGATACATCCTGCAACATGGACGAACCTCCAAAATAACATACTAAGTGGACGAAATCAGATACAAGAGGTCGCATATGGTATGAGTCCATTTGTATGACACGTCCCTATTAGAGAAATCCATAGAGACTGAAAGTAGATTGGTGATTTCCAAAAGCAGGAGGGAGGGAGAAATGGGGAGTCATTTCTTAATGGGTGTGAGGTCGTAATTTGAAGTGACGAAAATGGTTTAGAACTAGATAGAGGTGCTGGTTGCAGAGCATTGTGAATAGGTGTACCAAATGCCACTGAATTGTTGACTTGAAAATGATGTATTAGTCCATTTTCACACTGCTGATAGAGATACATGAGACTGGGCAATTTACAAAAGAAAGAGGTTTAATGGACTCACAGTTCCACATGGCTGGGGAGGCCTCACAATCATGGCAGAAGGAAAGGAGGAGCAAGTCACATCTTACATGAATGGCGGCAGGCAAAGAGAGAGCTTGTGCGGGGAAAATCCCATTTTTTAAACCATCGGATCTCATGAGACTTATTCACCATCAGGAGAACACCACAGGAAAGACCTGCCCCCGTGATTCAATTACCTCCCACCAGGTTTGGGTGGGGACACAGAGCCAAACCATATCAAACGGTTAACTGTTCTATATTATGGGAATTTTACCACAATACATATTTTTTAATAATCCAGTGTGTACAGATTATATATGGCAGTAAAAACCACAAGAAATGAAAATAATTGTTCATAGCAAGCAGGGCCAGAGATTGGGATGGGTGGGAAGTGGGTGCTGCTTCTCACTGGAAGTCTCACTTGCCTTAGTAGTATTAAAATGGAATGTATCGATTTGGTGAAAATAATTTCTTATCACATTCACAAAACTAGTTTTGTCACTAACATGGCAGATTAGAGGTTTTTAGCATGCTTTGGCCACTTGGAAATAGCAAAATTCAGGAAGGAAAACAGGAATCCACAAAACAGTGAAGGACCCCCCAGATCCTAGGGAGGAGAAGGCAGGCAGAAAGCCCCGTGACAACATCCATCCATCCACTGAGAAAAGTGAGTGAAACCCCAGGACCTGCGAGGGGCAGAACACCTCACCTGTCCCCTGGGGATCCAAGCAACTCACAAAGAGGGGAGCACGTTGTCTCTCCCACGTCCTGGAGGGGACTCGGAGACAGGCTTGGAGACACTGAGAAAGAAAGACACCAAGAAAAGTTGCAGGCGTTTTCCCAGACCTGGGACTGAGAGCAGGATGGCCTTTTTAATCCAGCCTCATACAAAGTCAGGCATTCTTTGGCAACCCAGCAGCATGGCCACGCATGCATTTTGATCTCAGGTCAGAGACTGGAGTGCTTCCTCTGGAGCAGGTTAGGGGCCTACACAGCCAGCATTGATGTCAAGTGTGGAAAGCCAGCAGTAGACACTGGAATTGTGATCTTTCCTGTCACAGGTCTGAGGTGGGAGGAGCGCTGCTGCAGCACAGTTTCTCCTGGGCCCAGGGTCTACTTGGCAACCGATAACTGGTCTGTGCACGTCATTGCTGGGGTCCCAGCCTGCTCCTCTGGAAACGTGGTCCATAAGGACCCTCTCTTTTCCATCCCCAGGCATTCGGAGCACCTGCTCACCGGACGAGAAGCCTGAGTTGCCCCAGCCTTCCTGAGCAGAGATGCTGGTACGGGAGAGGCCTCTCTGCTTCCCGCCCAGGCAGGCCGCCAGGCATCTGGAACGCACCCTCTCCTGGATTAGGAGTTTAGGCAGCCACCCAGGGTTCCCATGCAGAGCTACCTGGGGCCAAGGGGGTTTTCTAGCTCCACGCCTAGGAACATCTGTGGGCACTGGTGGCTGCCCACTGGACTCCCACTCAGAGCTGGTGCTTGTGCCTACCATTGGGAGACCTATCTGCAGGCCTGCCCAGTCCACATTCACCCATCTTGGACCTCCCTCCCTTGGGTTGAATAAGGAACTTGAACACCGTGCCCTCCAGGGTCAGTGCATTGCCTGAGGCAACAGAGTTTCTCCCAATATGTACTCATCTGCACTGGCCACAGCCAGCTCCTACCCATACAAGCCACCCAGCCATTCGCTGGCCTAGAGGTCAAACGGGGCAGCACAGTAGAAGGTCTGCTAACATCAATGCAGAGCAATGGGGAACCAGAGGAGCTCCTGAGACTGCTGCCTCCTGCCCCTCAAGAGGCGCAGGCCTGCCCACATGCCCAGCATATGCCACTACAACCAGCTTCTGGGGAAGCCACCATAGAGAGGCCACAGTAACCAAGGAACCCAGACAGGCTGTTTGCTGGTGAAGACATGCAGACCCAGAGAGCTAAGCCTTGGCCCCTAAGAGAGTGATGGACCCAGCACAGCCTGCCAAAACCTCCCTTGAGTCAAAGGAAATGCAGGCATGACACTACCACTGGCCTGGAATGGACTGAGAGGGGTCTTTCCTTGTTGCCCCCTCCTTAATGCACTGTTGCTGACTCAGTAGCAACCCTTCCTGTCTGGGTTCAGGGAGGATGGGCTAAAAGAGACTGCTACTGGGACTGCTCCAGCAGCTCCATCCCCACTAAAGGTGCATTTCACCCTTCTCCATTGCCTCTGCCCCCACCCTTACCTGCCAACTCTTAATCTTAAGCTCCACCTACTGGACAACAGCCTGAACCTGTATGCAACCAAGGAACCCCGTACAGTGACGTGGCACCCTGAAAGCACCCAGAGACAAAGTCAATGGGTCATACACAGTATACACCATAGTCATTCCTTTAAGGGAAAAAAAAAGCTTAAAAATCAAGAAGCTTCTTTCAAAGAATAGCAAATTCAACGTAAAAGAAAGCAGCAGCAACAGCAGCTCTCTCAGATAATAAGGAACCTACAAAAGAACTCTGGCAATACAAAAAGCCGGAGTGTCTCATCACCTCCGAAGGATCAACACCAGCTACCAAGCAATGGATCCTAACCAGAATGAAATGTCTGAAATGACAGAGAATTCAGAATATGAGTGGCAAAGAAACTCAATGAGATCCAATAGAAAGCTGAAATCCAACACAAAGAAAACAGAACCAATGATCCAAGTTTTGAAAGACAGCATAACTACATTAGGAAAGAACTAAACAGAACTTCTGGAACTGAAAATTTCACTATAGGAATTTCAAAATATAGTTGGAAGACTTAACAACAGACTAGACCAAGCAGAAGAAAGAATTTCAGAGCTCAAAGACTGGGGCTCTGAATCAACCCAGTCAGAGAAAAATAAAGAAAAAAGAAGGTAAAAAATGAACAAAACCTTCAAGAAACATGGAATTTTGTAAAGTCACCAAACAAATGACTTAATGGCATTCTCTAGAGAAAGGCAGGAGCAACTTGGAAAATAGATTTGAGGATAAAATTCAGGAAAATTTTCCCAATCTTGCTAGAGAGGTCAATATGCAGATACAAGAAACCCAGAGAACTCCCGGAGATATTGTACATGATGACCATTACCAAGGCACATAGTCATCAAACTAGCCAAGGTCAATGCAAAAGAAAAAATATTCAAGGCAGCTAGAGAAAGGAGTCATATTACCCATAAAGGGAAATCCATCACACTAACAGTTGATTTCTCAGCAGAAACCTCGCAAGGCAGAAGAGATTGAGGGCCCATTTTTAGCGTTCTGAAAGAAAGAAAATGCCATCCAAGAATTTCATATCCTGCCACACTAAGCTTCATAAACAAAGGTGAAATAAACTCTTTCCCAGACAAACAGTAAGGAAAATTGTCACCACCAGACTGGTCCAACAAGAGATGCTTAAGGGAGTTTTAAACACGGAAATAAAGGAATGATACTTGCTACCATGAAAGCACACACAAGCACATAGCCCACAAACCCTATAAAGCAAATTGCTAGCAACACTAGGACAGGAATGAAATCTCACATAATAATAGTAACCTTGAATGTAAATGGCCTAAATTCCCCACTTAAAAGACACAGAGTGGCAAATTGGTAATTAAAAACAAGACTCATCCTTCTGCTCTATGCAAGAGACCCATCTCACAAGTCACAACACCCATAGTCTCAAAGTAAAGGCATGGAGAAAGATCTATCATGTAAATGGAAAACAAAAAGAGCAGAGTCACTATTCTTGTATCAGATAAAATAGGCTTTAAAGCAACAACAGTCAAAAAGGAAAAAGAAGGGCCCAAATAGCCAAAGAAATTTTACACAGAAAGAATAAAGCCAGAGGCATTACATTACCCAACTTCAAATATACTACAAGGCTACAGTAATCAAAACAGCATGGTACTGATACAAAAATAAACACATAGACCAGTGGAACAGAATAGAGACTCCTGAAATACAGCCACATACCAATAACCAACTTATCTTTGACAGTCAACAACAACAAAAAAAAAAATGGGGAAAGGATACACTATTTAATAAATGGTCCTGGGAAAACTGGCTAGCCTATCAATATATATAATAAGTAACTCGGGTAGATTAAAGACTTAAATGTAAGACCTCAAACTACAAAAATCCTAGAAGAAAATCCAGGAAATACTCTTCTAGACATTGGCCTAGGCAAATAATTTATGAGGAAGACCCCAAAATCAAAAATAAGACAAATGGGACTTAACTGAAGAGTTTTTGCACAGGAAAAAAAAAAAAAAAAAAAAAAAAAAAAAACACACCTCTCAATAGAATAAACAGGCAACCTGCAGAATGGGATAAAATATCAACAAAGGACTAATCTCCAGAATCTATAAGGAACTTAAATGAATCAACAAGGAAAAAACAACCCCCTTAAAAAGTGGGCAAAGAACATGAACAGACACTTCTCAAAAGAAGACATACAAGCAGCCAACAAACATATGAGAAAATGTTCAACATTACTAATCACCAGAGAGATGCAAATCAAAACCACAATGAGATACCATCTCATACCAGTCAGAATGGCTGTTATTAAAAAGTCAAAATATAACAACTGTTGGAGAGGTTGTAGAGAAAATGATATGTTTATATACTGTTGGTGGCAATGCAAATTAGGTCATCCCCTGTAGAAAGTAGTTTGGAGATTTTCAAAGAACTGAAAATAGAATTGTCACTCAACCCAGCTATCTCATTACTGGGTATATACGCAAACGAAAGTCAATAGTTATACCAAAAAGACACATGCACCCATATGTTCATCACAGCACTGTTCACAATAGCAAAGATGTGGAATCAACTCAGATACCCATCAATGGTGGACTGGATAAAGAAAATGTGGTACATAATGCCATGGAATACTCCATTGCCATAGAAAAAGAACGAAATCATGTCCTTTGCAGCAACATCGTTGCAGCTGGAGGCCATTACCCTAAGCGAACTAACACAGGAACAGAAACCAAATACCACATATTCTCACTTATAAGTGGGAGCTAAATCTTGGGTTCACATAAACTTAAGATGGAAACAGTAGACACTGGGGACTCAAAAATGAAGGAAGGAGGGAGACGGGGAAGGGGGAAAAGACTTAAAAACTTCCTGTTGGATACTATGCTCATTATCCGGGTAACAGGAACAACAGAAGCCCAAACCTCATCACCACACAATATACCCTTGTTACAAACCTACATATGTACCCCTGAATCTAAAATTAAAATCTAAATTAAAAAAAAAAAAAAACAGTAAAACTAGCAGTAAAAATAGCAGGTGGAAAAATCTTCAAACATGCAAGAATTCAAACAATATAGTACCCACAAGTCCCAGTTTTTAAACTTTTATTGAAATCCATATACATGGTTTTAAAAGTTAATACTCAAAGTTTGTGAGATCCTTTTCTCACTAGGGTAGCTTGAAGAAATAAGTTATTTACCTTTAGAATTCCTAAAGTGTCCAGAGAATTTCCACCAAGTACAGTTGGGCTTAGTGAAATTAGAAAATAGCTTGATACCCACTGGAAAGCATTGTGGGAAACTGAAGGAATTGTCTAGATATGTCACAGCAAGAAGGTAGCAATGAAGAAACCATCTGGGGTCACTTGACCTGAGGAGGTGAGGTTGTCTGCCTGTGTAAGGTGTTTGGGGGTAATTAGTATATTCTGTATTAGCCTTGCCTGGGCAGGCATGGCCATGACTGAAGAGCAGGAATCATGCCTTCATTGCAGAAAATCCCTGAAGCGATTCAAGATGGGTTATGACTCCAGATTAAGATCCAATTAAACTGAAACATTCCTGAGACAGCAGGAATAACTCTTGTACAATATTTTCAATTTTGAAATGCACTTTATAACTTAATGAGTCTGATAGAAATCTAAATATTTCAGTTCCCCAGGATTGCCCCTCCATTAAGCAAGCATGAACACACTAACCCTCACACACACATAAGAACTCACAGCACGAGTATGTTTAGGGCAGATTAAGATGTAAATCTCTGCAGCCTCCTTTTAGACGTTTTTAGCAGAAAAACAACTTAGAGCCAATAAATTTGACATGAGGATGAGCTGGTTGTGACAGGGGCCCCTCCCCCACCCCAGAATTCGTCATGACCAGTTCAGTGAGAGTCTCTGAGGCTGGCAACGCCCAACAAAGAGTGGTTCCAGGGTAGGCGGGGAGCACAGGGGCATGGGAGGAAGCTCCCTGAAGGATATTATGATGCTATTTGATAATTCTCAAAGAAAACCTTGGCTGAGGATTCATGCAAACCGTAGCCCAGAAGGCAAGTTAGAACCTCAAAGGAAGCTGGATGGTGTGTCCAGCCCAGGAGCAAGGCTCTGGTCTACATGAGCTGGGCAGCAAAGGAGCCATTCAGGGAGCTCAAGAGTTCTGCAAAGGTGGGAGGTACAGAGACAGAGGCTGAGTGGCTTGGGAAGAGGGCCCTGGAGTATCCTGCCCACAGACAGTGCGATTTTTCTGCAAATCTTCCTTCCTCCTCCCCACTTTTCCTCATCTCCTTCAGCCAGCTTCCCTCCCAAGGCCAAACACTGAGGGACAACTTCCCCCAGGAGAGTGGTTTAACCAGCTGGCCCTCAGTATGCAAGCCTCCTGGGGAACTAGGTCTGCCCACTTTGCCAACAGAGTGGAGAAGAAGAGATCGTTTTCCAAGCCAAACATGGAACACATCCTAGCAGTGTGTGGCGTGTGTTGAGGATGATAAAGCTCTCCTCTTTCCATCTCCTGTCCTGCGAGCCATCTTTACCTGCCACTGCATGCTCTGAGACAGAGATTCTCACACTCTGTCCTCTACCACACTCACCTGGAGGGCTGTGAAATGCAGAGGGCTGCAACATTCCCAGGGGGTGATGAAGTTATCGATGTGGGAACCACATTTTGAAAACTACCACTGTAAATGTTCTTCCCAAGCATTCTGCACATTCTGTAAGCCTCCAGGCATGTTTGATAGCTGTGTGTCCTCAGAGAAGTCCTTTAACCTCCCTGTGCCTCAGTTTCCTTATGTGTGAAATGAGAAAAATAATACTTTCCACCATATAGGGTTGTTGTAGGAATTTAATGAGCTAACATATGTAAAGATTAAGGACAGTGGGCCGGGCATGGTGGCTCAGGCCTGTAATCCCAGCACTTTGGGAGGCCGAGGCAGGCAGATCATGGGGCCTGCTAACATGGTGAAACCCCGTATCTACTAAAAATATAAAAAATTAGCCAGGCGCTGTGGCGGGTGCCTGTAGTCCCAGCTACTGGGGAGGCTGAGGCAGGAGAAGGACATGAACCCTAGAGGCGGAGTTTGCAGTGAGCCGAGATCGCGCCACTGCACTCCAGCCTGGGCGACAGAGCGAGACTCTGTCTCAAAAAATAAAAATAAAAAAGATTTAGGACAGTGGCTGATATGTAGTAAGCATTATATATGTGTCTGTGATTGTCACTGCCTCCTTCCAACTTCAGGAAGGTCTGTTTCATTGCACAGAATTCTATTTCAGTAGGCCTCCTTATCCAAGGTTTTGCTTTCCAAGGTTTTAGTTACCCACAGTCAACCACAGTCTGGAAAGAGATAAGCACAGCACAATAAGATATTTTGAAATCAAGAAAGACCACAGTCATATAACTTTTTGCAGTATATTGTCATATTTTATTATTATTGTTTTCGTTTATTATCCCTAATTTACTTTAATTAAGGTTTATCATAGGTTGTGTGCATAGAAAAAAACAGTGAATATAGGGTTCGGTACAATTCGTGGTTTCAGGCTTCCACCAGGGGTCTTGGAACGTATCCCCCCTGGATAAGGGCCGACCGCTGTAATTGATGTATTCATCATGTCTGGTGGGAACCCTGCTAGTTTTCTCACAAGAAAATGGATCAGCTGCAGTTGTTTCTGCCAATATCCCAGTTGGACATTTCCATTTAGATGCCAGCTGTACATTTCTCTTCACAGGTGAGTACATTCCTCCGCGCTTTGAGTGATCATGTGCCTTCCGAATGCCAGGTGCGGTGTCTGCCTTGCCCTGCTCACTGCAGGGCTCCCACCCATTCCCAGGGCGGGTGCTCCACTGCGCCATTCCCCTCAATCCAGAGACTCAACTTCAGCCAGGTTGGGAGTGCTCCGAGGCTGGCCTGTCCAGTCCAGGCAAATCTCGGGCAATTATTTTACTCTGTGTCATAGATTTACATCTTTAAATAAACTGTAAGTTCTTTGTAGACAGCACTTGTATCCCCTGTGCTGGCCAGAAACGTGTGGTCTGCTCAGTTCCTCACCTACAGAATGGGGATAAAGGCATCCCCTTCGCAGGCTTCTGCAAACACAGGTGAGGAGATGGCTGTGAATAAGGGCCTGGCACACACTTGGTGCTCAGTACAAGTGCAGCCTTTCAGCACCCACCACGTGGAATGTCCGTTGGCCTCTCCCCAGATGCCTGGGCAAAGACGGACTCTGTTGTCTCTGACCTCGGCACTCAGCACAGTGCCTGGTGCATTTTGGGCTCAGGAAGTGCATGCAGAGTTGGGGGGCTCTCAGTTATGCCCCTGGAGGACAGGGCCCCCTCCCTGCTGCAAGGGGAGCTGGTCTTGATGAAGGGAGATCAATCATTCTCTCAATCGTCACGTCTGCATTGAGTATTGATTGCTGCGGTGTAGCTGCTGCTCTCCTAGGCGATTATAAATTGATCGTTTGATGATTTGTTCTGCCATCTTCTGTCTTTTCCTGTTAAGCTGAGAGATATCTAATGCCAGGCCCACCCTTGCCCAGGATGGATGTTCTATGGCTGATACTCCTTAGAGGCCTGCAGGGGCCTCGAGAGAACTCAAGGGGGCTGGGGAAGTCCATGCAAATGTTCTATTTTGCTCTAAGCTGAGGGAAGTTCTTTCAAGTATTTGATCTGATCCTCAAAAAATGGTGGTTCTCAAAGTGTGGTCCCCAGAACTGGGAATCTATTCGACATTCCAATTCTCAGGACCCAGCCCAGATCTGCTGAACCTGAAACCTGGGGTGACGCCCACCAATTTGTGTTTCAGCACCTTCTAGGTGATTCTGTGCATGCTCCAGTTTGACAGCCACTTCTCTGGAGACACCAGGAAGAACTGAAGAAGGAGACTGTAACCCCCTGGTTGAAGATAGAGAAACTCAAAACCAATGCATATGATCTGTTCTGTCTAATAAGGGGAGGCAGAGAGAGAGGAGAGAAACAATAAAAAATACACCAGTGCTTCTGCAGATGCTCTCATGCATGTGCCAGGCTGAAACTCCCAAGGGTCCACTTGATCTCAGGCACTCTAATTCCAGGTGCCTCCGGGGATCCCAAGTGAAGATGTCCAGACAGCAACTGGATGTAGGATCTGAAGCTCCCATAAGAGATGGGACTAAAGACAAGCAGATGACACTCTCCATCCCTGGGGGTCTCTGGAGCTGTGAGATCACATATGGAGAGAACGCAGGCATGGAGGGAATGTCGGCAGACAGGGATGGGGGAGGCATGAAGGAGAACACACGAAGTTCGGCTCTGAGGACATGACTCTCTTGTTTGCTTGGTTGGTTTTTGTCTGCGTAAGACCAGAGAGACGTCAGGGTAGGAAAGGAGAGATGGGAGAGTTTGGAGATGCGGGAGTAAGGGGTTCATGGACAGGCGAGTTTGAGTTCCCTGAGCAGAGAGAAAGGGAGGAACCCAAGGCCCAGGAGGGCCGACAGCCTCAGAAAAAGAATGAGCACAGCCCTCCACTGTAACAAAATGAGGCAAGAAGAAACGGCTGCAGATGCCAGGTGGCAACCAGGCTTGCAGATGGAAACTGGAGAAACCCCTGCATGGCTCCGTGTTCCCAGAGAAGCGGGGTCACCCGCCGAGGGTGAGGAAGGAGCTGGGGTGGGAGAACAGGGAGAACATCTTGAATTACTGTTGCTGTCTTTGCCCAACCAGGTTCTTCTCGCCCCCTGCGCAGAAAAGACCACGCACTGAGACTAGCAGGAATTGCACCAGAGTTTAATCATTGCAGGGCCAGCCGAAGGAGGAGGTGGGGAGGGAATTCTCAAATCTGTCTCCCTGAGAATTCAGAAGCTGGGGTTTTTCAGATGCTTTGGTAGGCAGGGGCCTAAGGAATAGGGACTCCTGATTGGTTGGGCTGGGAATGAAATCGCAGGGTGTCAGCACTGTCTCTGCGCAGCCAAGTCAGTTCCTGGGACAGGGGTCACAGTCCAGGCGGTGTCTTTCGGTCTAACAAAATGCTCAATCTGCAGAACATCTCAAAGACCCGGTTTTTAGGTTTCACAATAGTGATGTTATTGATAGGAGTGGCTGCAGAAGTTAACCAATCTCGCAACCGCCAGGTACCTGATTCCAGGGCAGCAAAGCAATGGCAGGTCATGGTTTCCCTCTGCCTCTTCTCCAGCGAAGCTCAGGCCCTACCATATCCTAACCTTGTCTTACAGATGCAGTTCAATCTCCAAACAAGGGGGGGTCAGTTTTCCTTGCCTCACAGTTTAACTACAAACCAAATTCCTTTCATAGCTATCTTGGCCTCCAGACTAGAATAAGCAAAAAAAATCAACTTAGCCTGTGCGGCTAGAAGCCAGATGGAGTCTGCATGTTAGATTTTTCTCATTACGTATAACTCTGCAAAGGTGCTTTCATTGCCGAGAGGGGAAGAGCACGTGAGCCGGCAAATCTAGCAACAGTACCGGGGACCACAAATCTAGCAACAGTGCCGGGGGCAGGGAGGGCGGCCTGGCCAGCCACTGCGGGCGTCTCTCCACTCTTGCGGGCAGCCTCTGCTTTCTCTCCTGAATGTGCCCAGAATAAGTGTCCCAGACATCTATCTCCAACCTGTGGGGAGAAATTTCACAAAAAATGGCTCTGCCCTTCGTGGGTCCAGGCATCAGGCAAGCTTGGTTCAAATCTTGGCTCTGACTAGAATTTAAGTGTTGGCCTGAGGGCACCCAGCACCTCATCTTCCATCAGCGCAGAGGGACGATCACACACCGATGCCATTAGACTCAGCCCTGATGTGGGTCCAGGCATCAGGCAAGCTTGGTTCAAATCTTGGCTCTGACTAGAATTTAAGTGGTGGCCTGGGGGCAGCTGAGCGTCCACTCAGCACCTCATCTTCCATCTGCGAAGAGGGACGATCACACACCGATACCATTAGACTCAGCCCTGATGTGCCCAGCACCTGTGCCACACTGGCCAACAGCCGTGGGTCCGCAGTGGACGGTGGCTGCAGCTGAAGCCACCTCACGGGCTCTGCATCAGACCCCTACAGATGTGTTTCTTGAACCGCATGCTGGGAGAGGCCCCAGCTCAACCTCCTTTTTCTTGCCCTGTTCCAAAGTCTCTTGACCGTGAGCGACAACAATGCCTGTCAGTCTAGGCTGAAGTGGCCATTCCCTTTAAAAAGACATCTCTGGGTGTTCTAGGATTCCAGGGTCAGCTAAGCTGCTAAGCTGGTCTTCCTTAAAGAGGTTTCAATGCACCGAGCTTGCCCAGGTACCCAGAGGTGGGAGTCTGGCAATGGTGGATATGGACAAACAGAGCTTGCTCCAGCAGGGCAGTAGGAGAGCACCCAGGTTCTACAGACCCGCTTTACTTCCCACTCTTGCCCCAGGGTTTGCAGGAGTAAAGAAAGGAGCCATGTCCCACACTCAGAGAACCAGGGAATAAAGATGCCATTCAATTGCAGAGGTCCCAGAGGAAGTGGCCTGTAAAACAGGAGGCTGCCTCAGGGAGAAGAGCTTCTGGCCCAGAGATCCGCATTACGGAGCTTGGAACTGGTTTCCAGGCTGAACGCTGATCAAGCTGCACTTCTGCAACTAGACACATTAACACTCTCATTAGGGCCCAGGCTCGCTACAAAACAGGCCTATTTAAATGTAAATTTTGACATTCAGCCCAGGACTAGAAAAGAAATAGTTTCCACACCTCAGCACTGGAAGGGAGAATGAGGATTAAATATTAATTCTTTATGAAGGAGGACTTTTTAATCATGTTTACTTTCAGACCATCGTGGTTCTGGGTCTTTTTTCCTTCTTGGAGAATACTGGATTTTTAATTACCCGAAGCTCAGAGACAGCATCCCAGCCTCTCAGATTCCCCCTCGCGGCCACAGATAGTCTGATTAAGTGTAATTTTGTTAAAAAGTGTAGCTCCAAGCACAGTTAATTGACAGGGGTCCTGGAGAAGCTGAAGCTAATCCAGGAATGAAAACATGTAATTCTGCTGAAAACGAAAGGAGCCCTGCTCCTCTCATAAATCACACCGGAGGGAGAGTGCCGCTCTAGGTAGCTCCCTCCCCTGGATTCCAGTCCCAAGCCTTCTAAGTAGCCCAGCGACTTTCCAGCAACATTAGCCTATCTGAGCCTCAGTTTGCTCATCTGCAAGGTGGGGCGAGGACCCCGTGCGGAGTGCTGTGAGTGTTCAGTGTGCGTCCAGGAGGGTGGGTGCCCACAGCCCATGCCCTCACAGCCCCTGCCTCATGCAGCACCCACAGCAGCCCAGCTGCCTGCAGGAGGCAGGACCCAGCGCTCACTTTTCTTATTGGTGGTTCTGCAACCTGAGGATGGCAACCAACTTCTGCAACCCCAGCATTCCTGTCTGTAGACAGCAGAGCCCCACCTTCCTGGCGGCTGGGTGAGGAAACGCGTGGTATCACGTGGATGGAGGAAGCACCGTTCCCTGCAAGGATGGCTCATCCCCTGTAAGGACACCAGGTGCCCAGGGGTGTCCTGCAGAGCGGGAAGCAGCAGAACAGGGCTTCCTCCTATTCCACACATCTCCCGCACACCCCCCCAGCAGCGCACAGGCACCAGGGGTGAATTGAAGACAGGGCCACCCGGGGGTCCATGGCATCTGTGGGCAAGTCCACCCTGGGATCCCAGCTGAGACCCAGCCCAGCACCTGCAAGCCCTGGGTGTCCTCCATGCCCTCAGCACTCCATGTCCCATGGGTGTGCACACACACACACCACACATCACACACAACACACATACAGCACACATACACACACTACACACATGCATACAGCACACACACACCCCACACATCCATCACACACACCACACATACAGCACACACACACACACACCACATCCATCACACACACACCACACATCCATCACACACAACACACATACAGCACACACACACACCATACATCACACACACCACACATACAGCACACACACCACACATCCATCACACACACACACATCACACATCCATCACACACACCACACATACAGCACACACACACACCACACATCACACACAACACACATCCATCACACACAACACACATACAGCACACATACACCACACATACAGCACACACACACACCACACATACAGCACACACACCACACATCCATCACACACAACACACATACAGCATACACACACACCACACATCCATCACACACACACCACACATCCATCACACACAACACACATACAGCACACACACACACCACACATCACACATCCATCACACACAACACACATACAGCACACACACACACCACACATCACACATCCATCACACACAACACACATACAGCACACACACACACACACCATACATCACACACACCACACATACAGCACACACACCACACATCCATCACACACAACACACACACAGCACACACACACACACCACACATCCATCACATACACACCACACATCCATCACACACACACCACACATCCATCACACACAACACACATACAGCACACACACACACACCACACATCCATCACACACAATACACATATGGCACACACACACACACCATACATCACACACAACACACATCCATCACACACAACACACATCCATCACACAACACACATCCATCACACACAACACACATACAGCACACACACACACACACCACACATACAGCACACACACCACACATACAGCACACACACACACCACACATACATCACACACACCACACATACAGCACACACACACACCACACACATGCATACACCACACATACACACACCACACATCCATCACACACAACACACATACAGCACACACACACACAGCACACACACCACACATACATCACACACACACACCACACATACAGCACACACACACACACTACACATCCATCACATACACCACACATACAGCACACACACACACCACACATCCATCACACACACCACACATACATCACACACACACCACACATACATCACACACACACTACACATACATCACACACACCACACATACATCACACATACACACCACACATATGCATACACCACACACACAACACACCCATACCACACATGCATATACCACACACACGCACATACCACACATATACACACATACACACACACCACATATACCACACACATGCATGCACCACACACACCACTCACGTGAATACACCACACATGCACCACACACACACGTACTACACATGTACACACACCACACATATACCATACACATGAACACACCACACACAGCACACATACACTACTCACAAGAACACACCACACACAGCACACATACACTACTCACATGAACACACCACACACAGCAAACATACACTACTCACATGAGCACATCACGTGCACACCACACACACACACCACACAGAGCACACATATACCACATATGCACACACTACACACATACACACCACACATACACACCGTACACATACCACACACGCACACATCTCATACCACACACACCATACATGTCACACACACGTATACACACCACACACACCACATATAGGCATACACACACACTACACACATACACCCACACATGCACACACCACCCACCACGCCCAACCGTGGTAACGCAAACTCTCACTCGGCCCCCAGGGCTCCTACTGGGCTTTTAGGAGGTTCCCAAGTGTGAAGCTCCAGCCCCTACTCCAGCCCTCAGAGCACTAGTGTCTCAGGCACTTTACTCATATGTGACCTTCTCACCAGGGTCCACGCAATCCCTCAGTCTCTCACGGACACTGGTCACTGTAAGCCAGGTGGAGCCACAAGGCAGAAGGCGGGGCCCACCACAGCCAATCGGAAATGCTCGGTTATACAATCCTGTTTCCTGACTGAGCGCTTCTAGTGGGCAGGACTAAGCTCACAGCAATAGGGGTCCCTGGAGCCTAGCACAGTGCTAGCACACGGCAGCTGCTTAATCAATGTTTGATACAAAACCACACCTGCACCAGGAAAGCCGTGCAGGCACCATGGAGCGGGGTTGCAGGGCTGGCCTCAGACACCCCAGTGCTGCCATCACCAGGCCCTGCTGCCCGGCCCCTGCCCACTGCCGGCAACTTGCTGACAGCAGGAGCTGGGCTCACTGCAGCCAAGTCCCAAGCACAGTGTATGGTGCAGAGTAGCACTTAGTATGCTTTCTGGAACAGCTAATTGACAAGAGAGAAATGCCATTGAGAACGCATAAGGTGTTTCTCCAGTGCATGCCCTGGGCAAGTTGTGGAACCCCTTGGACTCTGTGGCTTTTAATGTGTAAAATGTTCTAGAACATGTCAGAGGTGAGATGAGAGGCACCTCAGGAAATCCACTAATTCCAGGTCCCCTTAGTCTGCTGCCACCTGAACAAAGTAAGGCCGTGTGTATTCATTCAACACATAGCACTTGCTGTGGGCCTTCCGTGGGCCTCACACACAGTGTGGTGGCAGAAGACAGCATGGCCAGGACAGGTGCGTCACACCAGGGTGACAATGCCCCCAATCCCAGTGGCTTCACCGCACGAAGCCTACTCTCCCTCAGGACTTCAGGTGGAGGAGGCACCACTGGCTGGAGCTGAATTAACCAGAGCACACAGCTCCCTGGAGGGCGGGCACTGGCTCCTGGAGGCTTTTGCTCGGAGGTGATACACAGCACTTATCCTCACAGCTCATTAGCCAGAACAAGTCACCCGGCCCAGCCTGACCCCAAAAAGACTGGAAAGTGCGGGGAGCAGACAGAATATCTGATGAGCGTCCCCTCCTCTGTCAGAGAGGGATTAAAAATAAAATTAAATTTTAAAAAGCCAAGAGGCTCAGAGAAGTCAAGCCCCTGGCCCAGGGTCTCACAGCAAGGAGGCGTCAGAACCAGGCTGTCTGCCCGAAGCCTCTGCGTGTGACTAGTGCACTCTACCAGCCGTCTCACTGGCCTGACCGATGTGAACAGTTTAGGCCGTAAGTTGCCGTCCTCCTGACGCTCACCTAACACCATCTCACAGGGAGCAGAGGCGTGGGGGACAGAGAAGGGGAGTGTTACCTAAGACCTGGAAGAGCTCAGCAGCGCGACACACTAGTGTCTGCCTGTGTGAACCCAGCAAGCATCCCCACGGAAGGACAGCAGCAGCTGACAGTGCTCCTCCTGACGGCCACCAAGCCCTTGCTCAGTGCTCAGCCCACTAGGGAGCATCCAGGCTGGGTGGGCCCACACTGGGCTGTGGCAGGATGGACTGTGCCCACCAGAGCCCTGACCGTAGGTTTGTACGAACCACGTGGCCTGGGCAATGGGGAAGAGTGTCCCAAGAGATGAAGCATTTGTGATATTTGTCTGCCACGGAACAGTAGAATCATGACTTAGATGAGCAACGCACATTCCATGCCACCCTCTGGATGGTGCCCTAGGACCCTGGAGCCTCAGGGCTTCTCCGATGCACCCTCCAGGCAGGGAAAGTGCCCCTGTGTGCTTGACCTCAGCACCTCTGTGCCCACCACAGGGCCTGGCACGACCAGCACTGGGCACCATCTGGATGGAAGGAGATGGAGTGAGGGGTGGGTGGGTCCATGGGGCTGCACAGAGAGCACCCTCAGGCCTCCTCTAAGTGTGTGCTTCCACAGGCAGCGTGGGGTCAGCCACGGTGTCAGGGCTCCCTGGACGGGGCTCTGTAGAGATGATAGTCTTCTCCTTGATCACATGTTTTGCATTTCTGTCCCCTCTCCCTGGAGTCCCCAAATGCCCTGCTGATTTCAGAAAGAAGGACATCCAGCAGGTGCTGCCAGGAAAATAAAATGGTCTAGAGCAAGAATTCTGAAGGAAGCAAGCTCTGCTTTGCATATTTGTAGTAAAGGGAGCTGCTGCCTATGAAATTATATGGCCTCCTCCCTTCATAGTCCAATGCCAGAGTGAGCCGTGAAATACTGGAAATTTCAAGATTTAATTAAAACCCAGTTCACTGCACTGAAGTTCGCTTACGAAATATAGCAGAGATTAATGGGAGATATCAAACCAAACTGTTTGTGCAAGACCTGTTGAGTCATAATTTATGGGAACAAGAGAAAAGAGCAAGATCATTACCTTAAAATAAATTTACTGCTTCTCCAACTAAGTAAAATGGAAATAATAAAAATCCCCGGGTCAGCGCAACTGCACCAGAGTGAAATGGCAGGCCGGCCAGGCAGGTGACTATCAATCCGCAGGCACTACCAGGGCCACAGGAGGCTTTGCTGTCATGCTGGGAGGGCACAGGGCAAGAGGGAACTCTGCCTCTATTCATTTAATCCTCGCAAGGTCTACCATGACAACAGTCCCTGCTCTCCAGATGAGTAAACTGAGGCTGAGAGGGATCAGGTGACTTGCCCAAGGCCACACTGCCAGTGGGTGGCAGAGCCGGGACGAGGACCAGGCCGTCTGGCTCAGTCAGTCCTTCCGCACCACGACGTGGAGCTAGCTGCCTTCACCTCCACCCTTGGAAGGACCTGAACATCCAGGTGAGGGGACATTGGCTGGACGAGCACAGCACCAGGCCCGCGAAGGCTCAGGGACTGGGGGATAACGGAGCAATGCCCCCGAGAGATGTCCCTGTCCTGATCCCTGCAATTCATGTCACCCTATGTGATGGCTAAGCTATTGTGCCCAGTTGCCTGGTCACACACCAGTCTAGATCTTTCTTCAGAGGTGCTTCTTAGATGAGACTAACGTTTAAATCAGCAGACTCTGAGTGAAGCAAACCACCTTCCATAGTGTGGGTGAGCCTCATCCAACCAGCTGAAGGCTTTCAGAGCAAAGGCTAAGACGAAGAGTCCACTCCCGCCTCTTGAGGAAAGCAGAATTCTGCCAGCAGACGGCCTTCCCACCTCAGCTGGGATGCTGCTCTGGGTATCCAGCCTGCCCACCCTCCTTGCATGGTTTCAGACTTGCCAGCCTCCATAATGGACACCATGGCTGACCCCACTCCGCACTGTGGAAGCACACACTGAGAGGAGGTCTGAGGGTGCTCTCTCAGCAGCCCCATGTGCCCACCCACTCACCACTCCATCTCTTTCCACCCAGATGGTGCCCAGCGCTGGTCATGCCAGGCCCTGTGGTGGGCACCAAGGTGCCGAGGTCAAGCACACAGGGGCACTTTCAGTGCCCGGAGGGTGCATCAGAGAAATCCTGAGGTTCCAATTCCTTAAGAGGATCCCCTCTCTCCCGCTCTCTGCACCCCTGCCTCTCCCTCTCCCCGTGTGTACATCTGTATGAATATATGTATTCTATTTCCCCGGACCAGTACACCCTGACCAATACACCTTACAGGGCGGTAAGGCTCTTTGGGGACAAGGGCATCACCCTGGATTTTCCTGGTGGGTGTAGTGCAATCCCAAGTCCCTTAGGGAGGGAGGCAAAGACTCAGGGGACACAGGGCCACAGCCAAGGGACCGTGGCAGCCACCGGAAGCCAGAACTAGCAAGAAGGACTTCTCCCCAGAGCTCCCAGAGGCCATCAGTCCTGCCGACGCCTTCATTTGGGTCCAGTGATAACTGATTTCAGACTTCGATGTCCAGAGCTTTGAGAGAATAAATCTCTGTTGTTTGAAGCCACTGGTGTGTGGTAGTTTGTTGCAGCAGCCCCAGGAAACGATGTCAGAGGCCCTGCTCCCAGGAGGGCAGGCGTGCCCTGGGCTTTCCTCCTCGGGGGTGGGCTGTGTGCTTGCTGTCGAGCAAAGGGTGAGGGCAGCCTGCCTGGGGTGCTCCCCTTCACCCACCCCAGAGCCCTACAAGTCTCTCCCCCGATGCCCCACTGCCTCCTTTCCTTCCGGGACATGGCTGGCCATCGCCCCCTCCTCCTGACACTGCCGTGCGGCTTCCCAACCTGACACAGTCCCACCAATCCCACATAGGTTAACAGGCATGGATTAACTTATGTGACTGGGAATGTTTGCAGGAAGATCTGGAGAGCCATGGAGCCCGGCAGTGGGGCATGATTTCTTCCTGAGTCAGACTGAAGGGGAAGGTGGTGCCTCCTCTATCACTCTCTCTAACAACCCCATGGGTCCCAGGCTGCTGAGCAACTATTTTGCCTCCAATCCACTTTCCTAGTCTTCGTCTCAGCAAGGATGAACCTGGGACGCTCCTTCCAAAGGACCTCAGAGGAGAGAAATCCTGCAGCTCCAAAGCAGGACCCGGTGACACCTCACCCATTCCACACTGGACCATCCTGGGTCCTGGACCCAGCCCCGGTGTGTGGACAGCTGTCCAGGAAGCCTCAGCAGCCCCACGCAGCCCACCTGCCTGTGCCGCCTCCAGGAGCAGGACGTGCAGGCAGCCGCTTACACTGAGAGTGCAGGGGAGTGGGGGGAAGTGAGGACATTAAGGGGCCTGACCTCTGAGGCACCATGGCCACACTGCCTGCCCCCCATGCACTCACACGGGCTTCAGGGAACCTGTGACTTTGGGCAACAGTGAGTCGTTCGCCACAGCTGGCTGGAGTGTGAGAGCGAGGCAGGGTGAGTCCCTGACGGGCTCCGTGTGCTGCTTGCATCCTGAGAGCAACGAGAAGCCACTGCAAAGCGTTCAGTGGAGGAGCGTGTGTCCCCGTGAGACGGCAGCCTCCCGGGAGAGAGCTCACCCCGTGCTGTGGCCACAGTGCAGTAGCGCCCGTCCCTGAGAGCAGCCGCGTGCCGTGTGCACTGTGACATACTCCTGGACATCAGCACTCCTCACACTGGGGACTGTAGCCCCATCCACATTGTCCTCAGCGGCGTGCATGAGAACGTCTGCCACACAATTACTCCCAGATGCCCACCAGTGGGGAAATGGATGGAAATGATGTGGGTGACAGGATGAGATGAAGCAACGAGGATGAGGTCACCTTCAAGAGAAGGAGGGAGTGGTGATCAGGAAAACAGGAGACACGAAAACACTCTTGGAGGTGAAAATATGATGACACTTTGTTTAAAAGTGCCAAAAAGATTTAAAAATAAAGCTACGGGGAGCTACAGGAAAGGAGAGCTGATGCAAGGAGGCACAAGAAAACCACTCTCCCTGCCAGAGGACACAGCATTCAAGGAGCCACCTTGGGAGCAGAGAGTAGCCCTCGCCGGACACTGAACCGTCAGCACTGCGCTGCTGGACTTCCCAGCCTCCAGAACCGTGGGGAATACATTGCTGTTGTTTACAAATTCAAAAAAAAAAAGAAAAGAAAATGAAAGGATGGATCCAGAATGTCTAACACAGGATTTGGAAGGCAAGAGGAGAGGGCTGCAGGGCAGGAGCTCCCAGCCTCTCCCCAGGCAGCCTAGCTTCCCCCTTACAATGAGAAGCGAGTGGGATGCCACCTAAACCCCGTGTCATAGCACTTCCATCTCCCGGAGAGCCGGGCCACACACACCAGGTCCCTGCCCAGAAACGTAAGGAAAGTAGTTCCCTGGCCTGGCTTGGTAAAGTCACTGTGTGTGAGCACCGGTCCACCTCGGCCAGGGGTAGGAGGGCCTGTGAGGACACGGACACTCGCTCATTCATCCACTAGCCACACACAGAGCTCGGCGCCGGGCCGTCTCTGTACCACAGACTGGAATGCACTGGCATCCACCCTGCAACACTGAGAGTCTAGTGGGTGTCCTGTGGCCACAGCTGCCTGCAAGTCAGCACCCTGTGCCATAGGAAAGTTCATTCTTCAGCCTCGTCGGAACTAGAAAATACCACAGGACGTCACTGGGAATTGAACAATGCCGTGAAATCTCCAGCTCTTGAATTTCTCGCTTTGCAATCACTTTTGCACAACCAGTTCCCTGTGGTTGTTGTCTTCCGGGGAAAAGGAGACCTAACTACTTCGTAAGCTTCTGTTAGGTTTTTACATTTAATTAGCTGCACGCTTCAGAGCACCTGCACCATGAATGAACGTCTCAGCGAGGAGGCAGCCGAAATGGCAGGAGAAACGTGCACAAAATGGAACGTGGAGAAAACTCTTGAGGGAAATGTGTTATTTTCACGAAGCTGAAACACCTCAGCATGTGTGTGGTGGAGAACTGTGCTCCTCACCCCTGGAGTTGCTTCCCTGTGGAGGGACCCCACTGGTGTTGACCCCTGGCCAGGTCCTTCAGTCACTTGTCCTGTGGGGAGAGGAGAGGCCATCCTACTGTGTGGCTTGGAGAGGAAAAGTGCTCTGGTCTGCCCTCTGGGCCCTCCACCAGACTGCGCTCACCCACGAGTAGCCAGCATCTGAGGAAGCTGGTGGATGTCCAGCACAGGCTACTCACTGAGTCCCCTGAAGCTGAGCTTTAGTATTAGAAAATTCAATTTTTACCAGAAATAGAGTCCAAATGTTGGCATCCACAATCCCACTACTTACCTTTCCCAGAGCTGATTCAGAGCTTGGGGTGTGGAGAAGGGAGATGAGTGCTGGGCTTCCTCACACCCCCAAAATTTGGCTAACAGGGAAACCTCTCAATTTCTCCAGAACTTGTATGTCTTAGGGGTCTTAGCTCCATCCCAGTATCCACAGTAATGCCCACCCCTTCCACAGCCACAGGCTCCCCGAGCCCTCTGCTCCCCCATCCGGGAACAAGTCTGCCGCAGGCACCACCACCTCATGCCCCACCCAAATGCTCTCCTCTGCAGGAGTAAACAGTGCCCTCCAAGAAGAGGGTCCAACCACAGCCCGGAGCTCAATAACTGTGTCCAACCACAAAGGGGCCAGCCCCTGGCAGCATCCGCCTCCCAAGTCCTCATCAGGACTTCTCACAGTATCTGGAGAAGGACCCATTTCATTCACTCCATTACATTGCAGACTGACACTTTAGCTAAATATAATAAAAATAAAATACTAGAAAAATAAAATGAAAAACAATGATACACAAAATACAAGCCGAAAATCTTCATTAGGTCTAACAGATGTAAAATGACTCCAAAGAATAGCTACAACATTTTCTAGATGGTATGTGACCTCCGTTCTGTCTTTATCTCCTTGTAAACAGCCCATGCTGAGGACTGATCCCATCAGAAGCCCATACTGTGGGTGGTGGTGGCCCGAGACAGAACTGTCTGCCCGGGAGGAAGGAGCACGCAGCCCCGTCAGCCTCTGCAGGTGAGCTTGGCCTGCATCGGAGCTCAAAACACACCAGGTGATCTGACCCAACAGCCTGCATTCCTAAAACAAATTGCTTTTCTGGAGCCATGAAATTAGCTTCTGGAGTAAAATATTAAACCCCACTCGCAAAACAGAATGATTTATGCTCTTTACAAAAGAAAAACAACAGTACAGTTTTCGACTTCTCAAAATGATTTAAATCTCAACTTAGTTTCAACCCAGAGGGAAAATACAAAATAAATAGTAACCCCAAAAAGAACTGCTGAAGTCTTTCCCCTCCTTACTCAGGGGGCTGGGTGGGGAGAAGATTGCAGCATGTTGGGACCCTTGTGTGTGCTTCAAAGTCCAAAGCCAGGCTCCCTGGGGGACACTGTAGGAACCTCAGAAGCCCTGTCTGCTGCTGTCTGTCCATGGCCCTCCCCATGCCTATGCATCACTTCCGCCTCTGATGGGGCTGGTCTCCAGGGCAGGAGCTGAGTGAGGGCAATGAGAAGCTGTGCCTTGTGGCCTTGGCCCGTTTTCTACCTGGAAGGCACTGCCTGGGAGTAACTGCAGGGCAGATGTGGAAATGCCACCACCCCACTCAGGGCCTCAGATTTTCGGTCTTGGCCCACACCAACTGGGAGTACTTTCTCCAGGTCCCTCTGGCTTCAAAGACAAGCGGCATCATTCCACTCCCAAGTCAAGCAGCCACTTAGAAAGTAGCTACTGAGAGGCTGAGAGCTGAGCAAAGCCTCTGGCTACCTGTCAGGACTGAGGAGGAAAAGGCAGAGTTCAGGGCCGGGGGAACAGTACAGGTTCCCCAAAGGGGCACAGTGGATGAGAAAAAGGCTCACCTCACAAAGTGGCACAGCTTCAAGTCCATTCAGACTTAGTGGTCTTCCTCCTACTCTAAAAGCCCGCCAAAAACAAACATACACTCTCCCTGGAGGAATGAAACCTCCAAGACTTCAGATCATATCCGTGATCTTATTATGTACATGCTGGCCTTCAATAGGAAAAAAAAGAAAACCCTGTGCAAAAAGACAAGAAGTGACTGAAATTAAAAGGAGAAAGACATTAGAAACAGATGACTAGAGACCTAAATATTAGCATTATCAGAAATTGATATAAAAATAGCTGTGATTAATATGTTCAATAAATATAATGATATGGAATTTTAGCAAGAATAAATCAAACAAAATTTCTAATTTAAATTTTCTTCCAGGAAAAATGTAAACATTTGTCCACACAACACTTTATACAGGAATATTTACAGCATAATTACTCATAATAGCCCAAAAGTAGAAACAACCCCAGAGTGAATCAATGGGTGAGTGGATACACGAAATACAGTATATCCATGCACTGGAATATTATGTAGCAATGAAAAGGAACAAAGTACTGATACATGCCATGACATGGATGAACTTTGACAACATTATTTTTAGTGAAAAAAAACATTGACAACATTGTGCTTAGTGAAAAACATTATGACAACCTTATGCTTAGTGACAACATTACGCGTAGTGAAAAAAATCAAGAAAACTATATGTAGAAACAACCCAGAAATCTATATGTAGAATAACTAATATAAGAACTCAATAAATAGCAGTTTAAGCACAATGAAGAAAGAATTCACAACTGAAAGACAGATTAGAAGAACATATTGACTCAAGCCCAGAAGATGAAAAATATAGAAATGACCATAATAGACATAGGTGACATCATGAAAAAAGTCTTGCAAATGTGTAATTGGAGTCCCCTAGGTGGGGAGAGAAGGAATAGAGTAAAAGACAAAATTGGAAAAGATAATGCCAAAGAGTTTTCACCAAAATTAGGAAAGATATCAAATTACAGATTCAAAGGTGTCATAAGTGTTAAGAAAACAACCCTTGAGGACATCAGAGCCAAAAATCAAGCAAAATTATTTAAGCAGCTAGAGAAAAAAGATAGATTACTTTCAACAGAGCAACAATAAGACTGACAGATAACTCCTCTCCAAAGCATTGGAATCTAGAAGGTGGTGGAACAACATCTTTAAAGGCATACTATTCTCTACTCAGAAAATAAAAGACAATACAAAACATTTTCAGACAAACAAAAACAAAATTTTTTATCACAAAACCCACACTATAGGAAATTCTAATTTCCACTGGGCAAAAGTATAGAAATGAAAGAAGAAATCAAGAGGAATGGAAAAAATAATAGATATGTAGGAAAATCTAAATGAATATTGATTGCACAAACAAAAACAAAATCATGTGTGGTTTAAAATGAAGCAAAATTTATATATAGAATAATACCACCACAAAAGTTAGAGGAGAACCGACAAAGTTAATGAGTTTTAAGGTCCAAGCACTTTTGGAAAGTAGTAAAATCACTAATTTAAATAAGACCATAAGTAGTCAAAGATGAATGCTATAACCTCAAGAGTAGCCTTTAAAGAACACTTATAGAATGCATACCTAGCATGTTCCTAAAAAGGTCAAAAATTAAATAATAAAAATGTATTAAATGATTCAAAGCAAAGGCAAGGAATACAAAGAGAGAAACAGAATAGGTGGGAAACAGAAATAAAGACGAGCATAACTGATTTAAATTCACAATATACTTGCAATTGAATTAAATGAAACAAACCAAATACTCAAAGAAATTAAGACTGCATGAAAAGAAAAGCTATATGTTGCTTATAAGAGACACATTGTAAATATAATGATACAGAAAGAGTGTGAGTAAAACAATGTGAAGAGGTAGATGAGAACACTAACCAAAAGAAAGCTGATATGAAAATACTAGTATTAGACAAAGTAGATTTTAAAGTTAAAAAATGTGAAAATCATCACTAGACATAAATAGGGACTTTATTGCTAAGAGGGAAATCTATCAGGAAAATGTAAGAATTCTAAATATGTACACAATAGCATAATTTTAAATCACAGGAAGCAAAAACAGATAAAACTAAAAGGACAAGTAGACAATCCTACAATCACGGTGGTACACCTGAGGACAAGTAGACAATCCTACAATCATGGTGGTACACCTGAACACACTGCTCTCAACAACTGAGGACAGGCAGACCAAATACTAGTAAGCATAGCATCAGATACAAATGACACAGTTAACACAGTTGACCTCATTAACAAATGTAGAAAACTGCACCCAACTGCAGAAAGCCCATACTTTGCAAATGCACTGGAAATAGTTACCAAAATTTGCCATATTTGGGGCCATAAAGTCTCAAGCCTTAGAATCATTTAAGCATATTCTCTCTTCCTTCCAAGTCAGAAATTAATAACAAAAGATAAATGTAGAATCCCAGAATATTTGGAAATCAAACAAAAAAATGTGAATGATAAATCCACAAGTCAAAGAAAAAAAACCACAGTAGAAACTTACAAATATTTTTAACTGATAATAAAAATATGACATACCAGAGTTTGTGCGGTACAGGTAAATCTAAAATGAGTGAGAATTATGCAGCCACAAGTGCATATATAATAATAAAAAGGCTAAAAAATAGTTGTCTAAGTATCTTTCTCAAAATTAAAAAAAAAGTAAAGAAAATAAAAACCAAAAAAAGTAGTAAAAGCAATAATGTTAAGAATAGAAATTAAAGAAAAAGAAAACAAAACATAATACCAAAAAAAAATCAACATTGGCTGGGTGCGGTGGCTCATGCCTGTAATCCCAGCATTTTGGGAGCCCGAGGTGGGCGGATCACAGGTCAAGAGTTCGAGACCATCCTGCCTAACACAGTGAAACTCCGTCTCTGCTAAAAATACAAAAAAATTAGTTGGGCATGGTGGTGGGCACCTATAGTCCCAGCTACTCGGGAGGCTGAGGCAGCAGAAGGGCGTGAACCCGGGAGGAGGAGCTTACAGTGAGCCGAGATCGTGCCACTGCACTCCAGCCTGGGTGACAGAGTGAGACTCTGTCTCAAAAAAAAAAAAAAAAATCAACATTATCAAATATTGGCTGTTTAAAAATCTAAACCACCTGGACCTCTGAAGAAACTTTAAAAAGACATTACAATTAACTAACATCAGAAACTAAAAGGAAACGTAAGTGTAGATCATATAAACCTTTAAAAGATAGTAAAAGAATGTTATAATTTTAGGGCAACACACATGAAAATTAAACAAAATGAACAAAATCCTTGAAAAATACAACTTACCAAAAACTGATGCAAAAAGAAAATCTTTATAAGTAAACACCTTTTTAAAATTTGAATTATTAACTAAAAAGTTTCCCAGAAATATATCTCTAGGTCCAAATTGCTTTAACAATAAATTCTATTAAATAAGAAGAAATAACACAAATCTTACACAAACTTCCAGACAACTCATTTTAACCTTTCTACCAAAAGGTGACAAAGACATTACCAACAAAAAGGAAAATCACACACTGATACTTCTCATGAACATGGGTGCAAAAATCAAAGACAAAACATTGGTGAATTAAATCCTGTATATATTTTAAAAAGATCAAGTTGAGTTTGTTTTAGGAAAGGTAGGTTGGTTTTACAATTAAAACTCAACTAATGTAATTGGACACATTAACAGATTAAAAGAGTAAAGTCATATGAGCATCAACAGATGCATAAAATGCATTTGATAAAACTCAACATCCATTCAGGAAAAACAATGTTAGGAAACTAAGAATAAGAGGTAACTTCCTTAACTGAATAAATAGTATACTAAAAGCATTTCCTATAGCAAATATTATACTTACACAGTGGAATACTGTACACCTACCCCTGAAATCAGGACCAAGTAAAGATGCCCGCTAATGACCCTACTTACCACTTCTACTTAACATTTTACTACAGATACCACCCAATGCCCAAAGCAAGCAAAATATAGCAAAAGGTTTAAAAACTGGAAAGGAAGAAGTAAAACTGTTAATCCATATTTCTATATACCAGCAACAAAAAATTAGAAAATGATATTTTTAAAAGGTTGTCCACTTATACTAGCCGCCAAGAAATATCAAATGCCTAAGACTAAATCTAACAAAGAGGGAGCAAGTCCTCTACTCACAAAACCACAAAACATTATAGATGGAAACCTTAAAAAGATGCAAATAAATAGGCAACAATTCCCACATATGGAAGTCTCTATAATGTAAACATGTCAGTTATTCCCAGATTAATCAACACACTCAGTGCCCTCCGGTCAAGACCTCAGTCTGCTTCTCCCCAACCCTGTCAGTCCTGGCCGTGAGCTGGGCACAGGGGCCACCAGGGCCACCAGCTCCATGCTTGGGGAGTCCCGCCTGTCTGCCTACATTCCAGAACTAGAACTTACAGTCTCAGTCAGGACTGGTTTACAAGTTCTCAGGTGTTACCTCCAATCACCAGACATTCCTGGCATCATCTTCAATGTGGTATCTTGTGCATTTCCTGGTCAGCCCCTTATATCCTTACCTCTTCCATCATGCCCTGAGAACACTACCTGCAGCCACCTGCCCCATTCCAGTAGGCACACACAGTGTCCAGGCCCCACTCTCCCCTAAAGCAAGAGAGTCTGGAATCAAACTGGCCCAAGTTCTTGTTTCAGCTCTGTGAACTGCTCAAGCTATGCCCTTCCTGAGCTTGACCTTGCAAGGTTGTGATGAGAATTCGGTAAGATATTATGCAAGGACCACCTGCCCAGGTATCTGATCAGGCAACAAGGCACAGGGGTCCCTGATGGGTGGCAAGCAGGTGAGAGAAGCCTCACAGCTGTTCCAGCTTGCTCCCTGGACACAGCTTTCAGACCACACCAAAGCACAGCCAAGCCAGAGCCTACAGATGCCCTGAGGTGAGAGTCTGGGGAGACCAGTTTGTCTTCAGGACAGAGTACCAGGGAGGAGACAGAAAGAGCTCTGGAGACTTGCAGAGGGCTCCTCTGGACTATTCATAGAGTACTGATCAGCACACACAAGTGAGGAAACTACCAAGGGCCAGGGGAGAACCACCTGAAAGATAAGGTAACAATGTCTAGTGCTCACACAGGACCAGAAACATTGCCTGCTCCCACCAGTCACACTGGTTCACAGGACACTGGTGGACTCTGTGGACTACGAGGAAGGGTCTTGCTTCAGGGGTGTGGTACAATAAACCTTAGACTGAGAACTTTTCCAGTTCTACCCAACAAATCTTAAAATTCCAAAGGGTCAAACTGTTTCCAAGTCATTTAACCATATTCCACAATAAAGTTCAAAAAGGAGGGGGAGTTCAAACCATCCAGCACCCAACAAGGTAAAATTTACAATGTCTGACATTCAATCAAAAATTACAAGGCAGGCTGGATGCAGTGGATCATGTCTGTAATCTCAGCACTTTCAGAGGCCAAGATGGGTGGATCACTTGAGGTCAGGTGTTCAAGACCAGTGTGGCCAACATGCCAAAACCTTGTCTCTACTAAAAATACAAAAATTAGCTGGGCATGGTGGCATGTGCCTGTATTCCCAGCTACTTGGGAGATTAAGGCACAAGAATCAGTTGAACCAGAAGGTGGAGGTTACAGTGAGCTCAGATCACACCACTGCACTTTAGCTTGGGTGACAGAGCAAGATTCTGTCTCAAAAAAAAAAAAAAAATTATAAGGCAGATAAAGCAGAAAAATGCACAATAAATCAAGGAATCAAAACCCATCCAGAACTAACAGATATATAGTCATAGTTAGCCCCCTTACTTCTTTCAACTCTTTGCTCAAATATAACTTTCTTCATGAGACCAACTCCACCTATGCCATTTAAAATTGCAACATACCCACCCCGTATTTTTAATTGACAAATAATAAATTATATATATATATGGGGTATAATGTTATGTTTTAATATATGTATATATTGTGGGATGATTAAATCAAGCTAACTAAAATATCCATCACCTCATCTACATATGATTTTTTGTGGTGAGAATACTTAAAATCAACTTTCTTGGCCATTTTCAAGTATACATTATTATTAACTATAGTAACCATGGTATTCAATAGATTACTAAAACTTCTTCCTCCTGACAAACTGAACTTTGCACTCTTTGACCAATATCGTCACAATCCTCCACCACCCTAGCTCCTGGTAACCACCATTCTACTCTCTACTTCAATGAGTCCAACTACTTTAGATTCCACATATGAGTATTTGTCTTTCAGTGTCTGGCTTATTTCACTTAGTATAATGTCTCCAGGTTCATCCATGTTGTTGCAAATGATAGATTTTTCTTGTTTTCTAAGGCTATAAAGTAATCTATTGTGTGTATACACCACATTTTCTTTATCCATTCATCTGTTGAGGGACACTTACATTGATTCTGTATCTTGGCTATTGTGAATAGTGCTGCAATAAACATAGGAATACAGGTATCTCTTCAACATACTGATTTCAATTCCTTTGAATATATACCCAGAAGTGAGATTGCTGGATCACACAGGAATTCTATTTTTAATTTTTTGAGGAACTTTCAAACTATTTTCCCAAATGACTATACTAATCTACAGTCCCACCAACAACGTGCAACACGGTGCAATGAGGAACATCCCTTTTCTCTACCTTCTTGTCAACACTTATTATCTTTCATCTTTTTGTTAGTAGCCATTTTAACAACCATGAGGTGATATCTCACTGTGGCTTTAATTTGCATTAATTTAACATAACACATTTTTGCATTAGTGATGCTGGAGATTTTTTCACATAGCTGTTAACCATTCATATGTTTTCTTTTCAGAAATACCTGTTCCAGTCCTTTGCTCATTTCTTAATTGGATTTTTGTGTGTGTGATTGAGTTGAGTTTCTTATATATTTTGAATATTAACCCCTTATCAGATGTATGTTTCCAAATATTTTCTCCCATTCTGTAGGTTGTCTTTTCACTCTGTTATTTCCTTGCTGTGCAGAAGCTTTTTAGTTTCATGATATCCCATTTGTCTATGTTTGGTTTTGTTGCCTGTACTTTTAAGATACTACTCAAGGCCAGGCATGGTGGCTCACGCCTGTAATCCCAGCACTTTGGAAGGCTGAGGTGGGTGGATCATGAGGTCAGGAGTTCAATATCAGCCTGGCCAAGATGGTGAAACTCCATCTCTACTAAAAGTACAAAAAATTAGTCGGGCATGGTGGTGGATGCCTGTAATCCCAGCTACTTGGGAAGCTGAGGTAGCAAAACTCTCTCTCAAAAAAAAAAAAAAAAAAAATTGTCCAGATCAATGTTTTGGAGATTTTTCCCTATGCTTCCTTCTAGTCGTCTTAGAGTTTTGGATCTTACCTTTAAGCCTTTATTCCATTTTGAGTCAATTTCTGTATATGGTGTGAGATAAGGGTCCCATTCCATTCTTCTACATGTGGATATCCAGTTTTTTCAACATCCTTAATTGAAGAAACTATTTCCCCATTGTGTGTTTTTAGTGCCTTTGTCAAAAACTATTTGGCCATAAACTCGTAGGTTTATTTCTGAGTTCTCCATTCTGTTCCATTGTTCTATGTGTCTGTTTTCATGCCAGTACCATACTGTCTTGATTACTATAGTTTTGTAGTATATTTTGAAGTCAGTTTGATTCCCCCATCTTTGTTCATTTTGCTCAAGATACCTTTGGTTATTTGGGGGTCTTTCATGGTTTCACATGAATTTTAGGATTTTTTTTTCTGTTTCTGTGAAATATGTTATTGGGATTTTGATAGGGATTGCACTGGATCTGTAGACTGCTTTGGGTACTATGGACATTTTAACAACATTATTTCTTCCAATCCATGAACATGCCACCCCACATTTCTGATTTCCTTTACCTGATCCTTAATAGTCACTCATCAATTTTGTTTGTTTGTTTGTTTGTTTTTTTAAGACAGAGTTTTTGTTCTATTGCCCAGGCTGGAGTGCAATGGCACAATCTCAGCTCACTACAACCTCCACCTCCTGGGTTCAAGCGATTCTCCTGCCTCAGCCTCCCAAGTAGCTGGAATTACAGGCACCCACCACTATACCTGGCTAATTTTTGTATTTTTAGTAGAGATGAGGTTTCACCATATTGGCCAGGCTGGTCTCAAACTCTTGACCTCAGGTGATCCACCTGCCTCGGCCTCCCAAAGTGCAAGGATTACAGGTGTGAGCCACCATGCCTGGTCTCACATTTTTTTTTTTTAATGAATAAATGACTCTACCATAGGAAATATTTTCCAGCAGTGGTGAGACTAGGAAAATGTTACTGTTTATGCATTCATGAGCTCCTTTTTTCTGACTACAGACTGAAAAAAAAAAAAAAAAAGGAAATTGACAGGACAGGAAGAGGTGCTTCTGTTTAACCTTGGGTTATTTGTCTTTCCCCAAAACTTCATTTAAAAAACACTAAAAATGTTAATCTTCTTAGAGGATAATAGAAAAGAGATCATCTGGAGTTTATAAAGCATCTTGGTTAATAGGTTCATTTTAATAATAGCTGATCTTTTCATCCACAGAGAGTCTGTGCTGCCAGCTCAGCAAATCTCCTCAAAGACTTCCCAGGGTGTGCTTTATGGTTAAGATATCATAAAACACAGAGGGCGGCTGCCATTCTCAGAGAACAATAACACCCTGGCCTAAAACCTGACAAGTTGTTTGATTCGTTTTATAAACTCATTTTTACAAACTTTTAAACACTGCTGGGCCAGAACTCATCAACACAATTTCTGATTCACAGAAGGAAGGACTTGCCCAAGGCATGGCTGTCACAGTGAAAGAACTGCAGACGCAGGACCAGACCCAGGCCTTGCCTGGATGGGAGTGCACATACAGCCCACCCCGACAGACCCTCACCTACTCCCAGAGGCAAGGGGTCATCTTGCCACGTCTGCTCCCTTGCCTGCCATCTCAGCAGCGTGTCCAACTGGCCTCCAGTATCCTGCTGGGTCTAGCATATTCAGCTCCCTAATTCTTAAAGTGCCCCAGGTTTGAGCCCTTTAGCCTTCTTTCTTGCAAGGTTCCCATCCTCACCCCGAAACCTTACACTACACTGCAGACCCCTGGCATGCTTGTATCCTCACTCTGCTCAGCTGTTCCTGTCTCTGCACTGTTGTTCGCGTGACACCTTCTCCTAGGAATGCCGTCTCCCACCCTACAACTGTCACAACCTGAGCCCTAGAGATGTAGAGATGGACGGAAAGGTGCCCCCTGCCCACTGAACAGCACCAAGGCCAGACAACTAGAGGCTCTGCCCATCATTCCCCAGGACTGGAGAAGGCTTCTGAGCAAACAAATGTCAGCCTTCCTCTGGGGAAAACACCCTCAAAAACAGGTTTCTTTTGTCCACAGAGGGTCAAAGTGCAAAGATATGAAGTGCTTAGAAAATATAAAACACTAACACGTGGATTCCTTATTGGCCACTTTCATGAGACCATCACAGATACACTGTGCCTCTGACCAAAGCATGAAGCAACCGACACTTTACGCCACACCCTGCAATAAAGCTCTTTATGGACTGATTCTGCCAGTGAACAGATAGCTCTGACTATGTGTCCAACACAGAATAAGAAGATTCATCCTAGGCTTCAGGGAGTCCACAGCACAGAGACCAGTCAGATCGGCACAAGTGGTGCTAATTCACAGCCCAGGAATGGAGTGCGGCTTGTTGCTCTGCACACATCTCACCCAATTGTTCTAATGGAGTCAGCTCCCTTTTCTGGGGCTGCATCAGGGTTCAGCTGCCTGTAATTTACTGTGGGCACTGGGCAGCTGCCCCAGCCCAGGTCAGGCCTCCGACTGGCCACAAAGAAACCTGAGCCCCAGGTCGTCCTCAGCTCTGGGGAATATCTAACCTTCTAGGCTTATTGCAGTTTATTTTTTGTTTTAATTTTATTCCAAAAATGGCAAAATTATTACTTTGGTTGGCCTGCAAATAAGAGTTAAGTACTTATTAAGTTGTAAAAAGGAGTAAAGTATGTTATAAAATGGACTCTAATAGGCTTCTGCCCTCAAAAGAAGCAATTTAATGAATACAGTTTGACTTCTGCTCAATTAATAATGTGCCCAGTCACTCCCGCTTTGCAAGAAGTGACTATATGTAGATGATATTATTGTAGGACCCAATTTTTCCTGCAATTAGCTGCATACATTTCCTGACAGACTAATTTATGTATGAATGCTTCTTAAAAGCAAAGGCATTTTGCATGTAATTGCATTCCTTTGTAATCCATCTGTTGATAAATTCGTGTGTGTCTCTGTTTATTGGCTAATGCCTCCCTCTGCTCTAGGACGACAGGCACAGGAGTCAAAATATTTTGGGGATGAAATAAATAATAAAGGGTAAGTGAAGGCCAGATGTAGGCTGCTGGAAACGTCTCCACGGGTGAATCCCGCTGTCGAACTTTTTACTGCTGCTGAGCAGAGAGTGAATAAAAACATGATTAACGCTGTTGCTCTGGATTTGCTTGTTTGCAAGTCATGCTCTGTAGCAGGTAAAGGTCATCACAAGTTTGCTGCACTTTGATTTCCAGTGTCATGTGTGGCCCTCTTCACTGAACATCCACCAAAAGTGCAGCAGGGCAGGCTGCAGCCACGGCAAGCCCCGGGGGACAGTGATACGAGGGAGTGAGTCCAGAGGGGCTGGCTGCAGGATTTGGGCAGAACTTGGTGATTTTGGGAGAGTCCAAATAACCGGGGCCTGCTGTCAGGAAGTAGAGGCAGTCCAATGAGCAGGCATCTTGGTAATTTTCACGTAAGAGGTGAGAAGAACAGGCCGAGGCCGAGTGGTCAGGGAAGAACAAGAATCAGTGGAGAAGCCAGGCTATGCCACGGCAACCTGGAAGCCTTGTGTGCACATCTCTGCGGGCGTGGCTCCAGAGTCTTGTTCCCATCTTTATCCATCACCCTCGCCCACAGCCCTCCATCAGCCTGGCTATTCTGTGCAAGTGTGTGCTCTGCAGGGAGCCCCACAGCCTGGCTGGCAGCAATGGGTCAGCCCCCACTGTGGAGCTGCATCTCTGAGCAAATGCACGGTCAAAACGGGCTTCCTCAGCACGCATGGGTGGGGACATCCAGCCTCAGAATGGAGCTGAGGGGAGAAGAAAGCTCACTGACCCAGGGTTTGAGAGGCAGAGCTGGAGTCCCACTGAGTGCAGGAGCGTGTTGCCAACACCTGCTGTAACACTCTCGACAGTTCTGTCAGCACCAGACCCACTTCACAGATGCGGAAACTGAGGCTCCCTGAGATGAAGTGACTGGCCCAAACTTAGCACATATTTTGCACACAATTACATAATTATGCACATAATTACATTATAGGTACATAATTACATAATTAGATGCATAATTAAGCAATACTTACACGATTAGATGCACAATCAGGCACATAATTAGCAAGCGAGCTGGCATTTGGCCCATGGGGGTTCTGACTCTGATCCTCTCGTCTTTCCACTGCACCAGTGTGCCTGGGTCAGGACCCAGGATGCGTGCAGGGGTGCTGCTGAGCACAGGGACCCTGTGAGTATCTGTTGCCACTCACTCCTGCTGTGATGGAGCAGGAAATTGAACCTCAGATCACAAAGCCAGTGGGATCCAGCTTCAGGGGCGAGGGTGGGGGTCTGGCTCACTGCAGAGCCTGGACTCATTCTCTTTACCACCGCCATCCCTGAGAAAGGGAAGAGGCCCTTCCTGAACACACTGGTGGCCTAGGCACTAGGGCCTGGCCCTCCATCCTCATCTGCAGAGGCAGATACTCACAGAGGAAAACCAGGGCTGAGACCACAGAAGGCCAGGACCCTGTGGCTGTGGAAGGAGCCCCCAGTCAAGCCTAAAGGAAGAGGTTTCAGGGCAGCTTCCTGGAGGAGGCCCCCTGAGCTGAAGGACAGAGAGCAGCTACCTCTGAAGACCTAGGAACAGCATGACGCACTTAAGAAACAGCAGCCACAGGGCGGCCTTTCCTGTCCCCACCATTGTGTGACAAATCAAATTCTCAGTGAAGGCACAGAGTGAGCAAGTGGTGCAGCTACCACTCAAAGTTGGGTCCACCCATGTCCAATATGCACGTTTGTTCTGTTACTGGTCTGCACATAACAGATGGAATTGAGCTCCACTTCGAGATGGCGGAGGAAGGATGAGGGGAGACCAGACCCTGGCTCTGCCACTAGCCCACGCCATGTCCTGGAGCAGTGCATCCCCCCGGTCTCTCCAGATCTGAAGTGGACGATGGCCTGAGTCCATGCTTTCACGTCATGTTCACAGAGCACTGTGGCCTCACAGGAGTGTCAACCCTGGCGAGGCTCAGCCACGCAGCCCAGAACCCGTTCCAGTCTGGCCCCATGCTGGAGTTGACTTTGGGATGCATCTGGCTCTGCTGCCATCTCTCTGGGACCTCCTGTTCAGAGGAGCCTCTGGGAGTGGCCACCCTCATTCAGGCTCCCCAAGTCTCCTGGGTCCCAGCCAACAGGGCTGATACAGCCGTGTGAGGTTCACCTGAGTGCCTGCCCAGCACGTGGGCATTCATGAGACTGGTCTCTGGCACACAGCGCCCTCTGCCCTTGGCCTTTCCTGCCTACCTCACTGCTGCCTCCACACCTTCTGTCTGTCCCACTCCCATGAGGCCAAGTAGCTTAGGGTGCCCTCCTGTCAGGGGAATTTGCATTTTATTAGGATAATTGAATATTTGTGACCCAAATAAATGAGAAGCTCCCCAGCCACACAGCCTCTGCCAAAAGGAACTACCCCAGGTTCTACTTCAGCCATGAATGAGACTTTGGGGTGGTCTTTAGCCCAGAAACACACACCCTGCAGGGCTTTTGGGGACTCGGGAACCAGTCCGCTGGCCTCTCAGACGGGGAAGCGCCTCTCCCATCCCCTCTCAGAGACCCCCATTTGGCTTTCCATGCTAGAGGGGAGGCCCCCATCCTGACCACAGCCCAGGCCCCACAGCCCGCGCCCCCAGGGGACTCACCTAAACCACAGATGGCCCCCGAGATTCAGGCGCCAGGACAGGGGTCAGGGCAGGGATGTGAGGAAAGGTCCTTCTCAGGAATGTCAAATCCTCAAGGGCTCCTCTTGCTCAGCCAAGGCTCACCCCTGTCACAGGCTGTGCTCCTGCTCTGCTGGCCCCAGGGTCTGAATCGCTAACTGTCAGCATTGTTAGACACACAGCTGGGTCACTTTTCCTCTGGGTCCTTTTGGGACTGAACTTAATCTTGCAATTTACATTTTCCGATAAACCATTCCTGACTTTGGGTAAAAGACCAAGGTCAGACTAGAATCCTTTCCCTCTCCTGTAAATTAGTGCTTTCTGGTTTGGTTTTTGTTTGCTCGCTGGCTTTGCTTGGTTTCATTTACTTTTGTCTTTATCTTGAACCTCAGAGTTGCAAACCTGGACCAGCAGCTGGCTCCTGTATAGCAGAGGGGAAGTGGGGCCTCCCTTTTCCTTCCAAATGACTGAAAGCATAAATCCTGTTGGGACGGCACCCAGCAGACGGCAGACGGACAGCAGAAGAAAGGGGGCGGAGTCTTCTCTGATCCCACAGCAAAGTGCTAGTGGCCCAAGGCCTGAACTTGCCAAAGCGCTCCAGTGAACTCACCCTTGAGCGCAGGCCCCTGTGCCTTCCTGAAGACCCCCTGAATGGGCCTGGCTCTGAGGAGGAGCGGAGCACTGTGCCTGGGGGAGGAAGGAGCCAGCGTATGTCCAGTAACTCCTGACAGTTACACCATCCACCAGGTCAGATACACCATCCACCAGGTCAGATTGTCCATCATTTTTCCGGCTCTGCCCACAATGGGACCCCTCCCCACAGCCAGACTGGACCAGCGGGAGAGACCTGGCCCACATCAAGAGAGCCAACGGCTTGTCAGCAGCCAGCCACTTTCGCTGTCTCAAATGTTTGAACTGAGAGGCAAAGAAACTATCAGCAGTTGGTGAGAAAAACTTTAAACTGAAGGGCTCATGTTGAATTGGATGGCATGGTCAGATTAGACAGAGGCACAGAGAGAAAGAGAGAGAGAAATAGAGACAGAAACAGAGACAGACAGAGAAACAGAGGCAGAGAGAGAGACAGAAACAGAAAGAGACAGAGACAGAGCGCACAGGGGATAGCAAGCCAGGAGAGGACAGCAAGGCCGAGCGACCAAGCAAAGAGGAGGTTGGGGTGGCAGCCCTGTGCACACGGCTGTCCTTCCCAGTCCTGAGGGTCCCCTCCCGCAGCCTGTCCCGTCCCCACAGCTGTCCTACGCACAGTAGCGGAGAAATTGAGACACTGAGATTTTAAGTAACTTATTCAAGGTTGAGCAAAGAATATCTTACCCCAAAAGACTTCATCACTTCATGATTTTTCAAAACTTCGGTGGCTGAAGCTCGAAGTGGAATCAGTAGGGCGGCGGCCCTAGGGGGCCATTTTTCCTTTCGCCGGTGCCATTGTCCACTCATCAGTGGTTGACAGTGCTCCAGCACTGCCTGCGCCCTCGGAGCTCCCGGGCACGATACACCCTCCATGGGGACGTGTGTGCTGATGGCCAGGTCTCGCCTGAGAGCCTCGCAGACCTCAGGCAGCCCCCTTCCTTGAGTGCTTGCCCTTCAGTGATCTGGCCCCTTTTTTCGATAACTGAGAGGAAGCCCAGCACACAGGCTGCCTTCTCTCTGTGCTCGTGCTCGTGCACACCTGCCAGGAGAGATCCTGCACACAGACGACACACAGACAGCGCTGGGAAGAGCTGTTCTGTTTACAGCTCTGCGCTCTCTGGGAAACACGGACAGAGGGTGAGGATGGGATGGCTTCCACTGGCCTGACTGCACCTGGATCCCCAGGCCTGCTCAGTGAGGCCCTTTTGATGAAGCCGGCAGAACAGAGACTGGAGGGAGAGTTTCCCCACCCCAGTAATGAGGAGCACCGCGGCTTGCCCGCGTGGTTAAGGATTTGGTTACGGCACAGGTGAGGTGGCTCCCACCTGCTGCCTGTGCGATCTGGGGCAAGTCCCACCATCCTCCTCACCTGCAAAACCAGAGTGACGTAATGACACCTGATACTAATCAGACAACGAGGCTCAGCACCCAGCACGCCCCGGCACGGAGGGACCCACACAGCCTGTTGTTGTTATTATTATTATTAGGCACGAGCGAGGCCAGATGGGTTAATTCCATCTCTGCCTCCTCCTTCTCAGGAACAGTGACTGAGAGACTGTTCTGTCAGGGTCCTCACACTGTCTCCAGCTCTGGGCCCTCGTGTCCAAGCCTGGCTTCTGGGCACATCCACAGCCTGGTCCTAACGTTCTGGGTGCACGTAGCATGCAAAGGACCTGCCTTCTCGCTCCAGAGATCTCTGTGGCTCAACCACCCTCTCTCTCAGGGTGGGGGTGGCTTCTCTGATGTCTCATGGGTCTCTCCCCCTCCCAGCCTTCTGTTGCTCCCTTCGTGAAGGTAGAACCCTCCTTCCACTTCCCCTTTCAGGGGACCCATGTGTCACCAGCAGCAACCTGGCCTTGACAGCCTGGGCACCACCGTGGGGTCCAGAAATTGCAGCCATCCTAAACCTGCATCTGTGGGCTGGGCGTGTGCACACCAGGTCCTGGAGGGCTCCTCATCCTGTAGCTCATGAAGATGAGAAAGGTGTTTGCAACCTTGAGGGCCCCGCTGCGAGCATTGGGCTCCATTCTAATTGGAAAAGCCGGGGAGCTTGGGCCGACCCTGCCTTTCCTCCATCAGTGAGCAGAAACCACACACAGCTTGATATATTGATGCTTATTACATTGTGTCACTCAAAGCACAATCAAACCAGTGACTTAAAACTGCGTTGTTTCCAGACCATACACACACACACAAACACACACACACACACAATCACACCAAAGTCCAGGTAGAATCCAGTCAACTTACCTGGAGAGTTATTCACATTAAATTGAGGGGTTTGTGGAATTAAAATCAGTATACTCACACAATTCTCTCTCATAATAACAGATGGAGGAATGGGTGGGTGCAGAATTGTGGAATTAAATATACTTCTTGACAATAATAATACAGTTTAACACTATCAAAAATGAAATGATACCTAGACATAAATCTAACAAAACATATTCAGGATTAGTGCACTGGAAATTGGAAAATGCTGATGAAAGAAATCAAAGAAGGCTTAAAAATTTGAGTTACAGCATGCTCATGGATTAGAAGGCTCAGCATAGGAAACATGCCAGTACTCCCAAAATTATTCTACATGCTGAACACAATTCCTAACAAAAACTTAGCAAGACAAACCACTGCTTAGTGAAATAAAAGAGAACACAAACAAATGGAAGAACATACCATGCTCATGGATAGGAAGAATCAATATCGTGAAAATGGCCATACTGCCCAAGGTTATTTATAGATTCAATGCCATCCCCATCAAGCTACCAATGAGTTTCTTCACAGAATTGGAAAAAACTGCTTTAAAGTTCATATGGAACCAAAAAAGAGCCCGCATCTCCAAGACAATCCTAAGTCAAAAGAACAAAGCTGGAGGCATCACGCTACCTGACTTCAAACTATACTACAAGGCTACAGTAACCAAAACAGCATGGTACTGGTACCAAAACAGAGATATAGACCAATGGAACAGAACAGAGTCCTCAGAAATAATACCACACATCTACAGCCATCTGATCTTTGACAAACCTGAGAGAAACAAGAAATGGGGAAAGGATTCCCTATTTAATAAATGGTGCTGGGAAAATTGGCTAGCCATAAGCAGAAAGCTAAAACTGGATCCTTTCCTTACTCCTTATACGAAAATTAATTCAAGATGGATTAGAGACTTAAATGTTAGACCTAATACCATAAAAATCCTAGAGGAAAACCTAGGTAGTACCATTCAGGACATAGGCATGGGCAAAGACTTCATGTCTAAAACACCAAAAGCAACGGCAGCAAAAGCCAAAATTGACAAATGGGATCTCATTAAACTAAAGAGCTTCTGCACAGCAAAAGAAACTACCATCAGAGTGAACAGGCAACCTACAGAATGGGAGAAAATTTTTGCAATCTACTCATCTGACAAAGGGCTAATATCCAGAACCTACAAAGAACTCAAACAAATTTACAAGAAAAAAACAAACAACCCCATCAAAAAGTGGGCAAAGGATATGAACAGACATTTCTCAAAAGAAGACATTCATACAGCCAACAGACACATGAAAAAATGCTCATCATCACTGGCCATCAGAGAAATGCAAATCAAAACCACAATGAGATACCATCTCACACCAGTTAGAATGGCAATCATTAAAAAGTCAGGAAACAACAGGTGCTGGAGAGGGTGTGGAGAAATAGGAACACTTTTACACTGTTGGTGGGATTGTAAACTAGTTCAACCATTATGGAAAACAGTATGGCGATTCCTCAAGGATCTAGAACTAGATGTACCATATGACCCAGCCATCCCATTACTGGGTATATACCCAAAGGATTATAAATCATGCTGCTATAAAGACACATGCACACGCATGTTTATTGCGGCACTATTCACAATAGCAAAGACTTGGAATCAAGCCAAATGTCCATCCGTGACAGACTGGATTAAGAAAATGTGGCACATATACACCATGGAATACTATGCAGCCATAAAAAAGGATGAGTTTGTGTCCTCTGTAGGGACATGGATGCAGCTGGAAACCATCATTCTTAGCAAACTATCACAAGAACAGAAAACCAAACACCGCATGTTCTCACTCATAGGTGGGAACTGAACAATGAGATCACTTGGACTCGGGAAGGGGAACATCACACACTGGGGCCTATCATGGGGAGGGGGGAGGGGGGAGGGATTGCATTGGGAGTTATACCTGATGTAAATGATGAGTTGATGGGTGCTGACGAGTTGATGGCTGCAGCACACCAACATGGCACAAGTATACATATGTAACAAACCTGCACGTTATGCACATGTACCCTAGAACTCAAAGTATAATAATAAAAAAAAAAAGGAAAAAAAAAAAACTTAGCAAGAGTTTTTGTACAAATAGACAATCTCATTCTAAAATGTATATATGGAAAGGGGAAAAATAAAGATAAGAAAGTGGGAGGAATCACTCTTCTTGGTGTTAATGTTTCCTGTGTAACCACAGAAATAAAGACAGTATAGTTAGTATTGACAGAGACATAGACACATTGGTCAATAGGAAAAAACAGGGAACCCAGAAATACACCCAAACAAGAGATCCACATGGATGTATTATGAAATGGAAAAGCAGGCTGGGCGCGGTGGCTCACGCCTGTAATCCCAGCACTTTGGGAGGCCGAGACGGGCGGATCACGAGGTCAGGATATCGAGACCATCCTGGCTAACACGGTGAAACCCCGTCTCTACTAAAAAATACAAAAAACTAGCCGGGGGAGGTGGCGGCGCCTATAGTCCCAGCTACTCGGGAGGCTGAGGCAGGAGAATGGCGTAAGCCCGGGAGGCGGAGCTTGCAGTGAGCTGAGATCCGGCCATTGCACTCCAGCCTGGGCGACAGAGCGAGACTCCATCTCAAAAAAAAAAAAAAAGAAAGTGAAAAAGCAAATTAAGGGAGGAAGGACAACCTTTTCACCAAATGGTGCTGGAGCAATTTGAATCTCCATAACCCAAAACATGAACCTCAACCTAAGTCCCACACCTTCTACAAAAATTAACTAAAAACAGACTTAAGTGTACAAAGAAACATTCTGAAACTTCTAGTGAAAAAATACAGGGGAAAACCTCTAGGACCCAGGGCTGGGGGAGGCGTTCTTAGAATTGACACCAAAACCCCAATCCAGAAAAGGAAGGCAATAAATCAAACTCATCAAAAGGAAAAACTTTTACTCCTCAAAAGATCACATGAAGAGGATAAAAAGACAAGCTACAAACAGAAAGATTTTTTTTGTAAAATTATTTGCGGACCACATATCCAACAAAGGACTTGCCTTTAGAATACATAGAAAGTAAACTCAACAATAAAGAAAACAAACCAATTAGAAAATAACAAAAGACATGACCAGAAACTTCACTGCTGAGCATATACAGATGTCCAAAAACACATGAAAAGATGTTCAATATCAATAGTTATCAGGAAATGCACACTTAAGCCACAGTAAGATATGACTATATGCATATCAGAATGATTAAAATGTTTTAAATGATAAAACCAAATTCTGGTGAGCATGCTGAGAATCATACATTGACGCTGGGAATGTAAAACGGTACAGCCACTCTAGAAAACAGTTTGGAAGTTTCTGTGAAACATGCGGTGGTAGTTAGCTACACATGTGATAAAATTGCCTAGAACTACATGTACGTGTGCACACACGTGTGCACACTCACACACTCACACACACACACACACACACAAATGAGCGCTTGTAAAACTGGTGAAATCCAAGTAAGGTCTGTGGGTTATACCAGCGTTCATCTCAGGTTTCATATTGTACTATGTTTATGCAAGACGCATTCTTCCTTCAAAAGTCATCCATTAACACTGGAGGCGGCCGGGCAAAAGAAATACAGCACCTGCCCCCGACATTTCTTATAGTTCCCTCTGAATCTACAGTTATTTCAAAGTAAAAAGTTCTTTTTAAGGAGCAGTCTTTTTCAGAGACAAATAAAGAAAAAAACTATTTTCTGGAGACTCCAGCAATCGAATTCCTAGATCAACTGTAGAATTCTCACAAATTCTTTGCAGACCCTTGGAGTGAAGTAACAGCAAACCATAGCGTGAACACAGTGAGATGGGGTGTTCTGGGGGAGACCTGTCAGGTCTGAGCAAAGGGAATGCATGTTCTGTGGTCACGACCCACTTGAGCCTTTTGAATAAATGTATGACTCCCCTCGATGGGCAAGCTGGGGCCTGAGCCCCAGGCCAAGCTTTGACCTTCTCCAGCCATAAAGCTGGGTGCTGCTACTGTGTCTCCTTTCCCTTCCTAGAGCATCTCTGGGAACTCAGGGAGCATCTTACATTATTTAAAAATATGGCTTCAGGCTCTAATCAATGAACCTACAGAGGACAAACCTGGTTTCCACAGAAATCTTCCGGATGGAGTGCGGTCTGCTCATGCGATGACAGCTTCTATAGCAGCGTTATTGAGGCATTAGCACGGTATCAGGGTGAGCAAGGAAGCTGGCCTAGGCTTCACAGAGTTTGCGTTAGGCATAGGCTTGGCTAATTCCATTCCAATTAAATTTAGATAGAACTCTCCACTGCTCCAAAATAGAACGAAAGTAAACTCTACCAGCTCAACAACTCTGCCATGAGACATGTGCTCTAGTTTGAAGCAAATGTTCTCAACAGAGACCCTCGCACTGAGATGGGGAGGTGTCCATCAGTCCAGGGAACCTCAGAGCCATTTTCCTCTAAGCTGACTTCATTTTTTTGTTTGTTTTTTTTGTTTGTTTTTTGAGATGGAGTTTCACTCTGCCTCACAGGCTGGAGTGCAGTGGCACCATCTCAGCTCACTGCAGCCTCCGCCTGCTGGGTTCAGGCGATTCTCCTGCCTCAGCCTCCCAAGTAGCTGGGACTACAGGCACCCACCACCATGCTCGGCTAATTTTTTTGTACTTGTAAAAGAAACAGGGTTTCACTGTGTTGGCCAGGCTGGTTGCAAACTCCTGACCTCAGGTGATCCACTCGCCTTGACCTCCCCGAGTGAGGGAATTACAGGCGTGAGCCACCACGCCCAGCCCTGACTTCATGTCTTTTTAAAGCAAGAATGCGAGTCCCTTGCTTCTACTGCCAAAAAAAAAACAACAGCCAAATTCTATCAAGCATCTACTGTGGCAGGCACTCTCACGTTATCATGCCCACTTTGCCAATAAAGACCCCTGGATTCTGAGTGATAAGGTGATCTGCTCAAGGTCACACCGCCAGTAAGTGCTAGAGCTGGAATCTCACCCCCAGCTAACCCTAGTCCAAAGTGCATGCTCTTTCCAGCCCTCATTGCCCAGGCGCCCAGCACTGTGTTCAGTGTTATGAAAATGAGAACAAAACTAAGGGCCATGCCCTTAAGGAGTGAGAGCCATGTATGCATGGCAATGCAAGAGGAGTCACTGGGTTCAGTGCTTGTGCACTAGAGCATGAGAACAAGGCAGGTTTGAAAAGCATGGAGGCCAGAGGGAAGGGTGGCTGGAGAGGAGCAGCACCTTGGAGAATAATAGCACTCGCAAGGTAGCAGGTAGGGTGGGTATGGCATGGTTATTGTACTGGGGTGCTGAAACTTACACATTTCCACTTTATTTCATTATATTTTCTATCTAACTTTGACTTCCCAAAGCAGGTGTCCCTGAGGAGGGGAATAAGTGAGCATATCAGGAAAGTTGTAGTGTTTGTTATACTGTTTCATATATTTTATATTTTATTTTTGAGAAAAAGTGAAACAGATTTTTCCAACCCCACTCTGGATGTAGAACAGCTGACCTGCCAGGCGAGCGGGTCAAGCAGCCTCATGATAAAAGCAGTCATTCTTTATTGAAGAAAATGTGTGCGATCTTTCATTCACTCACTTATTTATGTCCTGTTTTCCAAAAGGATTTCAGGGAGTGAACAAACACCACCTATGTGCTGAGGTTTTTACAACACTTGTTTCTTACCACCATGCCCCCAACATCTCTGGGAGGTGTATTTAGTTGTCCACATGGGGGCAAGGGCCGAGCACGACATGGTGTCTCCGAACTCTGACGTCAGGGAAACAAAGTCACCTGCTAGAACCCAACTACACATCGCATCACACAATATGGACAAAGAGAAATCTAACTCCATCTTATAGGGACAGAATGATTCACTCACCAGGATGAGATTAGCTGACTAAGGACAATTAGTTACCCAAAGGTTATAGTTTATGGCCCTGAAGGACATCAACTAGTTTTGTACCTAACCCAGCAAACCTATCCTAACATTTCTTTATTAAATTACATATAAATACTTAGCTCTTCAAATGTTCCTTGGACTGGTTTTCACACTGTACTGGCTCCATCATTAACTGATGAGCTACGTAAGCTCTTTGACATATGTTTGTTTTATATTTGCATCAGAGTCATGATTTTTTCAACTTTTACTCTCAGTGGTACACGTGTAGGTTTTGTTCTATAGACAAATTGTGTGTCACAAGAGTTTGGTGTACAGATTATTTCAACACCCAGGCATTAAGCCTGGTAGCCATTAGTCGTTTTTCCTGATTCTCTTCCTCCTCCCACCCTCCATCCTCCGAAAGGCCCCAGTGTGTGTGTTGTTCCCCTCCCCATGCATTCATGAGTTCTCATCATTTAGCTCCCACTTGTAAGTGAGAACATACGGTGTTTGGTTTTCTGTTCCTGCATAAGTTTGCTAAAGATAATGGCCTCCAGCTCCATCTGATATGTCTCTGCAAAGGACATGATCTCATTCCTTTTTATGACTGTATAGTATTCCACGGTGTATATGTACCACATTTTCTTTATCCAGTCTATCATTGATGGATACTTGGGTTGATTCCATGTCTTTGCTATTGTGAATAGTGTTTCATGAATGTATGCATGTGTGTATCTTTATAACAGAATAATTTATATTCCTTTGGGTATATACCCAGTAATGGGATGGCTGGGCCGAATGGTATTTCTGTCTTTAGGTCTTTGAGGAATCGCTACATGTCTTCCACAATGCTTGAACTAACCTACGCTCTCACTGACAAGCATAGAAACATTCCTTTTCTCCAAAACCTTATCAGCATCTGTTATTTTCTGACCTTTTAACAATAGCCATTCTGACTGGTGGGAGATGGTATCTCATTGTAGTTTTGATTTTCATTTCTCCAATAATCAGTGATGTTGAGCTTTTTTCATATCATTGTTGGCCACATGTATGTCTTCTTTTCAAAAGTACCTGTTCATGTCCTTTGCCCACTTTTTAATGAGATTGCTTGCTTTTTCTTGAAAATCTGTTTCAGTTCCCTGTAGATACTGGATATTAGACCTTTGACATTTGCATGGTTTGCAAAAAATTTTCTTCCATTCTGGAGGTTGTCCGTTCACTCTGTTGATAGCTTCTCTTGCTGTACAGAGCTCTTTCATTTAATTAGATCTCATTTGTCAATTTTTGCTTTTGTTTCAAGTGCTTTTGGCATCTTTGTCATGAAATCTTTGCCTGTGCCTGAATCCTAAGTGGTATTGCCTAGGTTGTCTTCCAGGGTTTTTATAGTTTTGAGTTTTACATTTAAGTCTTTAATCCACCTTGAGTTAGTTTGTGTTTATGGTAGAAAGAACGGGTCCAGTTTCAATCTTATGCATATGGCTAGCAAGTTATCCCAGCACCATTTATTGAATAAAGAATCCTTTCCTCATTGCTTGTTTTTGTCAACTTTGTAGAAAAATCAGATAGTTGTAGGTGTGTGGTCTTCTCTCTGGGTTCTTTATTCTGTTCGCTGATCTATGTGTCTGTTTTTGCACCAGTACTATGCTGTTTTGGTTACTGTAGCCATGGAGTACAGTTTGAAGTCAGGTAGCATGATGCCTCCAGCTTTGTTCTTTTTGCTTAGGATTGCTTTGGCTATTCGAGCTCTTTTTTGGTTCCATATGAATTTTAAAATAGTTTTCTCTAGTTGTGAAGAAGATCAATGGTAGTTTAATAGAAATAGTATTGAATCTATAAATTGTTTTGGGCAGTATGGCCATTTTCATGATATTGATTCTTCCTATCCATGAGCATGGAATGGTTTGCCATTTGTCTGTGTCATCTCTGATTTCTTTGAGCAGTGGTTTATAGTTCTCCTTGTAGAGATCTTTTACCTTCCTGGTTTGCTGTATTCCTAGGTATTTTATTTTATTTTATTTTATTTTGTGGCAGTCATGAATAGGACAATGTTCCTGATTTGGCTTTACTATTTTTGATGTACAGGAATGCTAGTGATTTTTGCACATTGATTTTGTATACTGAGACTTTGCTGAAGCTGTTTATCAGCTTAAGAAGCTTTCGGGCTGAGACTATGAGGTTTTCTAGGTATAGTATCATGTGGTCTGCAAACAGGGATAGTTTGACTTCCCCTCTTCCTATGCCCTTTATTTCTTTCTCTTGTTTCTCTTGCTTGATTCCCTTGCTTGACCATTTTTTTTTTTTTTTTTTTTTTTTTTTTTTTTTTTTTTTTTGAGATGGGGTCTTGCTCTGTCACTGGGCTGGAGTGGAGTACAGTGGCACAATCTCAGCTCACTGCAACCTCCAACTTCCTGGTTCAAGTGATTCTCCTGCCTCAGCCTCCCAAGTAGCTGGGCTTACAGTCAAATGCCACCACACCCAGTTAATTTTTGTATTTTTAGCAGAGACAGGGTTTCACCATGTTGGCCAGGATGACCTCGATCTCCTGACCTCATGATCTGCCTGCCTCGGCCTCCCAAAGTGCTGGGATTACAGGCATGAGCCACCACACCCAGCCTTTGCCCACTTTTTAATGGGGTTGTTTGTCTTTTGCTTGTTAATCTGTTCAGAGTCATGATTTTTAACCTTAGAAAAATTATGCCTTCACAAGCTAGACATGAAAACACAAGGTATCATCTCCGGAGCAAACAAGGGCTTTGTGGGCAGGCAGATGTGGGCTCAAGTTAAAGTCCTGCTACTACTAATCAGGACAATGTGCAAATTACTTCACCTCAGACGTCTCCAGCTTCCACATCTGCAAAATAAGGATAATATGTGCCTTGCTAATTTGTTGTGAAAATTAAATGAGATAATACACAAAAGCATTTAATTCATTGCATGAACCCAGTAAATGGCACCTATTACTATCGTAAATATGGACAATATTACTGATAACCATTGGAGTATCTGCCCTTAAGACCACATTGCCCCTTCCTAAACTTGACTAGACAGGAATGGAGACATGGGACCGAAATTTGAACTATAGAGAGGTGGAGTTGGACCTGAGGCTACTAGTACTATCCCTGGGCCTCTTCCCTCCTCTTTAAAGTGAGAATAAAATGAAAATAAATTCACCTTCTTGCTGTGAGGGTGAATGAGAAAATGTGTACATTGTTTCAGAGAAGGTGTTTATAAAACTCTGCAAGACAGAACCTCACCCCCGAGTTCTGGCTTTCCAGGGCTCCAGTAGACACACCATGGCCCCAGTTCTACCTTGGAAACTGGCAACTTTCGGCTATGTGTGCTAAGTGGAGGAAGCTGGTTTATAAAGAAATTAAACTCGACGCACAGAGAAATGGAAGCAAAGGATCCTGAGGCAAAAAAAGAGATGAGAGAAAAAAGAAATATTAGAAATCCTAGAGGATTAAAGTACCCTCATGAGGCCCAGTTCCCTGCCTGGGACCCACTAAGTACCCCTGAATACTTACCATAAATATTTCTCTATAGTTTATGCTGCAATGGAGTGCTTTCACTTACTATTGGGTGACTTAGACTAACATTATTATTGCTATTATTATTACCTTACCATTATCCTGAGGACTCACACAGAGAATGAGAAAAGGCTCCCATTTTCAGCTGTGAGGTCCAGCAAGTTGCAGGAAGGGCAGGACACAGAGCAGGGCTGGTTGCCCTGGGTTCTCCAACTTCAGCTCAGAGTGGTCCTGGAGGACCAGGAGACCAAGCCTCAGGTAGCCCCTGCACCAAACTTCGGCATCAAACCCCGGCATCAAACTCTCACCTCTTTCTATATGATGAAAACGAAGTTCCCTTCCAGCCCACTCCACCAACATGTGCCCTTTTCAAAATTCACCAAGAGAGAAATGATCTGGAGATTATGCAAATACTCCATCCTTTGCAGGTGAACCTCACTTTAACAAATATGCATCTGATTAACAAGGGAAGGTGTTTGCTTTATAGATCTCACCTTGGCATTCCTTCTGAAAGTCAGCTTTCCGAGTTCATTTAAACATACAATTTCCAGCCTGATGCTTTTCATGTTACATAGGGTAAGGGCATAGATCTTCAATGCACATTTCCTGTTGATAAATGCACACATCCGTGTATCCGTGATCCAAATCAAGGCACCTGGGAGACCTTCATGGCCCTTCCCAGTCCACCTCTGGTCCCACAAGATGGTCACTGCTCTGATTTCTACCATTAGAGATCTGTTTTGCCTGTTCTTGAACCTCATATAAATGGAGTGATAGGGTATATCGTCATTTGAGTGTGGTTTGTTGCACTCAGCATAAAGATATGGGATTTATCCTTGTTGCACTATCAAAAGTGCATTGTTTTTAATGCTAAGCAGTGTTTCAGCATTTGGAGATACTGCATCTTTGTTCACCCATTCATCTGTGGGATATTTCAGTTGTTTCCCGTGTTGAGCTATTCTGCTTAAAGCTGCTATGAATAGTCATATATTAGGTCTGTGTGGATATATCTTTTCACTTCTCTTGGCTAAATACTTGGGAGTGAAATTCCTCTGTTGGAAATTGTCCAACGTATGTGTGAAGGGCAGAAAAGCACCCCAGGCTCGCCCTGGGCCTGGAGAGCTCGGTCTGGCCACGGTGGCGCTTCCAGTAGAAGGGTGTCCCTCGGGGGCGAGCCTCTGGCTGGCCGACTCGCAGCTTCTGTTTCAGCAGGACGCCTACTCAGGGAGGACTAATAAAAATCATAGCTGTTCATCCACCTGCACTCTGGACTCGTGCGTTATGGCCCAGAGCCCCAGGTCCTGTGCTGTTACAAACAGGACGCTCCCCCAAGAGTGCAGGAGCCGGGCTGCAGAGGAAACGCACGTCTGAAGCTCTCTGCTTTTCTGTCTGGTTGCCAGAATAAGTGTAATTCAGGGTATTTTAAAAGTGTCAGGCACTTGTTAGGATCTTCGTAGAAAAGACGCCTCTGCATCAGTATCAGCTTCCCAAATTTAATACAGAATTCCAAAATCAACAACTCTGCTCGGACACGGAAACAAGCCTCCCCTGGGGCCCGGCCATCGGTCCCAGTCCTTGGGCCCCAGCTGCCGGTGCACAGACCGGGCCACCTGGGGCGGGGCTGGCGGGGGCGGGGAAGGCGGGGGCGGCGCGGGCCCGGCTGGCACCAGAGGATGGAGGGGAACGGCCACCATAAGCACCTTCCCGGGAAACGCTGCTTGCCAGCGGAGCCTGAAGAGGCGACAGAGACAGCCTGGGTAGAAAGTGAAGGAAGTGCGTTCCCAGTGGCACCTCGGCATATAGAGACCAGCAGTCCAGAAACTCCCGCAAAGATTGGGGGTCGGGGGACACAGGCAGGAGGGGCCAGACCCAGTGGGGACCTGTGAGCCCAGGAGAGAGGAAGCTGCTACCGCAGGCTATGAAGGCCCATGTCAGAGGGCCACGCTCCGTGTGAGCGAGGGTGTGTGAGTGGGCATCTGTGGGAGTGTGTTTACGTGTGCCTGAGTTTGATCGTGTCTAGAGAGAAGGTGTATGTCTTAAGTGTATGCAGTGTGTGTGTGTGTGTGTCTGAGTCTGGGTGTATTTCCAAATGTGCACTCATGCAAGTGTGTGTGCGTGCGTGTGCAAGGCCTGACTCCTGCCCCTCGCTGGTTCCTCCACTCCCTCCTCACATTCCAAGGTGGAAGTGGGACCACGGTGTGCCCGTGGGAGTCCTGGAGAGCCAGAATTCAGGGGTGAGGTTCTGTCCTGCAGAGTTTTCTCATGCACCTTCTCTGAAACAATTCGCACATTCTCTTTCACCCTCACAGCAACCTACAGGGTTTTTATTCTCACTTCACAAAGGAAAAGACAGGCCCAGGGACATTACTAGTAAGGAAAAGTAATAGCTCTAAGCCTACCCTGTCCAATCTCTGGCCACCAACCTCTGGGACCAGCAGGCCACAAATCCAGGGTGCTCCTAGGAAGGGGACCCAACCACCCCCCAATACCTTGCCTGGAGAAGAGGCCCACCTAGGTGCTGGCAGTCAGTGTGGGGGCTGAGCACAGTGCAAGGCAAGGCCAGCTGCTGAGGCTCTGCAGCATCCCTCCGCCTGGTTAGCTCATCCTCGCACAAACAGTGGGTTGAGAGCCTGCCTTCCAAGTCAGCCAGTGCAATGGACACTGACAGTAAGGAGTGCTATGACCCTGAGACGGTGCAGTTTAACTCAATCACAAGAGGAATAAAGATGCCGTGGCCTCGGCCTTTTTGGAGTTATGTTCTATACACGTTGGCCAAGAACCAGTGCCCTCTGCCCTACGGTGTGAATGTTCCCTGCAAAACTCATGTTGAAATTTGTTACCACAGTGACAATATTGAGAAGTGAGACCTTTAAGAGGTGATTAGGACCCCCCCATGAATGTTAGGTCTCCCCCCAATGAATGTTAGGTCTCCCCCTCTGTGAATGTTAGGTCTCCCCCCCTATGAATGTTAAGTTCCCCCCCATGAATGTTAGGTTCCCCCCCATGAATGTTAGGTCTCCCCCCCATGAATGTTAGGTCTCCCCCCAATGAATATTAGGTCTCCCCCCCATGAATGTTAGGTCTCCCCCTCCATGAATGTTAGGTCTCCCCCTCCATGAATGTTAGGTCCCCCCCCCATGAATGTTAGGTCTCCCCCTCCATGAATGTTAGGTCCCCCCGATGAATGTTAGGTCTCCCCCTCCATGAAAGTTAGGTCTCCCCCTCCATGAATGTTAGGTTCCCCCCGGTGAATGTTAGGTCCCCCCGATGAATGTTAGGTCTCCCCCCCATGAATGTTAGGTCTCCCCCCCATGAACGTTAGGTCTCCCCCCCATGAATGTTAGGTTCCCCCCGATGAATGTTAGGTCTCCCCCCCATGAACGTTAGGTCTCCCCCTCCATGAACGTTAGGTTCCCCCGATGAATGTTAGGTCTCCCCCTCCATGAATGTTAGGTTCCCCCCCATGAATGTTAGGTCTCCCCCCCATGAATGTTAGGTCTCCCCCCCATGAATGTTAGGTCTCCCCCCCCATGAATGTTAGGTCTCCCCCCCATGAATGTTAGGTCTCCCCCTCCATGAATGTTAAGTTCCCCCCCATGAATGTTAGGTCTCCCCCCCATGAATGTTAGGTCTCCCCCTCCATGAATGTTAGGTCTCCCCCCCATGAATGTTAGGTCTCCCCCCCATGAATGTTAGGTCCCCCCGATGAATGTTAGGTCTCCCCCCCATGAATGTTAGGTCTCCCCCCCATGAACGTTAGGTCTCCCCCCCATGAATGTTAGGTTCCCCCCGATGAATGTTAGGTCTCCCCCCCATGAACGTTAGGTCTCCCCCTCCATGAACGTTAGGTTCCCCCGATGAATGTTAGGTCTCCCCCTCCATGAATGTTAGGTTCCCCCCGGTGAATGTTAGGTCCCCCTGATGAATGTTAGGTCTCCCCCCCATGAACGTTAGGTCTCCCCCCCATGAATGTTAGGTTCCCCCCGATGAATGTTAGGTCTCCCCCCCCATGAACGTTAGGTCTCCCCCTCCATGAACGTTAGGTTCCCCCGATGAATGTTAGGTCTCCCCCTCCATGAATGTTAGGTTCCCCCCCATGAATGTTAGGTCTCCCCCCCATGAATGTTAGGTCTCCCCCCCATGAATGTTAGGTCTCCCCCTCCATGAATGTTAGGTCTCCCCCCCCATGAATGTTAAGTTCCCCCCCATGAATGTTAGGTCTCCCCCCCATGAATGTTAGGTCTCCCCCCCATGAATGTTAGGTCTCCCCCCCATGAATGTTAGGTCTCCCCCTCCATGAATGTTAAGTTCCCCCCCATGAATGTTAAGTTCCCCCCCATGAATGTTAGGTCTCCCCCTCCATGAATGTTAGGTCTCCCCCCCATGAATGTTAGGTCTCCCCCCCATGAATGTTAGGTCTCCCCCCCATGAATGTTAGGTCTCCCCCCCATGAACGTTAGGTCTCCCCCCGATGAATGTTAGGTTCCCCCCGATGAATGTTAGGTCTCCCCCCAATGAACGTTAGGTCTCCCCCTCCATGAACGTTAGGTTCCCCCGATGAATGTTAGGTCTCCCCCTCCATGAATGTTAGGTTCCCCCCCATGAATGTTAAGTTCCCCCCCATGAATGTTAGGTCTCCCCCCCCATGAATGTTAGGTCTCCCCCTCCATGAATGTTAGGTCTCCCCCCCATGAATGTTAGGTCTCCCCCTCCATGAATGTTAGGTTCCCCCCGGTGAATGTTAGGTCCCCCCCGTGAATGTTAGGTTCCTCCCCGTGAATGTTAGGTCCCCCCCCATGAGTGGACTAATGCCTTTATCATGAGTGGGTTATCTCAGGAATGGGTTCCTGATAAGGAGGAGGAATTCAGCCCGATTTTTCTCTCTGTGTTAACATCCTTCCATCCTGTTATGATGCAGCCTGAAGGTTCTTACTGGATGTTGGTACCGTGTTCTTGGACTTCCCAACCTCCAGAACCATGAGCCCAATAAACTTCTTTTATGTATGAATTACCCAGTCTATGGTATTCCGTTATAGCAGCCAAAAACAAACTAAGACTCCCCCACCAGTGGAATGAGGAAGCCATTTGCCCTCGGCCTGTCTAGAGTTAGGTTCCATACATGTCAGCCAATAACAGATGCCCTTTGCTTTGTGGGGAGCTGGGACACTATGAATTTCTGACTTAGCAGCCCATCACAGGACGAACGCAGCTGCCCCTGCGCGAGAGGAAGCCTTGTGCTGCCCAGACACGGGGAGAAGGCACAATAAGGTGCTTCCTTAACATTCATTCCGTAGTCACTGTTTCCTAGTGCCTCGCTTTATACTTTGTCTGTTTCTACTTCAGAGTACATTTTTTGGTTTTCTGTCCTGGTCTAATGCATTATTGAAAGGCTTCCTGATCACCAGTCATGCATATGGAGGAGGCTCTGGCCTCTGAAGTCTGCTGTCAGGCTCTGGGGAGCAACTGCAACCGCCAACACTGCCATGCCAAAAACCCTGCATAGATGACAACAGACAGCACCAGTCTGGCCAGAGAGCCCACCAAGGACACAAAACACCACAAGTCACAGCAATACTCAGTCCTTTCCCACACTGGCTGTTGAGGTAAAACCGTTCAAAACTAGCTGGGAAAAGCAGCAAAGAGATGCAACGAGTCACACTCCTGAAAATGAACAGCAATTATTAAGCTGCCCCAGGGCAGGCCTGTCAGCCTCTGCATACAAAACCAAAGCTCAGAAGCCAGATCTCAGACTGTTCACGGGCAGGCTGCCCAGCCGGCCCCCAGCCTTCTTTACATTCAGCTCAGCTCATCCATCACTGAGGCCACAGTTGTCTGGGGGGCCAGGTCTGCGCTGGGCACAGGGGCATGACAGGGCCACCTGCCCTGCCTTCATCTTACTCACTTCAACCAGGAGATGAGACAGAAGGCTTCATTCATGCCATTCTGTGAGCTGATCTCTTCCACAGGTATATATTGAGCACACACTGTATACCTAATTCTATTCTGTCAATAGACAAATGGAGTTTATGTTGTAGTGAGATGAGACAGAGAATAAACAAATAAACAAAAACAACATGTAGCTGGCCAAAGGTGACACCTGCTAACGAGCGATTAAAGCAGGGAAGCAGGCAAGGGGTACTGGGGAAGGGTGGTGTCACACACCCAGATATTTTCAATAGAAGAGAGAGGCTGTCTTCAGTGGAGAAAGCAAATCTGCACAGACCCCTGTGGGAGGGATTTGGGTGGGTGCTGGGGAGAGAGCATGGTCAGAGGGAACAACGGATGCAGGACCTTCGGGTAGGGAGTACTTAGCAAATCAGGGACAAGCAGGAGACCGTGGATGGAGTCTGGAGGGCACGGGGGTGCCGTGCTGGGCCTCAGATTTGTTTCTCTAGTGTTTTGGGGTCTCCTGGAATGTGCTGCTGCCTTGTGGGGATAGTCATGCCCCTTGAGGGGGAGAGGTGGGAATTTGCAGGGGCCTGTTTTGGTTGTCACAGAGATTGGGAGCATTTCTGCCTTTTGCTGGTGGACCAGGGGTGGTGTTGAAGGTCGTGTGCAGGAAAGCCACACCCCACGAAGACTTTCCACACCCCAGACCCTCCAATACTCAGCAGGCACAGGCAGGACCTGCCCTCTGGCACCACCACCCACATCTAACTCTGCTTTGCATACAGACTGAGGCGTGTGTGTCTAGTGCCAAGACACAGTGAATGTTCCGGGACTGCCACGCCATGTAAAAAAAAATTCCCTTCACCATGGGCCTCCATCTGTGGCCACAGCACGTTCACCCAGCCCCTGACCTCCTGGTGTCGTCCGGCTCACGGTGTCGTCCGGTGGAGCCATGCTTGGCATTTGCTTATCAAAGTGCCTGTCATTTTACTTAAATTGTTTGGTGTTGTTTCTCCTTTATATCATGCACAGCATGGCACAGTTTTTGGAGATGGTGGGTGTAGGTGGAGGATAGTAGAGGAGAACTAGGAGCAGTGGATGCTGGGACCGCTGTCGTTGAAGAGGCTGGCGCCCCAGTCTAGGTGAGACGGTGGAGGCATGGGTCTAAGTAGCACCTGAGGAGGTGAGCAGAAGTGGTCACATTCTGGTCATATTTTAAAGGTAAAACTTTTGGATTTGCTGATAGAGCATACATGAGTGTGAGAGAAAAATGGGCCTTGAGGATAACTCCAAAACTTTTGGCCCAAACAACTGGGAAGATGCAGTTGTCACAAACTGAGAAGAGGGAAATTAAAGATTAAAGAAGCATGGGACTGGGGGGAGCCTGGAGTGCAGCCATGGATTATGGAGTTGGAGTTGCCTTTTGATGGAGATACCAAATAGCCAAATGGATAGTTCTTGGGGACAGTAAGAGCAAAGGCCATGAAACTCAGCCTGTGAGACCAGGTAACTTCCAGGAGGAACGGACACCTGGGCTGGGGTTTTGAATGATCAGCAGGAGTTTCCCTGGAGAAAGAGGACGCTCCAAGCAGGGAAGTAAGCAGGGTGAGCAGAGGAGGTGCTAAAGAACGTGGCATCCCAGCCTCCAGGCCACTTCGATGGACAAGCACTGCGTGCCCAGGACGCGAGGGCCAGAGCTGACGCCAGCAGGCCACATGGAGGCTGGGGGTCTGTCTCACGGCAAGGAGGAGCCCTTGGAGGTCTCAGAACAGGCTGAATTCTTCCATGTCCTCTGGAAAGATGACCGCTCTGATCCAGCCCCCACTTCTGACCCAGCATCTGCTCACACACGTTTTTGTTCTGTTTCGTTTCCCTTCCTCTCCAAATGGACTCCATGCTCCTTAGAAGGAAGGTGCCAAGCGTTCGGGGGCTTGGGAAATCACAGCTGCACCCCTCGAGGGGCCTCAGGGACCCCTTCCCACAGGTGGTTGAGCAGGGCCCTGATCTCCAGATGGAAAGGTGTCCCAGGATAACGTGAGATGATGCATGAGTGCCTGTCACCTGGAGGTGCCCAAGAAACCGCCCGGAGTGAGGCCTTGTTTGGTCACCCTCCAACAGATCAGGCGGGGTGTGGGTGAGAGCAGGGAGTATGGCAGGGCCAGGATCACCCTCTGCCTGCCACTGTCCACGCAGCATGGGGACACCCACCACCCTCCCAATGCTGCTCCAGGGAAGTCAGACCAGGAGCACGGTCCCACCACAGTAAAAGCAGCAGCTGTGTCTGGGTCTGGGTACCCTGCCCAGTTGCAGGGCCTGGCCACAGCCACCGGGCCACTTGGCCTCCCCATGTGAGGGAGGGCCCCAGATGTGTTAGGAGGAAGAAAGCTAGTGCCAGGACAGGGGAGGGGTCCAAGGCTCGACCCCCAGGGCCTTCCTGGGGGTGACCCTGGCCAGCTTCCCGCTGCAGTGAAGGTCAATTGGTTGTCACAGGGGCAGCTGGGGTGCCCACAGCCCTGCCCCTGCACTGAGGAGCCAGCCCTCCAGGCAGGAGAAGCAGCATGACAGGCAGGCACTGCCAGTGCTCCTGCAGGAGATGGGGTGAGGCCGTGAGCAGCACCTGTGCAGGACCAGCCTGGCTTGGCCTTACCTCCCAGTGGGGTAGTCTCTGAGCTGAACCCTGAAGGCTAAGCCAGCACATCTCCCTAGCCAAGGTGCAGCTCACCTTGTGTCCATCACACCCCACTCCAGGAACCTTTTCAGACATGGTTTTCCTGATCGCCTGCACATTGCATTTGAATAGGACAGTGTGTTATATGTCTACCTGTGTGCTGTACCCACGGGCCTGTGTTTTATTTATGAAAAGATTAAGAGCCTTTCCAGCCCCAACACCCACCAGCACCGTGGGGCTGCCTGCTGTGCAACCATGAGGGGCAGCAGGTGTGAGCTCCAGTCTCCCTGAAGGACAGAAGGGCTGGATTCCTGGCCTCATGGGGCCACACCAAAGGGTCAAGATTGTCCTTTGCCCCAGGGATTTAGATGTTGAGAGGCAAAGGGTGGCTAGAAACTGAGGGCACCTGAGCCTAAGTGACTGGGAGAGCAGGACATCGTGGACAGCCCGACCTGTGGCTGAGCTCTGGGAGGGCAGGACATCGTGGGCAACCTGACGTGTCACAAGCCCGCCACACCAGCTGCCACCCACCCGGGGTCAGGATGAGGGCACTGGAAGCTAGACGCTCAGAACTGAGCATGGCCCTCATGGATGGCAGGGATGAGGTTTGGCCCCGGAGTCCAAACCCTGAACTGTAAAGCCTCCTGGGCCACAGAACAGTCAGGCTGCAGCTTCCCAGAGCACCGCCTTGGGGGCAGGCAGTAAACAAATACATCACATGACGCTGAGGACGTGGGTCTGAACTGCTGTGGAGAGACTGAGAGTGCTGGCCAGCAGGACCAGCACGCCCCACAGGTTTCCAGGGCCAGAGCAGGCTGGCGCTGTCACCACGGCACTGGTGGATGTCCAGGGCCCAGCCAGAATTTGGGAGGGACACAGCAGGGGCAGAAGTGGATAGGACCACAGAGGCAGGGACAATGGGTTCTGAGGGAAGGGGCCTGTGGCTCAGACACTGGCGAGGCCGAAGGGGCAGCCCGTGAGTGTGATCAGGCAGCACCCACAAAGCACTCACAGCGTGCAGACCTCGTGGGAGCCACATGAGGTATGGGAGGAAAGTCCAGGGCCTCCCAGAAGCTCGGGGAGCCAGCAGGCCTCACGTAGCACCCTCGTGCACCGATGGGCTCGGTGAGTAAGCGCAGCAGGAGTTTCCCTCTTCCTCTTGTCTTCTGCGGCCTTCCCTTCACCACAGCCCAGATCTCAGCGTGTCTGGAGAGATCTCGAATCTCTGTGTGGCCTGATCTGCACGTGTGTGGGGGGCTTTCGTGGGGTTGGCAATGACTGGCTGATTTCTTGAGCATTAGTGTGGGTGAGTGTGCGTGTGCGTGTGCATGAGCGTGTGAACGCCGGAGCCAGTGTGCGAAGTATTTTCTCTTGCCCGCTGAGGAATTCAGGCCGTCCTTCAGTCTGCACCGCCCTCCACAGGCAGGAGCAGCTCCCGAGACTAGAGAAAATGCTCCTTGGGGCCTCACGGAGGAGGAGTATAGGCGGCAGAGAGAGGCCTCCCCAGGCGCAGGGGTGAGAGGCCTTGCCCCCGATGCCCCCTCAGCAGCCTGTGCCATTCCCTATGATCCCTCTAAATGGTGGGAGCTGCCGTTTCCTGAACAGCAGAGATGTGCAGAAGCCACAGCAGTGCTCAGCCCATCTCCCCCGTGACCCCTGTGGGAGGACCCCTTACCCGCAGGAGGGAACTGACTCCGGCAGGGGTCAAGTTATCTATTTAGTTGCTGCTTCGTTCCAGAAAGCTTTCTGCATTCAGTGCAAGGAGACATAAACTAAACATGTGGGGGTGGGGAGGGAAAGGCAACGGGAAAATGAGAGCAAAATAGTGTGAGGGAGGCCAGAGTTCACGAGAGAACATTGGATCTTGCTGAGCAGGGACCAGCTGCGGGCCAGGCAGTGGGGCGGCCTGCACGCCTGTGCCCACAGTGCCCATCAGGGGAAGCAGTGCTGGGGAGGTGGTGCACTCGTGCTGTGAGGAGACGCCTGGGCTGCGGGAAATACCTCCCTCACTCCCCGTGTCCTCTGTGCACAAAGATCCCAGGAGAGGCTCCAGTTAAGCCCAGGGTCTGGAGCAAACCTGGGAGGCGCCGGCAGTTTTGGATGCGGGACAGAAGGTGAGCCCCCTAGCGTGCCCCACGTTCGGTCTGATGGCTGGCCCCACAGTGCAGCAGTGAGGAGGTCTCCTTCTACCGGGGAACATCACAGGAGCTCCCAAATGAATCAAATCTGAACGGAGCTTCCAGCTCCGATACCTCTAGGGTAAACGGAGACTTTACCTCAGAAACTCGGCTTAGCCTCGCTAGGACAGAACAGCAGTTTCCACCCTGATGTCTTCCAGAGGCTCAGTGAATGGCCATTTCCATCCACACCTCCCATTAAAAAGAGGCAGGCTTCCACGAGGGGCTGCATGGGAGCTGAGGGAAGACCTGCACCTGTCAGAAATCCCGTCTACGCTATCTGCAGTAGTCCCAAAACAGGTCGTGGAGCAGGGAGAGGTGTAGTTGGGGCATCTGCAGGTCCCCTGGGGTCATCTCGTTCACCTCCTCCTCTTTCCTGAAGCTGCTGATTCAGTTCACTCATTCATTCATTCACTCCTTCATTCATCCAACAAAGATTTAGGGACATCTACTCTACCTGTGGCTGGGGAATGGTGGTGAGCAAGGCTGGGTTCCCACACACCATGAGGTCAGGTCTGGTGGGAGAACCGGGCAAGCGACCACCCACAGTGAATTCATATAGTCGCCATGGCCACAGTAAAACACTGCCCTACAGTCCCGGGAATGATATTCCAGCCAAGGACCGAGGGACGTGAGGACCTGGCCAGGTGGAGGCAAGAGGAAGTGCCCAGTGATGGGAGTGGAGCCTGCCCGGGCCTCAAGGGAGGATACTGGGTGACTGGGGCCACCCGGGGTCGCAACATGAAGTGGCACCTTCTGTAACTGGAAATCGCAAGCTCACCTTTCCCGCAAGGCTGGCAGTATGTGGAGCTGCCTGAGCAGTCCTCCCTGGGTGTGCAGCTGGCAGGGTCCTCTCGCCAGGCTGACCTGCAAAGAATTGTGTTGAGACCTCCCTTGCAGTTTTCACATTTTCGCATTTTCTATCTTTTTAAAAAAAAATGTAAAAAGAGTTGCAGATCCTCCCATAGTAGCACCCTGTCAAACCTTTTCCCATCTTGTCCCTCGCTTCACCTCCCTTTCCTTCCACCTTGTGAACTCCGGCCCTTCTGATTCCAGAGGATTCCAGGTTTCCATCAACAAGTTTGCGTGAAGACAAGAAAAAGAAAAGCGTGTGTCTCTGTGCACAGCCCTCAGCAGCACCACAACATGTTTCCCCAGAGGAGCCCGGTACGACGCCAACATTAATTTACAGCCTGCAGATCCCTCGTCACCACTGTAGTTACATCATTACTGGTGCCATTTTGGGGGTAGTTTTCAAAGATTCTATTTTGGTGGTTTGTGCACATTGAGTGCAGAGATGAGTTTATATTCCACAATATACAGACTATGCCTTGTCTACTTCTATATTAAAATTTATAGATCAATTGATGTCAACATAGATATAAGTACAAATCATACGGAGATAGAGATATATAGCTCACTCCCTCATTGCTTATTCCCATCTTCATTTCCTAGATGCACGCGGGAGCCAACTCCAACGTATTTGATACACTGAATATGCATGTCCTTAAATATGCACATCTCTTTGTAAAAGATGCAGTGGTGTTTGGTAGATATACATATGCCATAAATTATGTGAGTTACATCAGACGTTAAGTCTCATTCTGTTTCTTCTTCGTTTTCACTTGACCATAAGTTTTCAAGATGTATCGTGTTGCTCTAGCTACAGCTAGATTATTGCTTCTCGGTGCTGCCTTGTGTTATTGCACAGTTTGTTTCCACCTTATTTTATTTCCAGCATTCTGTAATGGACACCAAGTTCCCACACCTTGTTGTATCATAAACAGACAGACAGGCAATCCCCTGTGAGTATCTCCCGATTGGGTCTGGATCAGGGTTCCTCCAAGACGCTTAGGAGGAGTTGGGCGGCTGGTACCAGGCCAACCCACACACTGCACTGGGCCGAGTCCTCTGGGGTGGCTGCAGCAGTCCATACCCCAGGGCTCCCGTTAGCCCACAGCCTTCTCAACATGTGAGTCCGTCCCTGGTCTGATTGTTGCTATTCTGTTGCATGTAAAGCACTGTCTTGTTTTAATTTTAACTTGCATTGTGAACATGTTTTCGTGGATTTTTTTAGTCATTTGGACTCCCATTTCTGTGAATTGTTATTCATTACCTTTATTCACTTTCCTATTGCAGCGGTCTCTCTTTTCCTTGTGTTTGAAGGAATTCTCACTGGCTTTGCCTGCTCCTGTTGGCTTTCCCTACTGTAACCCTCACTGAAAAGAAATCCCTAATTTAGAGGTAATCTAACGTCCACCTTTACACTTTAAGCTATGATTTGACAACTTTGTTCCAAGTAAATATTTGCTTAATCTCTGCCATCCCCAGCAGACTCCAAGGCTAGGAACCATGGCAGTCTCGTACCACTTGGTGTCTAGAAGAGCATTTATTCATTCGTGAATAACTATTTGGGGGAATGAATAAGACCAGCACCTGGCACATTGTACACACTCAGTAAATGGAAGCTGCTATTTTGAATGAATGAGATTTTCTCAAGGGAAGGCTCTAAGTAAATGTAATGCAACAATCTTCTGCAGAGAGAAACACAAAATCAAAACCAAGAAAACGGAAGCTAAAATACCAACAAAACTCGGTAAGCAGGAGGGACCTCCTGGATCTCAGAAGAGGTTTGAATGTTTCCATTGAGCACAGAAAGCCTTTGTGATGCATGGATCCAGCTCTCTCTCTGACTCAGGAATAGCATTACCACTGCAGGGTCTTTGTTTGCTTTGGCTTTAAAATAGAAACATGACAGTTACGCTTGGATGATGCCGAAGTCAGGATGATGTGCCACGTTTGAGTGACTCACACGCAATACAGTGAGACTCTCCTGCTGGAATCCCTCTAGAATCTGTGACTAGCTCCTCTAATTCCAGCACCATGTTCCGTGAGCACACCATTACCTTCTCTGGATTCTCTGGGAGTCATCTGTGAGGTCTTAATCATTACAATTGGATTGTCTTACTATCTAAAGTTTTATAGAAGGAAAAATAAATCACATATTTAGCAGAGTTTCAGGAAGGGTCACCCACCCCCATTCTTTCCCCTACTATTGGGAAACTACCCAATGTCAGAGAGTAGCACAGACGTGGGACACAGGTCAGGCCCTGATGAGGCCAGTAAGGATCAAAGGACATCTCAGGAGGATCAACTTCCAGCATGAGGGGTTCCACTGAGCCGGTCCCCAGGAAAAACGGTGAAAATTGGTTTAAAATACACAATCAGTAAAGACTTCCAAAAATAGTAGCAAAAAGCAAATGAAGAGACATGTATTCAAGAAAACGTATAAAACATTGGTGAGAAAGGCACATATCTAGGCATACACTCAGGAGAGTCTATGGTGTTAGAACCAGGACAGCTCCCTTCCTCCTTGCTCCTAGTTAGGTAAGGCAGAGACACCACTCTAGACTGCCTCAGCCAACAACACAGGGCTCCCTCTCCCCTCTGCTTCCAGTCAGAGAGCTTTCTTTCTGCGAGGAGTTGGATGTCAGCATTTCTCATCCTGCCCCCGCCACCTGTTGCTGAGGCTAAGTACTGGGTGAATGCAGTCGAAAAGTGGAGCCTCTACTCTTCCTCCCAGATTCCTCTCTTGAATCCAGCTCTACCTTGGGCACAGTGCACTGAAAGTACTGCAGCCTGACAGCAACTCTTCCAACTTGGGAGGTGATGGTTCCACAGCAGGAGAACACCCCAGGATGCCCCCACCCCGGCCACCCTGCCAAGCATTCAGTTCCTGGAGTGGGGGTATCCCTCGGAAAGAAGCTTGTCATTGATTGTCCCTACCCCCAGCTCCAGAACTTGGCTCAGAGATTTTGCCTGGAGGCCTGGGGGAGGGAAGAAGTTGGAGAAGAAGCAGGTCTTAAGCAAATAACTCCTGTGTCTTCCCCAAGGAACTGACTTCATTTATAACAGAGTGTGCAGAAGTTCAAGCTTAAGGGCACTCTTCAGAATGGTGGAGGTTGTGGTGAAAGCAGTTGGGAAGAGATTCATAGGTTTAATGAACATACAGCCTAGACTGTAGGCTGGCTGGCTTGTAGGAGAGAAATGGTGAATAAGACAGCCGGAGAGGAGCCCTCCTAGGGTCAGAACAAATATCAAACACAAATCTGAGACTACTTCTGAAAAGGAGCCATGATTTCACTGGTTTAAGCTGAAGAGCAATTTATGCCCTTAGAACATTACTGAAAGGAAGCATTATACAAATAACCAATAAGTACATGAAAAGATGCTTGACATCATTAGTCATCAGGACGTTGCAAACACAGATCACAATGAAATCCCACTGCATACCCACTAGGATGGCCATAATAACATAGTCAAATAATAACAAGTATTGGCAGAGATGCGAAGAAATTTGAACCCTCATGCACTGCTAGTGGGAGTTTAAAATGATGCAGCCACTTTGGAAAACAATGTGGAAGTTTCTTAAACAATTAAACACAGATTTACCATATGACCTAGCAATCCTACTCCTAGGCATATACCCAGGAGAAATGAAAACATATGTCCACACAAAAACTTGTATGTGAACATTCATAGCAACATTGCTCATAACAGACAAAAGGTGGGAAAAACCCAAATATCCATCAATTGACAAATTGATAAACAAAATGTGGTATAGCCATGCCATTGTATAAAAAGCAATGTAGTACTGATACATGCTACATCATGGATGAAACTTGAAAACATGCTAAGTGAAAAAAACAGTCACAAACACCACATATTATACAATTGCATTTAGATGAAATGTCCAGAATAGGGAAATCTATAGAGACAGAAAGTAGACTAGAGATGGTTTAGGACTGGGGGAGGCATATGGGGAGATAGGAAGATGAGCTGAAAGTTCTTTCTGGGGTGATGAAATTGTTTTAAAATCGGCTGCAGTGATAGTTATACTAAAAACCGTTCACTTGCAGACTAAATAGTTAAATTTTATAGTATGTGAGTTATATCTTAATAAAGCTGCTCTTAGAAATCTTAAGTTGTTTCCATGAGTAGACATATAGAACAGTCTCATTTTTATGATGACTGCATAGTATTCCACAGCACAGATGTGCCATGATTTTATCTTAACCATTACTGTAACAACGGATACTCATAGTCTCTGAGTTTGCACTACTACTGACAATGAGGTAAAGAACGCCTTGGCAGTACCTCCTTGTGTTCATATGCAGACATTTGGTGGGCTGTTTTCCTAGATCTTTTAGCCCACAGAAGACCAGAGTTATTGCTAAAGATTTTTAAAGTTAGATAAATAATTGTCTTCTGAGAGCAACATGACAGGGCTTTGTCTGTTATGGCAATCCTGGCTCAAGCCTTCTCTGATTGGTTATCAACATTTATTCATTTGGCTCTTCCTGTCATCCTTAATTTGTAAGATTTATTAAGGATCAACTTTAGCCAGACCTTCAGCTGCATGCTGAGGATCTAGGCAGGATCTCAGGCTGGGGCAGGGTCGCGGGGTGTGGGTAGGGGTGGTGAACAGGTGACTGCAACACTCTCTGGTAAACACCAAGCACTCAACCCAGCTTCCTGAGGTGCTCTGTCCTCCAGAATGGCTGGCCAGCCAGGCTCACACCAAGCCCTTGGCCATCGCCATGCCCCACTGACAGACATATCTAGTCTTCCCACATAAGACTTATAAGAGTAATCGTGGCAACATATGCTTAATAACATGAAAATACACGCTACACACACACACACACACAAAGTCTAGGAGCACACAAATGCCCATCACAAATAGAAGGATGGGCAACTGTGGCATGAGCATCCAAAGGAAGAGCAAGCGAGCGGCACAAAGCTGCAGGCTTGGAGTGTGTGGGTTTGCTTGCGTTCGTGTGGAATCGCTCCACGCGAACACACGGGGCACGGCAGCACCCCTAGAAAGGGGCCCAGATGACGAACAGGGTGGGAGAGACTCACTGTTCAGTGTACCCTCTGCATCTTTTGAATTTTGTACCATGTGTATATTTAAAGGAGTAACAAGATTACTCCTTCAGGGGCTCCCGTTGCCCCCACAGTGAAATCACACTTTCGACACATGATGAGACAGCGTCTTCACCTTCTCCCAGCGCGTCCTTATTTCACTTCTTCCTTCTTCCTGGGCGCCCCTCCAACTGCACCTCCTGGGTGGAGCATGGCCTTTCCCTCACTTGCATCTGCCTCTTGGCCTTGGAGGTGCCCTCGGGCCACTCGGAGCAACCTCCTCTGGCCCCTCGTCTACTCTGGAGGACCCTCTGAGCTCAGAATTCTCCCAGAGGAATACCCCTCATCCACACTGGCAGTGGGGCCACCAGACCCCACCGTCCTGCTTCAGGGCCTGCAACATGGTAATGTCTACCAAAATTAAGGCTGCTGAGGCAGAAATAAATAGATGAAGGTTTACTGGACACCAAATGTGAGGATCATCCAAGGAAGACATATCAGCAGAGTTAGGCATGCTCCACAGTCGGCCACAGGTGAAAGGATTTTCTGGGAAGCTGAGGAGAAGGGAGGGGAGGACTCATGCTGGAGCTGTCGTCTTCACTGCAGGCTCCAATGCAGAGGTTTGGTCATTGGCCACAGACAGCAACACAGAGGCTAAAAGTCCCTACATGCAAGACAAGCAGCAAAGCTTCATGATTTAGAAACAAATCCGTGTATTTTTCAGTGTCAGTGGGTTACGTATTTTTTTTTTTTATAGACGGAGTCTTGCTCTATCACCCAGGCTGGAGTGCAATGGCACGGTCTTGGCTCGCTGCAACCTCCTCCTCCTGGGTTCAAGCGATTCTCCTACCTCAACCTCCCAAGTAGCTAGGATTACAGGAACACGCCATCACACCCAGCTAATTTTTGTATCTTTAGTAGAGACGGGGTTTCACCATATTGGCCAGGCTGGTCTTGAACTCCTGACCTCGTGATCTGCCTGTCTCGGCCTCCCAAAGTGCTGAGATTACAGGCGTGAGTCACCGCACCCAGCCAGGTTACCTATTAATCTGTACTTCAACAGTTCGAGGAAACTCACGACAAGATCTGTAGGACTCAGGATAAGATGCTTCACTGGGGAACAGGATGCAAGCCATGAGCCTAAGGCCTCCCTGAGGGAGCAGTGTGGCAGCTGCCAATATGGGCTGCAGGTTATCAGCGAGCACTCGGCGCCATTTGTCAATGTGTGCACAAGGAGGATGGAGAGAGAGAGGCAGAGGGAGAGTGAGGGAGAGAGAAGAGAATGAGGGAGAGAGAGAACACAGAGTGAGACGGCGAGAGAATGAGAGAGAGTGGGAGATGGAGTGAGTGGGAGTGAGACGGGGAGAGATGGAAAGAGTGAGACAGTGAGGGAGACAGCAAGTCGCCAGTCCCAGGCCCAGTTCTGCGGCTTCCTCCTAACCTGCTGAAAGCCCCACAGGCACTACAGAGAGGCGAGTTGACCTGCCTGCCCCAAGTCTCCAGCTTGTAAGATGGGCCTGGGACTGAGACCTGATTCCAAATCCCAGCCTCCTTCAGCTCCCCCACCCTGCATTCCAGAAGGCTTCTCAACCCCATGCAAGAAGATTAGTGCCCACTAAGGTGCCTTCCTGGGCTCCCTGGGGCCCCTCAGCCTCCATCCTTCTGTCAATCCTCCCTCAGGCTGTCTCTGCACGCTTTTCACCATTTGGACTGACAGAGGCTTAGAACATTTTTGTTTTTGTTTCGATTATGTCCATTATTTAAACATTCTCCCTGGAGATTTGTGACAACAAAAGGTGAAAAAGAAATTCACTAACCAAGTTATATAATAAGGCACTTTATTCCAAAAATTCTAGTGAGATATTTTAAGTTGTTACCACTTACCATGGCTTTCTTGTGGTGTTTTCCAACTTCGGGTATTTCAGCTACAAAACAAAATAAAATAAAATGTTATGAATCCTCAGTTCTGTTCCTTGGAAACACGGGCCCCCCTGATGGAGCCTGAGTCACAATCCCTACCGTTACGCCCTCTATGATCTGGGAGGGAAACCAGAATAAATATGCTAGGATGCAGTAAATGAGATCAGAGAAACACTTCGTCCATACGGGAATGTAAAGGCACAGCCACCTCGGCCCAGTGCGGGACACTCCAACTGCCACTGCAGCATGGAGCTGCCTGTCCTCAGCCTGCCCCGGAGCTCAGCTCTGCCCTGCAGCTCAGCTCTGCCCTGCTCACTCCCACTTCCTTCTGATTTTCAGCACTCCAATGCGTTATATGACACTGTGAGTTTAATTTGCATTTCTCTAACGACCAGTGACGTTGAGCACTTTCCATGTGTGTAAGAGCCATTTGTATATCCTCTTCGGTGACGTGTCTGCTGAAATTTTTGGACTATTTTCTTACATCTTCATAACCATTGTTTATAGGGACTATCTCCACTCTCCTTCCTTCATGCCTTCATCAAAATCAGTTGTTCATACATACGTTCATCTCTTGATTTTCTACCCTATGCCGTTGATCTATTCATCTATATTTAGTGTTTTGTTACTACAGCTTTACAATGTCTTTCCATTTTCATTCAGTTTAAAATGCTTTCTGATCTTCCTTTTGATTTGTTTTGATCCTTGAGTTATTTAGATGTGCATTATTTAATTTCCAAACGCTTGGGGATTTTCCAGATATCTTTCTATTGCTGATTCCTAATTTAATTCCATTTTGGTCAGAGAACATGCTCACTATGACAGAAATCCTTTCGCATTTACTAAAACTTATTCTGTGGTCCAGAGAATACTTTATCTTGGTAAATGTGTCATGTGCACTTGAAAAAAAATGTGCATTCTGCTAAACACAGGAGGGTTCTATAAATGTCAGTTAGGTCACATTTGGTTTCCAGTTTTGTTTCTGTATTCTTACTGATTTTCCATCTACTTGTTTTCTCTGTCTGTCGCCCAGGCTGGAGTGCAGTGGCGCAATCATAGCTCCATAAGCTCGAACCCCTGGGCTCAAGTAATTATCCCACCTCAACCTCCCAAATAGCTGAAACTATAGGAATGTGCCACCAGGGCCAGGAAATTTTTTTTTTTTTAGAGACAATGTCTCACCATGTTACCCAGGCCAGTCTTGAACTCCTGGGCTTAAGCAAAATGGCCACCTTGGTCTCCCAAAGCACTGGGATTACAGAGGTGAGCCACTGCACCTGGCCCTGTGTACTTATTTTCAACAATTATTTAGAGAAGAGTGTTGAATTGTCTATTTTTTGATTTAACCATTACCGCTTGCAGGTTTCTGAGTTTTTGTTGCATGTATTTTGAAGCTGTGCTATCCGTTGGATAAATGTTTAGGATAGTTACGTGGTGACTGTTTGACCCCTTCGTCATTATAACATGACCTTCTGTGTCCATGGTAACATTCTTGCTCTGAAATCCACTTTACTTGGTTTATCAAGATGGTGACTCCTGAATAACACTGGTGTGAAATGTGTTCCATTCTTTCACCTCTGATCCAATGTTGCCTGTGCCTGTGTGCACACTTGTGTGGTTGGCGCTTGCTTTTTAATCCAATTGAAACAATCTCAAATCTTTAATTGGGCTATAGTTTAGGTTTGTTTCATTTAACCTAATTATTGATCTGGTTGGGTTTAAAGCTAGTATCTTGTCGTTTGTTTTATCTCAATCCAATCAGTCACTTGTTTTCTGTTTCTTTTTTGGCATTTTTGATTAATTAAGGATTTCTTACATTTTCACATTATTTCTTTTATTGGATTATCTGCTACAACTATTGTGTTATTTCGGTAGTTGTGTTAGGGCTTACTCTATACCTCTTTTCACAGTCTATGCACTAAAGTGATATTATATCACCTCAACTGCAACACAGGTTGGGTATCCCTTATCCAAAATCTTGAGACCAGAAGTGTTTCAGATTTCAGGTTTTTTCAGATTTTTGAATATTTTGAAATATTAGACTTCCTGGTTGAGTATCCCTAGCCTGAAAATTTGAAATAAAAAATTCTTCAATGAGCATTTCCTTTGAGCATCATGACAGCATTCCAAAAGTTCCGGATTTTTCTGGAGCATTTTGAATTTCAGACTCTTGGGTTAGGAATACTTGCCCTGCCTATGACCTTTATAACCATATACTGTGTTTTGTCTCCTGCATTTGTGCTAGTCTCATACGGCTTACCTGTCCATATTTTACAAATCCCCAATGCACTGTTATTTTGTTTTAAAAAGTTGATTCTCTCTTTTAAATAACATTTCTATTGCTTTTCATCCCTTTGTGTAGACACACATTTCCATCTGGTGTCACTTTCCATCTGCCTAAAGGACCTCCCTTCACATTTCTTGTAATGCAGGTCTGAGGCTCATCGGTTCTTTCCATTTTTGTGTGTTAGGGGGAGGAAGGTCTTTATTTCATTAAGTGAAAGATATTTTCCCTAGGTAAAGAGTATTTTCTTTCAGCACTTTAAAGATGTTCTTCTATTGTCTTCTCATTACATTGTTTTTAATGAGAAATTTGCTGTCATCCTTATATCTGTTCCTTTGTCCCTAATATTTCTTTTTTATCTGACTACTTTTAAGACTTTGCCTTATCACTGGATTTGAGCAACTTGATTATGATGTGTCTTGGTGCTGTTTTCTTTATATTTCTTATACTTGGAGTTTGTTGAGCTTCTTGAGTCTATGGGATATAATTTTTAACAAACTTGGAAAATTTGAAGAAAATTGTATTCCTTAAAATGTTTTCTGTCTCCCTCCCCTTCTACAATTATAATTACTCATATATTTGAATATTCAACCACTTAAAGTTGTCCCACAGCTCACTACTAGTTTTTAGTCTTCTTGTTTCTTTATTTTTCATTTCTCTCTGTTTTGTATTTCTTGATAGTTTCGCTCCTTGTCTTTAACTTCTCTTGTCATTTTCTCTCAATTGTCTAAACCATCCTATGTATTTTTATCTCACGCATTGTAGCTTTCATCTCAAGAAGTTTGGTTTGGATCTTTTCTAAGTCTTCTTTGTATCTAGTTAACATGATCGACCTCTTCCTCTATTATACTAAATATATGACATATTGTTATACTTGCTTTGATGTCCTTGTCTTCCAATTCTATTGTATCATTTGTCATTTCTGGATCACGCTGGTTGATATTCATCCTCACTGTGGGTCACTTGTTCTTCTTCGCATGCTGGGAATTTTTGATTGAGTGCCGTGCATTGTGAATTCTACTTTGTCAGATGCTGTATATTTTATATTCCTGTAAATAGCTTTGAACTTTGTTTTGAGTTTGATCTTTTCGATCTTGCTTTTATGCTTTGCTGAGTGGGATCAGAGCAGCATTTAGCCTAAGGCTAATTGCATCCTCCACGGAAGGAAAACCCTTCTAAGTACTCTACCCAGAGCCCCCTGAATTTGTTTTCTACTCTGGCTGGGGTGAACAGGCACTATTCCCAGTCCTGTTTGATCTATGGAGAATGCTTCCTCTAACGTCGTATGAGGCTCTTTCTCTTTTCTATCCTCTGACCAGTATAGCTGAGTGGTAGGGGAGGACCCTCTGCAGACCTCCACAGCTCCCACTGTGTACCCATCTCTCTCCTGTGAATTCCAGCTGCCTCGGACTTCCTAACTTCATCTCTGTTTTTTCATCTTACTGAGTGTACTGAGCTTTGCCTGGCCAGTTCCTTTTACCACCTGTGTCGTGCGCTGGGCCTAGCGCAGGGCTCCACTCACCTGCTTCCGTGTTCTCACAGATCATTCCCGTTCATTACCTGGTGCCTGATAGCTTGACAACTGTTATTTCAATAATGTGTCCCATATTTTTACGTTTATCAAACAGGAGGTAAATTGGGTCCTTATTACTCTATCTTTTCCAGAAGTAGAAGCTATAGAAATGTTTGTGTCATCCAAAAGTCACACAGATGAATGCTGGCCATGCCATTCACACCCCATCTCCAGGAGGTGATGCTCTGTCAGCTGGCAAGAGTCTGGCTTGACACGCAGATGAGGACCTCAGCTCTCTGAGTTGATGTCATTAAACACCAAGTCAGTCACACCCTTTGGAAGTCATCTGTAACTTAACTGCAAGGAGGGAATCCACAACTCAGATAGATGTGAGTGTCTGGGGCACCAGTAAATTGGCAAATCTGTGATGCCAGGCTCTCCTGTGAGCTTCCAGAGCCCAACCCAACCTTGGGAATGTAAGGATGTAGGCTTTCTGAGTCCCCAGGCTCTGGGTAGATTATCAAGGTGACAGCAGCTGTCAGGAACTGACCCAACTGCTGTTCCTCATGCAACACCCAAAACACATTGCACGTCATCATGCCTAACATTCTGCAAGCTGCTGCGTATGACAGGGTTATTCAAACAGTTGGACCTTATATCTCTAAAGATCCAAAAACTTCATGTTAACCATTTTGATGGAGTTTATGCTAATGTGTCTATTTTAAATATTTTAACAATAACAGGCCTAAATAAATGAGCAACTAAAGTTACACACTATTGTCAGCACAGTAAAGAGAACATAACATAACCCCGCACGGTCATGCTTCAGGATCGCAAGCACCCTTCTGCCAGAGGGCGTTAGCTCTGAGGACCCGAGAGGATGACAGCAATTGGAAGATGTCGGTTCCTTCCCATTTCTATGAACACCAGTGAGCTGCGTGGCATACAGCCAAGTCCATGGCCCTCTCTGTCTCCACTGCCTCATCTGAAATGATGGCAACAGAACCTTCCTTTCCCGGGTTGTCAAAGTCCACGGAGAAGCATAAACTGATTCGCATGTGAGGAAGTATGCAGGTGCAAAGGCTCTGGTCTCTGTATAACAGCATGCCATCCAGGCCACACTCAGCAGAACCAGTCATCAGATGCCACCAAGTCAAATAAAATGCTTCCCACCTGAGGCCTTTGCCTCTGACAGTGTGTTTCCTTAGGGGAGATATTCTGTTAAATGAGAAAGCATATTGCTTAGAGGGGCAGTCTGCAAAGGCTCTTGTTTTTCTGGACAAGTTATCCTTAAAGGGACAATCTGGGATTTCAGAAAATGGGACTAAGCCAGTAAGTGTTAGGTACTTAGGAAGAGAATTGAGCAAACAGGGCCTTCAGCAACATTGCCCTGCAAGCGGTAACCAAGCCGCCTTTGACGGAGACATTTCATGGGCAATTCTCTGCATCAGCATGAGAGGTCAGGTTGGCGCTGGTCCCTCAGAAAACTAAAACCCATCAGCTTGCCACGGAGCTCCAGTCTCCCTCCCCATTGTCCCGGTGGGAAGACGGGGCCATCCTGGGTGCAGCCTCACAGGAAGTGAGTCTGGAAGCTTGCAGGTGTGCCCCGATCCTCCCCTTTGCTCAGGCCTCTTCCCCACCTCCCACACCTGCCCACACACAGGCCAGTGCCCTCTCACTTCCCCTCTGCTCAGGCCTCTTCCCCGCCCCCCACACCTGCTGTGCCCTCTCACCACCACTCTGCCAACTGCCAACTGTTGGCCAGTCCATCTCCCTCACCATCCCAGACTCCTTATCCCCATTTATTCCCTGATATCCCCACGGCACCTAGAGTGCACTGGCCATCCAGGACATGCTGCTCAATGAAACTGACCTGACTCTCCTCTCATCCCTCAGATCCCAGTTCCTGTGGCTTCCAGAGTGAAAATTCGACAGCATCATCCCTGTTCAGCCCTTCCATGGATCCCTCAGGCCTTTGGGGGTGCCTACAGCCTCCCAGGCCTGGGCCCTGCCTCCCACACTAGCTGCATCTCTTACTATGTCCTCCTTGGGGTTCCCCCATTCCTGACCACCTGCAGTTCTGCAAAGATGTCCTAGACACAGCAGAGTTAGGGCATGGGAAGAGACAGCCCAACCTACATAGAGGAGGGGTGGGTAGCAGGGGAAGGAAAAGCCTTAAGATAGGCAGAGGAGACCACACTTCCTTATAATCAGAGTCAGATTCACTGTAGCAGTTTTTTTCTGAGTGGCTTATTTATTTACAAGCACTTACTGAGCACCTACAATGTGCTAGTACCTAGCCTAGGAAGTGAGTAGTAAACTGTGTCGCCCTCTAAAGGACAGCATTCAGCAGACACTGAGCTGCAAGCAACAACACAATAATGGGATTCTCAGAACAAAGGGCGCTCAGGGAGAGGGGAAGTTAAGTAGGCCTTGGTCTGGGCAAGGGACAGTGACATGGCTCAGATCTGTGCCCCCGCCCAAATCTCATGTTGAATTGTAATCCCCAGTGTTGGAGGTGGGGCCTAGTGGGAGATGATTGGAGCATGGGGGCGGATGTCAACCTTGGTACTGTCCTGAGTTCTCATGAGAAATTGTTATTTGAAAATGTGTGGCACCTCCTCTCTCTTCTGTCTTCCTCCTGCTTTGGCCACGTGAAGTACCAGCTCCCCATTCACCTTCCACCATGATTGTAAGTTTCCTGAGGCCTCCCCAGAAGCTGATGCTGCCATGCTTCCTGTACAGCCTGCAGAACCATGATCCAATTCAACTTCTTTTCTTTATAAATTATCCAGTGCCAGGTATTTCTTTACAGCAGTGCAAGAATGGACTAATACAGAAAATTGGTACCAAGGAGAGAGACACTGCTATAAAGATTCCTTAAAATGCGAAAGTGGCTTTGGAATTGGGTAAGAAGCAGAGTTTGGAAGAGTTTGGAGGGCTCTGAAGAAGACAAGAAGATGAGGGAAAGTTTGAAACTTTTGACAAAAAGAGTCAAACTCTGTAAAATATGTGAAGAGATTTCTGAGCCAAATATGAGTGACCATGGCCCACAGCCCTCAACAGGTCCTGAGAACATGTGCCCAGGGTGGTAGGGATACAGCTTGGTTTTATGTCTTTTAGGAAGGCATGATACATCAATCCAATACATTTAAGAAATACATTCATTTGGTTTGGAAAGGCAGGACAACTCAAAGTGGGGGCTTCCAGGTTGTAGGTAAATGTAAATGTTTTCTGGTTGACGATTGGTTGAGGTTGTCTGAAGACCCGGGATGGATAGAACAGAATGTTCTCAGGTTAAAGATAAAGGATTGTGGAGACCAAGTTTTATTGTGCAGAGGAAGCTGTTAGATAGCAGACTTTAGAGATAGCAGGTTGTAAATTGTTTTTTATTGGACTAAAAGGTTTCCTGGCTCTTAGTTGATTATCTCCTGGATCTGGGAAGAAAGGAAGGAAAACAAAGCAGGAAGGGGATTCTCTATAGAATGTGGATTTTTCCCACAAGAGACTTTGCAGGGCAATTTTAAGGTATGGCAAAGAAATATATTTTGCGGTTAAATATTTTTTCCTTGTCTCATAATGTTACGCCAGAGTCAGATTGAAAAGTGAGACATAGTATACAAGGTCAAATAAAATCCATCTGAAGAGAATATACGGTTTGTAGGGCATGACTCCCTAGACCCCTTAGGTAAGAATTTGGGTAAGATAAAAAAAAATCAGAGCTTAGTCATCAAAACTTCCTTGAGACTGCTTAAATTGTTGTGACCAAAATGCTGGTAGTGATGTGGACAATGAAGTCCAGGCTGAGGAGGTCTCACATGGAAATGAGGAACTTATTGGGAACTGGTGTAAAGGTCACTTTTGTTCCGCTTTAGTGAAAAGCCTGGTTACATTGTGCCCCTGTTCTAGGGATCTATGGACTGAACTTGAGAGAGATGATTTAGGGTATCTGGTGGAAGACATTTCTAAGCAGCAAAGCATTCAAGAGTCACCTGGCTGCTTCTAACAGTCTGTGCTCCAATCTGCTCATATGCATGAGCAAAGAAATGACCCAAAATTGGACCTTATTTTTAAAAAGAAGAGCATAAAAGTTTGGAAAATTTGCAGCCTGGCCAAGTGGTAGAAAAGAAAAGCCCATTTTCAAGGGAGAAATTTAATCAGGTTGCAAAAATTTGCATGAAGGCAAATGCTGATAGCCAAGACAATGGGGAAAAGGCCTCAAAGGCATTTCAGAGACCTCTGCAGCAGCCCCTCCCACCACAGGCTCAGAGGCATGGGAGGGAAGGACGGTTTGGTGGGCCAGACTCAGGGCCACACCGCCCCCTACATGTGGACATTGGATCCACATTCTGACGGTGGATCCCTGAATGACTCCATGGAGCAGGCCACCTTCAAGCCTGTCCTGCCACTGATTAGACTTTTTGTGAGGCAGAAAAAAAAATGTGGACTGTGATAAGCCACAGAGAAAGCAGGGTTTTCTGCCTATCAACTGCAATTTATCTTAAAGATATGTGCAAGAAGTTCAAAAGCACATAGAGGAAAAGTATAAACTATGCAGAGAATGTGTGGGGTGGGTGTTAGGATAACTTCTGGTGAGAGTGTGTTGTAGGACCATCAGGTTAATAAACCTGCTCCACGGTAACAGAGCAATACACTGAGACAGTAGGGATGCAGTAGAGAAAGAGTGTAACGATTGTAGGGTATCAAGCAAGGAGATGGGAAGAGTCACTTAAATCCATCTCTCCCAGGAGTTCTGGGCTAGGGTTTTTAAGGGGAATATGGAGGGTGAGGGGCTGGAAAACTGGAGTTGTTGATTGGTCAGGGTAAGAGGGATGAAGTCATCAAGATGTGGAAACTGCACTCTTTGGTGAGTCAGGTTTTCATAGGGTCTTTCAGTCAGCTTTTCATAGGGTCTTTCAGACCAGCTGGCACCAGTGGGGTCCTACAGACCAGCTGGCATCAGCAGCATCCTTCAGACCAGCTGGCATCAGTAGTTTCAGTGATATACAGGACCTGCAAGGATATCTCAGAGGGAAACCTCAAATTTCATAATATTCAAGTGGTTATCTCTAGAGCAGTTGAGGGGAGCTCTAATCTTGTAACAGGATTCGTGCAATCCTGAGGCAACAGACACCAAACAGCTATGAGGAAGCAAGTCAGAGAGGAGAATGACCTACTGATCAATGCTGAGCATGGGGAAGGCTGTGTTTAATTTTGTTTCTGCCCCTCCCTTTTTTCTTGATTAATTTTATAAATGTTATAGGGACTGTTTCACACATACAAAATTGCTGCTTTGCATACACGCGTTTTTCTGAGGAGCTGGTTGACCACAGTTGTCAGATTTTTCATAGGGTCAGGGATCTAAAACTGCTAGGATCGCTGCCTGATGTTGTCTTATTTAACCGTGCGAGTTAGGCATTACTGAAGCTCAGTGATCTAGGTTTACTGAGCTGGTGCATTCATCCATTGGTGCACCACACATATTGGACATGCTCTCTGCTCCCAGCAGCCTCCAGCCCCTGGAGTGCACTAGAGAGCAAGGCAGCCCAGCCCTTGCTGTGGGAGGCCATCGTGGGAAATATGGCACACATCTGAGGAGCATGCCAGTAGAGTGGCAGCATCGGGAGGACCTGTTATCTGGCCTTGTGCCCAGTGGAAAGGCGCTTTTAGAGAGGAGGGCACAGCAGAACTGGAAGGGTGCTGCCCACAGAAAGGGCCCCATATGAACCCCCAGCAGCAGGGGGCAGGCCCAGGGCTGCCAAGAGGAGGCTCTGGAGCTCCAGGAAAGCGCAGAGGAGCCGGGGAGGCCGCAGAGCTGAGCTACGAAGTCTCTGTGGAGACACTGTTAGAGAGACCATAAACATGAGCACCCCAACCCAAGCCCAGCCCCACCATCACACCAATAGTTCACTCAGCAAACCACCTGGGAGCCCTCAGGCCCTGGGAGCAGCCAGAGGAAGCCATCTCCAGGTGACTCTCTGTCACCTGGCACTGGGCTCCTTCCATCCTGGGAACCACCAGAGCCTGAGTTAGCCTGGCTGGGGCCACCCCAAAGTGCCCTGTCAGCACAGTCTCCCAGGCCTGACACAGGCAGGAGCAGGCACAGCACTCACCACATAATGGGCACCTTTGATCTCCGCTCTCCTGATCACGCAGAGCCAACAGCAGCAGCCTCGCAGCACTCAGAACTCGGTGGGCTCAACATCAGGGCGGCACTTGGCTGCTTTGATGTCTCAGTGCCTGCCTGTTTGAAATGGAAAGTTGTCACATTAAGAAGATTATGCAGAATCCATTTGTCGCCACCCTTTTCCCACTATGGTGAAGTCTACCCACCACCTTCCATTAAAGTCATAGCTGAAACAGACAAAGGTAATGGAAAGAAGTTAAGGTGTCAGAGGCACCTGTGGTTACCAGTTTCTTAAAATGTTAATACAGTTGTCTCTTGGTATCCACAAAGGATTGATCCCAGGACCCACGGATAGCAAAATCTACAGATGCCCAAGTCCTTGGTAAAAAATGGCATAGTATTTTCATATAACCTACACACCTGGTCCCATATGCCTCAAACCATCTCTAGTTTACTTGTAATACCTAAAACAATGAATGCTATGGAAATAATTGTCTTACTGTATTGTTTAGAGAATAATGATAAAAAAAAAACTCTGCACGTGTTCATCACAGATGCAAATTATTTTCCAAATATTTTCAATACCGCAGTTAATTGAATTTTATGGATGCGGAACTCACAGATTTGGAGGCCCAACTGTACAGTAGCCTTCAAATCCCTGCCACAACCCAGGAATTCTGGCATTAATGTGCCAACGCTTCCCGGTGAAACTGTCTAGTGACATTGATAAAAGGCAAATTTACGACACATTCCCAGCCAAGCATGCTGCCTCACGTCCGTTATCCTAGCACTTTGGGAGGCCGAGGTGGGTGGATCAACCGCGGTCAGGAGTTTGAGACCAGCCTGGTCAACATAGCGAAAGCTCATCTCTACCGGGCGTGGTGGCGTGCACCTATAATTTCAGCTACTTGGGAGCCTGAGGCAGGAGAATCACTTGAACCTGGGGGACGGAGGTCACAGTGAGCCAAGATTGCGCCACTTCACTCCAGCCTGGGCAAAAGAGCAAAACTCTGTCTCAAAAAAAAAAAAAAAAAAAAAAGGCCATCCCCAAACAGCCAGGAAGCCATGCAGGCTGCAACGTGTGAGGCATGGACCCAGACACTGCCTCTGCACTCAGTCTGTGTGTTTTGTTGGCTTGGTCGGAGTATGAGAAGAATATTCAGCCTTGTGCAGATACAGAGTTAGAAAAGAAAGGAGTCTTCCAGTAGCCTTTCGGATAACTGGATATTCTGTCTAGGTTTTACACCAAAATTTGTTAAGTGGTACTTCCTTAAAGGTTAGTTGCAATTGTGGAACCTGAAACCATACCAGTAGAATTGTCATACTTGGATACATTAAAATTCATTGGTTTGTCTCACTTTGAATGGCTCTTTTAACCATGCATGATTTTGCAGCATTATGCACAGGCCATTTGGGAAATATTGGGTGCCTGAGTTGAGCAGACCTTCCAAACACACATCTGTGAGAGAATGACAGTGAAAAAGGCAAATAATGTGTCAGTATTATCACGAAAACTGTTTTGACCTCACAGCCCCCTGAATGTGTCTGGGATCCCAGGTGTTCCCAGACCAACTTCGAGAACTACTGCCCTCCAGAATCCCTTGCACGTGCGCACCGGCAGGTACCGGAACATTCACAGCAGCTATGTCATAATTGCAAACACATGGCAACAGCTCGCATGCTCCTCAGGACCAGAACACAACAATCAATCATGGCAAATGCCCACCATCAAATACTACACAAGGTAAAATGAAGCAGACTTCTACAGCCATATCCATCACCACAGGTGAATCTGCAGCACACAATCGGGAGAGAAAGCAGTGAGCCACAGGGCGAGGGAGGGTGGTCCCAGCCTCACACAGTCCGAACAAGGGGAAAGTGAGCAGCAGATGGCAGGGATGCACCTGCTGGGAAAAATAAGCCTATTTCTTTTTCTTTGTAGAGATGAGGTCAAACCATGTTGCCCAGGCTGGTCTTGAACTCCAGGACTCAAGGAATCCTCCTAGCTCAGCCTCCGAAAACGCTGGGATTACAGGCTTGAGCCACCACACCCAACCAGGCTATTATCAACACAAAATTCTAGACCATAGGCACCTCTGCCAAGGAAGGAGGAATGGCAAGTGTTAGTAAAGTCTTGTCTCTTAACCTGGGGTAGGTGCTCTAGGGCCTGTGTTGTTATTCTTGAAATGGCACGTATTTTACACTCTTTTTATATAATGGGGACATTTCACAATAACAACCGTTGAGAATGAGAATAAAAAAGAATAAAAATGAGAATGGCTAGATAGTCTGGTGGGGCCTGCTGTCTCTGAGCTGTGTCACTGTGCAAACTGGCATCATGAAAGCCATCTCCTTCACTCACTGAAACACATAGAATCATGCTGTTTGAGAGTTACTTGAATCTTCTGCAAAACCAAGGGTTTTCTTCACCGAGCACTCTTCACAGCTAAGGGAGGAGCTGCCTCAGTGGGGAGTCCTGCCTTGGCCACATTCTGGTCACCTAAGTCACAGCCTCTCACACCAAGACATGTGGGCACCTGAGTCCGCTGCCTCACCTGTGGGCTCCCGAGGGCAAGAACCATGGGTCACCATGGAGAGGGTGACATGAATGAGCAGCAGAGTCCCTGGCAGGGTGAGTGCCTGGAGAATTTCTGGGGAATGACGGGTGGGGCTGGGCAGCCCAAGGGCAGAGTTGCAGCCCCTCTCCCCAGGTGCGTGCTCTGTGCAGGTTGAGGTGATGAACACACCTGTGCTGCCCGTCCAGGGCACTCCCCTCCTTGTCAAGCAGTGACCACCCACCACGGCCATGAGTGTCAGCCTGGGTGTGCCACACTAATTCCACCCACTTCTGCACACTGGGGAGGCCTGTGGCAGGTCGAGGAGTTTCGTAATAACCACAGCTACTGTATTCACAAGAAGCAAACCATAATCGGTGCTGCGGAATCAGGAGGACCAGAGAGAGACCTTGGGGTGTATACAGGAGAAGATCTGTATTGAGTGCACTCAGATCCAGTGGACTTAACATCCAAAGACTGGACCCAGAACGACGACAGCACTTGACTTTTATACACACTTCTAAAAGTGGGGGGTGGGTTGGCTTGAAGCAGGTTTACAGTTACAGTGGCACAAAAGCAAGGATACAGAGGCAGAACAATTAATCAAATTGTGACAGGTTCATAACTCAGGACTACACATGACCATTGCCAAGCAACCCAGATGTCTGTTACCCAGGTTTCACTCTAAGGAGCTTACACTGGTTTATCTCATAACCTTTACTGTGACGCACAGATAGCTCTCAGGCTTCTCATGTCCTTCGTTGTACTTCTTAGATAAAACAGAATACTTGAAGTTACTAGTTACAGAGAACAAGAATCTATAAACTCATTCCATAAAACAAAGGAAAATTTGTTTTTCTTCTCCCTATGTTGAGGGAGTGCTGGGAGAGTCTCTAAGGCACATTCCTTTGCGTCCTGGCTTCTTAGATAGTATTATTGAGACTTTCTCTGGGTCTGGGCTGTGCCCCTTGCTGCCTCTAGGATAAGTCAGCCTAATACAGGAAAGCTTATTTCTTTCTTTTTAATTTTATTTTTCTTTTTAATTTGCCACCTCACAGACACCTTTTCACCCATCAAGGTGTCTCCGATGGCTTGCAGGGTGCCCAGGCACAACCCACTACTCATGATACTTATTGACCATTGACACGCCAGGCACTGTGCTGGTGAGAACTGTGCCCAGTGGCCAGTGTGCCAGAGTGCCTGATGCCAGTGCCGAGCTGTACCACATCCCCTTCTAAGAGCCAAGCACGCTGCAGGGGCATGTCTGAACATTGGACTCCACTGGAGGTCTCCCTGAGGAAAGGCGTGCGGGGTGGCCTCTGTCCACCTCATCCCCAACTCCTGTGCTGTGAGCTGCTGGGCGCTCCTCAGCCTCGCCTTCACCTGCACTGGGGCTCTTACCTTCTCACCTGGGCCCACCCCTCCCCCTCATGCTCAGCGTGGCCTGGCTGCTTTCAGTGCTTAGTTAGCTGTCACCTCCTCCAGGCAGCCCTCCTCTGGGCACTGCCCTCCTCTTGCTTCCATCTACCTCAGCACATTACACATACCCTTTTCTGTCCCCTCTGTGTGCAGGGAGCTCCCTAGAGGCAGGAACAAGGTCTTCTGTGTTCCCAGGGCTAAGCACGGGTCTGGCTGGGTAGGTGTGACATCGTTTTTGAATGAAATAAGGAATGCAGCAACTCCTATCTCCTCTGGGGCCTCCCAGGCCCAGTCATGGCATGAGGACAGTGGATTGCTCAATTCCTAGAGTGCTGGGGGGTTCGATGGCAGGTGCATGAGAGGACCTTGAGGAGGTCAAGCTATCCCCATTCCCTGCCACCTTGTGGAAGTTATGCAGGCTCTGGATAGTACAGGCCACAAACCTAAAACCTGAGCTCAGACCCTCCCACAGATGCCAAGAGGGCTGAGGGAACTGCCCAAACCCAGGTCGCTCCCTCTGAGCACAGCCAAGACTGTGCAGGGAGGTAAACGGCCCCACCCCAGGTGCTCACTGCACACCTGTGCTGTGTCAGGGGACACAGGCCCAGGGACCAGCCCCAGGATGGCAGACGAAAGACACACCAAGGGACCTCACGAGTCCTTCCAGGGTCATGGCCAGAGCACACAGATTGCACTGCACCATGTTAATTTAATGACTCTGAACTTTTTTTTTTTTGAGACGGAGTCTCGCTCTGTTGCCCGGGCTGGAGTGCAGTGGCCGGATCTCAGCTCACTGCAAGCTCCGCCTCCCGGGTTTACACCACTCTACCTCAGCTTCCTGAGTAGCTGGGACTACAGGCGCCCACCACCTCGCCCGGCTAGTTTTTTGTATTTTTTAGTAGAGACGGGGTTTCACCATCTGTTAGCCAGGATGGTCTCGATCTCCTGACCTCGTGATCCGCCCGTCTCGGCCTCCCAAAGTGCTGGGATTACAGGCTTGAGCCAGACTCTGTGAACTTTTTCTATTTTCCTTCTCCATAGTGTTTCCCCACATGACTCAGAACATTAGCAGGGAGTCTCAGGTGGAGAGACTCAGATGGTTAGTTTTACGTGTGACTTGGCTGGGCCATGGTGCCCACATACGTGACCAAACATTATTCTAGGTGTTGCTAGGAGTGTTTGGGAGGAGATTAACACTTAAATCAGCAGAATTTGAGGAAAGCAGATTGGCCTCCCTCATGTGGGTCGGCCTCATCCCATGCTCTAAGGCCTGAGCAGAACACAGACTGACCTCCCTCCAGCAAGCAGGGGCTCTGCAGCAGCCGCCCCCTGCCTCCAGCCATACCATCGGCTCTTCCCGGCTCTCCAGCCTGCTGGCCCACCCTGAAGCTTTGGACCTGCCAGCCTCCATAATTGCATGAGCCAACTCCTTATCCGTTTATGCCATAGTGTTCCATTATTGGAATGCTAAGCATGTGGGAGTTATTTCTAGCCTACTACTCAAGGTCATTGCCAAGGCCTGATTGCAAAAATTCAAAAAATCACAACCTCAGGCATAAATGGGTGAAAACAAATCTCTCTCTGTATAACAAATCTCTCTCTGTATATCTACACATTCCTTTTTTTTTTTTTTTTTTTTTTTTGAGACAGAGCTCTGTCGCCCAGGCTGGAGTGCAGTGGTGATCTTGGCTCACTGCAAGCTCTGCCTCCCGGCTTCACGCCATTCTCCTGCCTCAGCCTCCCAAGTAGCTGGGACTACAGGCGCCCGCCACCACGCCCGGCTAATGTTTTGTATTTTTAGTAGAGATGGGGTTTCACCGTGTTAGCCAGGATGGTCTCGATCTCCTGACCTCATGATCCGCCCGCCTCGGCCTCCCAAAGTGCTGGGATTACAGGGGTGAGCCACCGCACCCAGCATCTGCACATTCTATTGGAGCTGTTTCTCTGGAGACCCTAACCAGTACAGAGCCCTCGTGCTAGGATCTCTGGGCAAGGGGCAGTCTCTGTGCACCTGAACTGGCTCACTTGGTACCTGGGGTGAGAATTGCACGGCCTTGTGGGGTTTCCTGAGAATTAAATGAGGTTGAGGGTATAAAGTGTCATGGCTCTTCGGGAGCCTGCAGTAAATGTCAGGGATTGTGGGGAAGCAGGAGAGATGTGAGAGAAGGAAAAAACAGGTAGAGGAAAGAGGAAAGGGGAGCAGGAGGGAGGAAGGCAGAGGGAACCCCTCTCAGACCTGAGGAACCACACTGCAGGGGCCCCACCTCGTGCTGGCAGTAGCTGCTGTCACCTCCCAGCACTGGACAATTATCCTCCTTCCCCAAGAAGAGCAAAGTGGCCTGGTTTCCCCTTGGAAGGCGAAAAGGGAATTCCTCACTTCTGTGGCTGACGTCAGTGAAAGACCCAGGCCCCGCACGATGTCTTCATGGCTAGCAGTTTTGCCTCCCGAGATGAGCAGCCAAGGACGCCTGACTCAGGCCCTCCACAGCACCTCTGGAGGGCACTGGGAAATGGTTTCAACATGAACCAAATCCCGCAGCAGCAGGCATGGTGACAGGAGCAGGAGGCCAGGCTGAGGACATCACACCGGAGGCAGGCACAGCAGTGTCGCCGTCAGGCATGACCAAGTGAGCGCATGCCCATCGGAGCCTGAGTCTGGCCTCTCGCCCTGTGCCCTTGCCCTGTATGTGTCTATATCTTTTAATTTCCGTTTTAGCATGGTCACTGTGCACGTCATTAACTATTCCTGAAAAACTTGATCATGATGGCTGCATAGTTAATCCTCATAGAGAGGTGACATAACTAACACGACCATTTCTCTATAGTTGAGTGAGTCCATCTTTTCTAGTTTTTTGCTATTATAGATAATGCTGCAGTGAAAATCGATGTACATGATCTTTATTTCTTTAGGATAGATATCCAAACCCAAAGTGTATACTCTTGAGTCCACTAGTATAAAGTTTTTCAAACATACATCAAACTTAAAAGGAAAAGGTTATTATCAATTTAAACTCTCACAGTTGTGTTTGAGTATATATATATACACACATATATACACATACATAACAGTTCCCTGTTGAAAACGAACCTGAGAATCTAGAATTGCACTTTTTTTTTTACACTACCCTCAACTCGTACCTACAGAATTGCAGTCTTGAGACTTTTTGGACACAGAGTGTGGCCAAGGGCATTATTTAAACGAAGGGTCTTGAGGATGCTAAAATTAAACATTGATTTTAAAAATCCACTTATAAGCAAGTTTATGCCAGGCAAACATCTATTTCATTAAATTAATAGCACTCTTCAGCCAGGCGCAGTGGCTCAGCTCTCACCTGTAATCCCAGCACTTTGGGAGGCCGAGGTGAGCAGATCATGAGGTCGGGAGATCAAGACCATCCTGGCTAACACCGTGAAACCCCGTCTCTACTAAAAATACAAAAATTAGCCGAGTGAGGTGGTGCATGCCTGTAATCCCAGCTACTCGGGAAGCTGAGGCAGGAGAATAGCTTGAACCTGGGAGGTGGAGGTGCAGTGAACTGAGATCGCACCACTGCATTCCAGCCTGAGCTAGACTCTGTCTTAAAAAAAAAAAAAATTAATAGCACTTTTCTGAAAAACAGAATTTTCTACGATTGCTACAAGTGAAGGTAAGGGGCCCTGTGTATGAACACTATGCAGAACTCTCACTCTCTCTCTCCTGCTTTTCTTTCTTCTTCATTTCCCTTTATCAAATATTTATTGTCTAGTTATCAGGGACACGGGACGTGGCTTTTGTTCTCAGAATAGTCATAATCCAGTGTGAGCAATATAGTCAACTAGAACATCAAGTGGCTGGCTCCTGTCTCAAAAGGTAGTCATTCTAACAGCCTGATTTGCCTTCTCCTTATTGGAACTTCAATTCCCACAAAAGCCAAGTCATAATATCGGTCAACAACCTGACAGATACCAGGTAAACTCTCCACTAGCCAGAGCACAGAGGTGGCCCTGCGAACTGTTATAATAATTTACAGATAACATGATTGCCTACTGAGGGAGCTAAGATAATCAATTGAATAAGTTATTAGAAACAGCCACATTCAATAACATGCTTGTTATAAAGCAAAGCAGGTTAGGTTTTCTGAGAGTAGCAGAAAACTCCCAAACAGTGACTTAAACAAGATAGAGAATTATACGGGATTTATATGAAGAAAGCCACAAACTTGACCAGGGGACATAAAAAAAGATTTGAGTAGACTGATGTTCCTTAACGGTCATGTTTCTCAGTGAGTAGAACAGATACTGTGGAGACACTGAATTTAATACCTAAATCTATCACAATTTCAAACTAAATATTGCTGGGATGTTTTTGTATTTGAAAATATGAGTTCATCTGGAGAAACTGACAAATGAAAATAAAACAATGTTGAGAAAATATTTTATGAGAGAGATACATCTTCTTAGATACTGAAATGCTTTATAAAGCTACAATCAATAAAATGGTGCTACTGCAACAGAAATAGACTGATAGACTGAAAAACTGTTAAGATGACTAAAAGTCCATAAACGTGTGTGCATTGTATAAACACATAAACTTATTTGTTATGTACACGTACAGACATACACTTAGTTTATGATAAAGTTGGCACTTCAGACCGGTGGGTGCAGCATAGATTGTCCCGTAAATGATGGTATTGGGAAAATTGGCTAACCGCTGGAACGAATAAAGACAAAGCCATACATCACAGCAAGTACCTAAATGAATTCTAGATGGAATTAAGGTTTACGTGTAAAAAATGAAAACATAAGCATGGGAAGAGATTACCTTGGTGAATATTTGACATAATCTGTGGCAGGGTGAGTTTTTCTAGCACAGCATCAAAGGAATAAAAACATGGTATGATTGAAATATGTAAAAATTAAAAGAAAATTTCATGTTTCAAAAATGTGGCTGGAGGAAGGAGGAAACAAGAGGGGTGCTGGAGGCTGCAATCAGGGTCAGGAGCAACGCATCCACCAGCATCCTTCATTCCTGAGCCTGCTGTGTCGGCAGAAAGGGCTCCAGACTGCGGTTTGGGAAGCCCCACTCTGGTCCATGAAAAGGTCCATGTAAAAGACCCAGGACAGCCTGGCACCTGAAAGGCCCCGACTGTTGGCGTGGTGTTAAAGATACTGCCCCACTGGCATTGGAGGAACCCAGTGTTCCTTCAATTAGCTCTTTGGACATCATCGTTGCTTCAATTAGCTCTTTGGACACATGGGGAGGAAATGACCTCGGACACCAGCGTGAGGCAGGCACACTCGTCTGTCCGGCCCAGTGGGCAGCTCACAGGCTGTGTGAGGAGCGCCTTCAGGGCCGACCTCAGCTGGCCACTGCCACTCCCCCCGCGGTCGATCATCCCAAGCTTTTCTCCCCACACTGTGACAACAGCTGGGCTCAATGTTAGAAGGGTGAGGCCTGCAGTAAGGGAGGGCCGCAGGCTGCTGAACGAATACAGCAGGACAGCCAGCTAGGAGGAGGAAGTTCTCATGTCCTGTAGTGCCACAGGGGATTATAATTAACAACAATTTGTCTATATTTTCAAGTAGCTGGAAGAGTGGACTTTTAATGTTCCCAACACAAAGAAGTGATACATGTTTTTAGTGATGGATATGCTAACTACCCTGATTTGATCATTACACATTGTACAGATGTATTGAAATATCACACTGTACCCTATAAATATGTATAATTATCATGTGCCAACTAAAAATACAAAAAGAATTAAATTGGCCAGGTGCGGTGGCTCACACCTGTAATCCCAGCACTTCGGGAGGCTGAGGCAGGCGGATCCCCTAAGGAAAAGAGTTCAAGACCAGTCTGGCCAACATGGCAAAATCCTATCTCTACTAAAAATACAAAAAAATAGCCAGGCATGGTGGTGGGTGCCTATAATCCCAGCTACTAGGGAGGCTGAGGCAGGAGAATAGCTTGAACCCGGGAGGCAGAGATGGCAGTGAGCCGAGATCACACCGTGCACTCCAGCCTGATCAATCAGAGCAAGACCCCATCTAAAAAAAAAAAAAAAAAAAAAAAATGAATGAAATCATGTCCTTTGCAGCATCATGGATGCAGCTGGAAGCCATTATCCTAAATGAACTCATGCAGGAACAGAAAATCAAATACTGCATGTTATCACTTCTAAGTGAGTACTAAACATGAGCACACGTGAACACATGAGGGGAACAACAGACACTGGGACCTACATGAGGGTCGGGGCTGGGAGAAGCAAGAGGATCAAAAAACTACCTATCAGGTACTCTGTTCACTGCCTGCATGAGGAAATAATCTGCGCACCAACCCTCAGAGACATGCAATGTACCCATGTAAGGAGCATGCACAGGTACCCCGAACCTAAAATAAAACTGGAAGAAAAAACTAGAGTTGACATTATTTTAAAAATATATAATACTTAAAGCAGAAAAAGGAAAAGATTAGGCCTGTAGAAATGATTTAATTCGAAAACGTCTCTGTATTCTAATCGGTGAGCTTGGATTTGTGGCCGTCCACTTTTCTGCTGTGCCTGTCACAAAAGCCCTGCACCTTAAGGACGGCCTGGGGCCTGGGAGCCTGAGGCTTGCTCTGGCCTCCTGAACCCCGCTGGTGTGGCCAGCAGCCCTGGGCTCAGCCTCCACTGCTGCTTGCTGGGCGCAGTGTGTCTTGGGCCCGACCCTGGCCTGTGCTGTCACGGGAGGTGCGGGATGGGCAGGAGGTTCAGGAGCGTGGGTGGGCGGGGCCGGCTGCAGGGAGCCCCCACTCTGAGAGCCACCAGCACAGCAGTGAAGTGGGGGAATGAGGAACAGGGCTGAGCTCCATGGTGGTCAGGGACACTCCCCGGGGCGACCCCTGGGAACCAAAGGAGGATCCCCGCCCACAGCCAGCAGAGGTGCACTCCCCGGGAGCAAACGCCGGCCGGCATACATGCTGGGGCGCCCCAGGGCTGGGCTCAGGCCTGGAGAGGCAGAGGGTGCAGCGGTGCAGGTGGGGCTCTGCTGGGTCAGAGGCCAGGCCAGATCCCGCACAGAAGCAGGCGTGGCTCAGCACCTTTAAGCCGAGAGGCTTTGTGATCCGATTTACAATTTCCAAAGGTGACTTTGTCAGGTGCCTGGAAGTGGATTCCGGCAGGCCAGGGATTAGGGCAGGCCCTGAAGACAGAGTGTTGAGGGTCTGCTGCCTCCAGGCAGGGAGAAATGAGGCCTCAAACCACAGGCAGAGAGAATAAAGCCTCCCACCCTCATCTGTGTGGCAGAGGAAAGGACCTGCCTCCCACTGCGATCAAAAAGCAGCACCGGGTAGTATGTCATAAAACATATGTGTAGGCAACGTGAACTTAAATGAAAAGTAAGGGAATCCTCAGAAACAAAAGCAGTCGCTGAAAATTGAATGGACAGCCTGTGACATGATGCCCTGTGACATGATGCCCTGCGCCCAGGGCCAGGAGCAACAGGGGTAGGGGACGGTGGCCCTCTGGTAGCGCAGAAGATTGGGTTTCAACCAACAGGAATGGACGGGGCAGATTGAGAGGATGGGCTAGAGAGGAGCTGAGAACAGAACAGGAGCCGAGAACGCAAAGTTAGGACTCTCCAGGGGCCATTGCCTCAAGAAAATAAAAGACCGATAACTGGAAAAATAATTACCTGCACGATTCAAATAACAACATGAAATTTTGTTATCTTGGCCTAAACATTCCCTTGACAATTTCTAATCATTTCCCTGCTTTTATGCAGGTTTGAACTTGAAATTTATACAATTTAAGCCAAGAGGTTAACCTTAAAGTGTCCCCAAAATATTATATTCCTGGAAATCACCACAGAAACAAGGGACAATTTCTCTGGACAAATACACCATCAACCCAGGCTTTTCAGAAGCAGAACTCTAAGACGGCCCCGGGATTCCGGTCCCTGTGTGTGTTCACACCTTCTCCTGGTTAGTCAGGCACTCATCTACATGCTGCACTTAAGAGACTTCTCCCATGTAACCAATGTCTCCAATCAGCTGAGTTCAGAAAAAGGTAGATTCCCTTGTTAAGGAATAGGGTTCTTCCCGGCAGAAGGGATTTGAAAAGAAAGAGACTCCATGGCCGAGAAATTCTCCATTGTTGGTGTTGAAGGAGAAGAGAGCCACTGGCCAGCCACGTGGGCAGCCTGAAGATGCCGGGGTCCTCCAGCTGGCAGGCAGCAAGGAGGCAGGGACCTCGGCCCTGCAACCGGGACTGCAGGGCAACCTGAATGAGCTGCAAAGCGTATTCTTCCCCAGAGCCTGCAGACACGAACTGAACCAGCACCGTGATTTCAGCCTGGTGAGACTGAGCAGAGAGCGCAGACGCACTACATCATCATCCCTGTTGCCTACAGAGCGGCGCACTGATGGACATGCTGTTCCAGCCTCTACGTTTGTGGTCATTTGTTAGGCACCAATACATATTTTGTTACGTAAAAGTGGGGTGTACTCTAACAAATACCTAAAAACGTGGCTGTACCCGTGGAAGCTGACAGCAGGCAGAGGCTGAAAGAATGCTGAGGAGCGTGACAGCAAAAGCCTGAAGTGCAGTGGACAGACTATTAGTAGAAATCTGTACTTGGAGGATCCTAGTGGTGAGACCTCAGAAGAAGAGGAGGGACATGTCATTGGAAACTGAAAGAAGGGGAATCTTTACTGTTTATTGGCAGAAACTCAGCAAAACTGGGCCCTGCAGTTAGGCAGAAAGCAGAAGTTGTAAGTGATAGACTTGAATAAATTGCTAAGGAGATTTCCCAGCAAAGTGTTGAAGATGTGGCTGAGTTTATTGTTGCTGCTCATAGTAAAATGTGAGAGGAGGGAGATAACTTGAGAAAAGCACTATTAAACAAAAAGCAACCAGGACCAGATGATTTGGGGAATTGTCAGCCCATCCATGTAGCTACAGACAATAAAATTAGGAGATTGCTTTCAAAGGCATGGCAGAGAAAAGAAGGCGAGGGTGTGACTGTACAACCTTTTGCTAAAACCTCAGGAGGATCAATGGGTCACAGAATTCAGTCATACAAAGGGCTCTTTCAAGAGATAGCATGTGTGCCTCACAGGTCTTCTCAACCCAACCAGAGGACCACAGCCCTGTAGCATCTGGCCCTCAGCTGCATCAGCGAGAGCCAAACATAGCAAAGGGATTATCTCAAAAAGATCTGTGCTGCAGTAAACATACAAGTGCTGATATTTCTTTGACACACTGATTTCATTTCCTTTGGTTTATATTCCCAAGAGTGGAACTGTTGGATCATATGGTAATTCTATTTTTATTTTTTGAGGAATCTCCATACTGCTTTCCACAGTGGCTATACCAATTTACATTCCCACCAGTAGTGTACAAGGGTCCCCATTTCTCTACACCCCTTGACTTGTTTTCTTATGTCTTTCTGATAACAGCCATTCTATCTGGAATGAGATGGTATCTCGTTATGGTTTTGATTTGCATTTCCCTGATGAATGTTGAGCATTTTTTCCTAGACCTGTTGGCCATGGCATGTCTTTTCATTAAAGGTAGCAGCATTTGCAGCTTCCTAGACATGACTTCCAAGATATGGAATCAACCCAAGTGTCAACAGACAAATGGATAAAGAAAATGTAGTATATACACACAATGGAGTACTAATTAGCCATGCAAAAGGATGGAATCCTGTCATTTGCCACAACCTGGATGCACCCAGAGGACATCATCTTAAGTGAAATAAGCCAAACACAGAAAGACAAATAAATACCACATGTGGAATCTAAAAAAAAAAAAAAAAAAAAGGTTGACATCACAGAAGCAGAGGTAGAACACTGGTTACTAGAGACTGGGGATGGGGAGGGTAGAAGGGAGGGTGAGGAGAGTTTATTTATGGGTAAAAAGTTACAATTACATAGGAGGAATAAGTTCTATGGCACTATAGAGTGATAAGGATTAACAGTATAGTACTGTGTATTATAAAATAGCTAGAAGAGAGAATTTTGAATGTTCTCACCACAGAGAAATGATAAATGCATGAGGTGATGGATATGCTAAATATCCTGATTTGATCATTATACAATATATGTTTATCAAAACGTCAGAGTGTACCCCATAAATATGTACAATTGCAATAAAATAGTGTCCACTAAAAGGAGATCTGTGGGCATGGCTTTTGCTTAATGGTCTGAATCCCAGTGCAATTCATGCAAACCCCACAAGGTTCTTGAGTAAAATCGTTTGGGAAGAAATACTGCCAGCTTGGACTAAAAGTAACAGAGAGACTCCAAAATTAAAAAGACAGTCAGACCCTTAGGATTCCAGTAGCAGGAAGCGGGTTGATGAAACTTCAGCTGCAAATGCTCCTACCTTTAATGAAAAGGAAGAATGACTCAGAGCTCAGAGAGAAGAACCAACAAGAGTCCAGAGGGTGAGCAAGATAACTGAGGAACAAGGAAGGATAATACCCAGGCATGGAAACCTAATCAGGGATCTCCGGCTGGAAATCATCCAACTAGATTTCAAAACTGCTTTGGAGCAGTGACTCCTTTCTGTTTCACCTTCCATTTTCCTCCTTTTGAAACTGGACCATCTATAACTGTCACTCTATGTCTGTCCCACCATCATATACTGGGAGTGTTGGGGAGATCACCTCTCTCTCGGATGGAGAGGAAATGTGTCTCAAAAAATTATACCCAGGAGTTTTTTAATTAAAAAACTAAAATTATAACAATTAGTGAACAAAGAAACTGTAAGTATGTGCATGTAAATAAAACTAGGTTAGCAGAATATCACTTCCAACAGGCACAGGACTTGCCCACTCATGTGAGCCAAACAAAAATAAGTAAGATAATGTGAAACAATGGTTTGTAAGACATTGATATCAGGCAAAGAAAAACAGTGACCACAGTGAGACAGGAAACTAATAGAGTCCTCTGGCTGCCAAAACTTACTGCCTTGAGAGAGTTCAAGGCCTTGGCTCAGAGAGGAGGAGCGCAGGCAGTGCCCAGCAGACTCTGCTCATTTAGGAGACAGAGCTGAGAGTCCCAGGAGGTAGCCAGAGTTCAGAAGGTAGACATGACATTAAAATAGCTATTAAAACTGGAACATCACACACCGGGGCCTATCATGGGGAGGGGGGAGGGGGGAGGGATTGCATTGGGAGTTATACCTGATGTAAATGACGAGTTGATGGGTGCTGACGAGTTGATGGGTGCAGCACACCAACATGGCACAAGTATACATATGTAACAAACCTGCACGTTATGCACATGTACCCTAGAACTTAAAGTATAATAATAATAATAATAATAATAAAAGTATAGCCCAAAAATAACTGTATTCTACATGTCAGTTAAGAATAGGCATGAAGACATACAAAAGAATGAAATAGAACTCACTGAAATGAAAACCATAATGTGCAAGATGAAAAATACAATGGAGAAGCAAATGCTAGTGAGCTTGAAGACATACCAAAAACAATGATCCAAAATGAAACATGAAAAGAAAATTAAGAAAAAGGAAATAGGCTGGGCGCAGTGGCTCACGCCTGTAATCCAAGCACTTCGGGAGGCCGAGGCAGGTGGATCACAAGGTCAGGAGTTCAAGACCAGCCTGCCCAACATGGTGAAACCCCATCTCTACTAAAAATACAAAAATTAGCCAGGCGTGGTGGGATGCACCTGTAGTACCAGCTATTCAGAAGACTGAGGCAGGAAAATTACTTGAATCTGGGAGGCAGAGGTTGCAGTGAGCTGAGATTGCATCACTGCACTCCAGCCTGGGCAACAGAGGAAGACTCCATCTCAAAAAAAAAAAAAAAATAAGAAGAAGAAAAGAAAAACAAAATAAAGAAAATAATTGGCATCAATGGGACAATTTACAGCAATGTAACGTGCATTATTGGAATCACTGACAAAGAGGAGACTGTGGCAGGGACAGAAAAAATATTTAAATATTTAAATAAATAGTGGCAGAAAACTTTGCAAATTTGACAAAAACTACAATGACAAAAACTACAAAACTACAAATCCAGGAAGCCTGAATGAACAACAAGCACAAGAAATAGGAATAAAACTACACCAAGGCACATCATAACAAACTGCTTAACACAGGGATGAAGGCTGGCTGATGTGTGGAGAAACCGGATCTTTTCCACACCACTGTGTGGTGGAAATATTAAATGGTATTGTCACTCTCAAAAATAATTCAGCAGTTTATTTTTCAATTAAATATACATTCACTTTCCATGTGGCTCAGCAATTGTACTTTTGGGCATTTATCCCAGGGAAGTAAAAATTTATGTTCACAAAATAACCTGTACACAAATATTCATAGTAGCTTTATTTGGAATAGCCAAAAACCAGAAACAATGCAAATTTTCTTCAAAGGGTGACTAGTTAAACAAACGATAGGGTATACATACCACAAAATAGTACTCAGAAATAAAAAGAAACGAGCTATTAATACATGTGACAGCTTGGATGCTGCTCAGTAGAAACATGCTGACTAAAAAATTTTTTTAAAAAATGTTTAAAGGTCACATACAGTATGATTAGTTTATTAATCATATTAGTTTCCTGTCTCCCAGTGGTCACTGTTCTTCGTTGCCCGGTATCAATGTCTTGCAAACCATTGTTTCATATTATTTTGCTTATTTTTTGTTGAATGGGCAATTAGTTTACAACATTCTGTTGTTGTTGTTGTTGTTGTTGTTGTTGTTGTTGTTGTTAAGACAGGGTCTTGCTCTATCACCCAGGCTGGAGTGCAGTGGTACAATCTCGGCTCACTGCAACCTCCACCTCCTGGGTTCAAGCGATTCTCATGCCTCAGCCTCACAAAGTGCTGGTATTATAGGCATGAGCCAGCACGTCCGGCCACAACATTCTTGAAACGACAAAATTGTAGTGATAAAGAACAGATCAGTGCCTGCCAAGGGTTAGGAAGAAGGGTAGGAGGAAAGTGGTGGTAGCTATAAAAGCATAACACTAGGGATCAAAAGAAAGCTAGAGTGGCTTTGTTACCATCAGACAAAGTGGACTTCAGGACGTGGGTAATACCAGAAATAAAGAAGCTTATTACATAATGATGAAGGGGTCAGTTCGTGAAGAGAGTATAATCTGGTAGCGTTTTGCCTCCAGCTTTGTTCTTTTTGGTCCAGATTGCTTCGGCTCTTCAGAGTCTCTTATGGTTCCATACAAATTTCAGGATTAATTATTAAAACAATTAACATTTTCGAACAAAGTGCCAAGAACACACCATGGGGAAAAGAACAGTCTCTTCAATAAATGGTATAATTGTATATTCACAAACAGAAGAATGAAAATAGACTCTTAGCTGGATGCGGTGGCTTACTCCTATAATCCCAGCACTTTGGGAGGCCGAGGCGAGTGGATCACCTGAGGAGTTCGAGACCAGCCTGACCAACATGGAGAAACCCCGTCTCTACTAAAAATACAAAATTAGCCTGGCATGATGGTGCATATCTGTAATCCCAGCTGCTCAGGAGGCTGAAGCAGGAGAATTGCTTGAACCCGGGAGGTGGAGGTTGCAGTGAGCAGAGATCATGCCATTGCACTCCATCCTGGGCAACAAAAGCAAAACTCCATCTCAAAAAAAAAGAAAGAAAATAGACTCTTATCTCACTCCTTATATAAGAATCAACTTAAAATAAAGACTTAATTGTAAGATCTGAAACAATAAAACTAAATGCCAATACACCTAATAACAAAATTTCAAAATACATGATGCCAAAACTGATGGAATTCCAAGGAGAGATAGACAATCCACCATTGTAGTCAGAGATTTTAATGCCCCACTCTTAATAATGGATAGAACATAGAGACAGAAAATCAGTAAGGTATTTGGAAGATTTTCACACACTATCAACCAACCTGACCTAAAACATGTTTATAGAGCACTTCACACAATGAGAGCTGAATACAATTTTTTAGTGCTCACAGAACATTTACTAAGATAAAAAACATATTCTGGACTATTAAACAAGTACACAAAAAGCAGGACTGATAAGCAAATTCAGTGGAGTTGCAGGATACAATACCAACTTGCAAAAATCAATAGCACTTCTCTACACTAACAACAAACACCTGTAATTCCAGCACTTTGGGAGGCCGAAGCGGGCAAATCACAAGGTCAGGAGATCGAGACCACTCTGACTAACACGGTGAAACCCCGCCTCTACCAAAAACACACACACACACACACACACAAAAATAGCTGGGCATGGTGGCGGATGCCTGTCATCCCAGCCACTTGGGAGGCTGAGGCAGGAGAATGGCATGAACCCAGGAGGCAGAGCTTGCAGTGAGCCAAGGTCGCGCCACTGCACTCCAGCCTGGTTGACAGAGCGAGACTCGTTCTCAAAAAAAAAAAAAAAAAAAAAAAAAAAAAAAAAAAAAATTCACAATCATCAAAAAGTAAAATGAAATACTTAAGAGTAAATTTCAACAAAGAATTGAAAAAATCTGTATGATGAAAACCGTAAAACATTGATGAAAAAATTAAGATGGCACAAATAAATGGAAAGATATCTCATGTTCATGGATTGGAAGAATTCACATTGTTAAAATGTTCATGCTACCAAAAATAATCCACAGATTTAATGCAATCTCTATCAAAATTCCAATGTCACTCTTCACAGAATAGAAAATTAGTCCTAAAATTTGTATGGAGCCACAAAAAACTCTGAAGAGCCAAAGCAATCTGGACCAAAAAGAACAAAGCTAAAAGCAAAACACTACCAGATTTCAAAATCTATTACAAAGTAAAAGTAATCAAAACTGCATGGCACTAACATAAAAACAGGCACACCAACCAATGAAATATAATGAAGAGCCCAGAAATAAATCCATACATCAACAGCCAATTGATTTTCAACCAAATTGCCAAGAGCACACAATGGGAAAAGAACAGTCTCTTCAATAAATGGTGTAATTGTATATTCAAAACAGAAGAATGAAAATGGACTCTCATCTCACTCCTTATACAAGAATAATCTCAAAATAAATTAAGGACTTAAATGTGAGACCCAAAACTACAAAACTACTAGAAGAAAGCATAAGGGGAAAGCTCCATGATATTGGTTTGGACAGAAATTTCTGCATAATTCCAAAAACATAGTAAACGAAAGCAAAAATAGGCAAATAGGATTACATTAAACTAAAAAACTTCTGCACAGCAAGGAGAACAATTCATAGAGTGAAGACACAGCCAACAGACTGGGAGAAGATATTTGCAAATCATAGAGCAGATAAGGGGTTAATATCCAAAATATACAAGGAACTCAAAGTAGTCAACAAGCAAATGAATAGTTCTACTAAAAAAATGGGCAAAAGCAAAAAGAACAAAACTGAAGAAATCACATTACCAAACTTCAAATTACGCTACAAGCTATGGTAACCAAAACAGCATGGTACTGGTATAAAAACAGACACATAGACCAATGGAACAGAATAGAGAACGTAGAAATAAATTCATACACACACAGTAAACTCAGTAAACTCATTTTTGACAAAGGTGCCAAGAATATACACTGCAGAAAAGACAGTCTCTTCAACAAATGGTCCTGGGAAGCATGGACATCCATATGCAGAAGAATGAAACTAGACCCCTGACTCTCACCATATATAAAAATCAAATCAAAATGAATTAAAAAGAATTTAAATTGGCTGGGTGGGGTCTCATGCCTGTAATCCCAGCCAGCACTTGGGAGGCCCAGGTGGGCAGATCACTTGAGGTCAAGACTTCGAGACCAGCCTGGCCAACATGTTGAAAGCCTGTCTCTACTACAGATACAAAAATTAGCTGGGCGTGGTGGCATGCACCTGTAATTCCAGCTATTTGGGAGGTTGAGGCACAAGAATGGCTTGAATCTGGGAGGCAGATATTGCAATGAGCCAAGATGTTGCCACTGCTTTCCAGTCTGGGTAACAGAGAGAGACTCTGTCTCAAATAAATAAATAAATAAATAAAAGAATTAAATCTAAGACATTAAACTATGAAACTAACACAAGAAAATATTGAGGAAACTCTCCAGGATGTTGGTGGTTTTGGCAAAAGTTTCTTGAGCAATACTTCGTAAGTACAAGCAGGCAACCAAAGCAAAAATGGACAAATGGGATTACATTAAGTTAAAAAGCCTCTGCACAGCAAAGGAAACAATCAGCAAAGTGAAGAGACAACCTGCAGAATAGAAGAAAATACTTGCAAACTACCCATCTAACAAGGGATTAATAACCAGAATACATAAGGAGCTCAAACAACTCTACAGAAAAAAAAATCTAGTAATCCAATCAAAAAATGGGCAAAAGATTTGAGTAGACATTTCTCAAAAGACATACAATGGCAAACAGGCATATGAAAAGGGCTCAGCATCATCGATTATCAGAGAAATACAAATCGAAACTACAATGAGCTATCATGTCACCACAGTTAAAATGGTTTTTATCCAAGAGACAGGAAATAGCAAATGCTGGTGAGGATATGGAGAAAAGGGAAGCCTGGTATACTGCTGGTTGGAATGTAAATTAGTACAACCACCAAGGAGAAGAGTTTGGAAGTTCCTCAAAAAACTAAAATTAGAGCTATCATATAATCTAGCAATCCCACTGCTGGGTACATACGCCCAAAAAAGGAGTATCAAAGTGTATCAGAGAGGTATCTGCACTCCCATGTTTGTTGCAGCTCTGTTCACAATAGCTAAGATATTTGGAAGCAACCTAAGTGTCCATAAACAGATGAATGGATAAAGAAAATGTCATATATACACACTATGGAGTACTATTCAGCCATAAAAAAGAATGATAGCCTATCATTGGCAACAATATGGATGGAACTGGAGGCCATTATGTTTAGTGAAGTAAGCCAGGCACTAAAAGACATATATCACATTCTCTCACTTATTTGTGGGAGCTAAAAATCAAAACAATTGAATTCAGGGAGATGGAGAGTAGATGGGTGGTTACCAGAGTCTGGGAAGGGTAGTGGAGGCGTGGGTGGGAGGTGAGGATGACTAATGGGTACAAAAGAAATAGAAGAACAAATAAGACCTAACATTTGATAGCACAACAGGGGGACTATAGTCAATAATAATTTAATTGTAATTTTTTAAATAACTAAAAGAGTATAATTGGGTTGTTTGTAACACAAAGAATAAATGCTTTAGGGGATAGATACCCCACTCTCCATGATGTGATTATTTCACATTGTATGCCTATATTAAAACATCTCATGCAACTCATAAATATATACACCTACTATGTAGCTACAGAAATTAAAAATTAATTTTTAAAAAATTTAAAGACAAAAAAGTAGCAAAGGACTTCAATAGACGTTTCTCAAAAGAAGACATACAAATGGTCATCAGATATATTAACAATGTTGGCCGGGCATGGTGGCTCACACCTCAAATCCCAGCAGTTTGGGAGGCTGAGGCAGGCAGATCACCTGAGGTCAGGAGTTCAAGACCAGCCTGGCCAACATGGTGAAACTCCATCTCTACTAAAAATACAAAAATTAGCTGGGTGTGGTAGGACGTGCCTGTAGTCCCAGCTACTCGGGAGGCAGGAGAATCTCTTGAACTCAGGAGGCAGAGGTTGCAGTGATCTGAGATCACCCCATTGCACTCCAGCCTGGGCAACAGAGTGAGACTCCATCTCAAAAAACAAACAAACAAAAAATGCTTAACATCTCTAGCCATCAGAGACATACAAAGGAAAACCACAATGAGATATCACCTCACACTGTTAGAATGGCTATTTAATGAAAAATAACATGTGTTGGCAAGGATATAGAGAAAATATATGGATTGTACATTGTTGGTGGCATTATAAATTAGTATAGACGTTTTGAAAAACAGTATGGAGGTTCCTCAAAAACCTAAAAATAAAATTGCTATGTGATCCAGCAGTCCCACTATTGGGTACACACCCAAAGAAATCGAAGTCAGTATGCCAAAGAGATGGCTGCACTCCATGTTCATTGCAGCACTAGTCACAATAGCCCAGTTATGGAAACAACCTTAGTGTCCATCAACGAATGAATGGATTTTTTTAATGTGGTAAATATTCACGATGGAATCCTATTCAGCCTTAAAAAAAAAAAAAAAAAGAAACCAGAATTCTGTCATTTGGGACAACATGCATGAACCTGGAGATTATGTTACGTGAAATAAGCCAGGCACAGAGAGACAAATGCCATATAATCTCACCTTTATGCCTTTATGTGGAATATAAAAATGTCGAACACACAGAAATAGAAAGTAGAATGGTGGTTACCGGAGGCTAGAGGTCTGGGGGGCAGAGGACAGGGAAAGAGAAGACGTTAGTCAACAGGTACGAAGTTACAGTCAGACAGGAGAAATACATTCTGGTGTTCTATTGCACAGTAGGGTGACTATAGTTAATAATAACGTATTTCCAAATAGCTAAAAGACAGACTTTTAAATATTCTCACCGCAGAGAAATGATAAATATTTCAGGTGAAGTACATGCTAATTGGCCTGATTTGATGGTCCCACATCATACACATAATGGGAAGCATCACATTGTACCCCCAAAATATACACAACCATTGTTTGTTTAAAATTATACTCTCTTAATTAAAATAAAAGTTTTCCGGTGACTTATGTTCTCTCTCCATAATAAATCAGTATACAAAAATCAAATTCATTTGTACCACAAACAAGTGTAAATTCATATTTTAAAATATCATTTATAATAGCATCAAAAATCATGAAACACTTAGGGATAAACCTACAAGGTTTGCTGAAACCTACAAGGGTCAGCAAACTACTTGCTTGTGGGCCAGATCTAGCCTGCAGCAACCATGAGATAAGTGAGTTTGCATATTTAAAGGATTGGGGAAAAGGTGTTTAATAAAATAAATGTTTTCAAAAATATGCTGAGACTATATAACGATATATGTCCCACAAAGCCTAAAATATTTATTTTCTGGCTCTTTGTAGAAAAGTTTTATCAACCTCTGTATTAAACAAATATGTTCCAGATATTAAACCAAAAGAATGACTCATAAATTTAAAAATGGATAATCTGGACCTCATCAAAATAAAGTCTGCGCATTGGAAGACTGTTAAGAGAATGAAAAGACATACCACATCACAGATTAGAAGACAATATTTGTACATCATGTATCTGATATAAGATTTGTTTCTGGAATATATAGGGAACTCTCAAAACTCAGTAGTAGGAAGTCACAACCCAGTTAGCAAAATATTAATTAAACAAATAAACATTTACTCAATTTTTTAAAGAAACAAAACTCAATGAGGACTGGAATCAATGTCATGGAGAACATCTACGCAAACACTAAGGTAAGCATCATGCAATGACCACAGCCACAGAGCTTTCTCATTTCACGTGGGGAGCAGGAGCTATCAGCATTCTGATGGGAGTCTTAACAAATAGGTAAGATAACAATGGGAAATCAGGTTTGTACAAGCTGTCTAAATAAAGATAAACTGTCTTTATATGAAGACTCCACAAGCTATCAGAATTAATAAGAGAAGGTACCAAGACTTTTGATGCAAAGACTACAAAAATTGATAGCATTCCTATACGCTACCAATAAGCCATTAAAAATATAAAAAGATCCTATTTGCGAAAAGAAATTTTAAATAAGAAACTAGGAACAAATCTAACAAAGTATAAGCTCTCCATGGAGAAAATTACAAAATCCATTTGATGGGTGATAGAACAATTAAGAAAATGGAGATATATGCGTGGTTCATGAACTGCAGACCTCAATATTGTAAAGATGTTTGGGCCAGGGGCAGTGGCTCACGCCTGTAATACCAGCACTTTGGGATGTTGAGGCAGGCAGATCGCCTGAGGTCAGGGGTTTAAGACCAGCCGGCCAACATGGTGAAACCCTGTGTCTACTAAAAATACAAAAATTAGCTGGGCATGGTGGCTGATGCCTGTAATCCCAGCTACTCGGGAGGCTGAGGCAGGAGAATTGCTTGAACCTGGGAGGCGGAGGTTGCAGTGAGCCAATATCTCACCATTGCACTCCAGCCTGGGCAACAGAGTGAGACTCCATCTCGGGGGGGAAAAAAAAAAAAAAAAAAAAAAAAAAAAAAAGATGTCTGTTCTGCCCCAAACTCAGTACAATCCCCATTGAAATCCTACTCAGGTGATTCCGAATTTAAGGTAATATATTGGTCATAAGACAAGCAAATGAAAAGAGGGGAGGGGACAAATTAGAAAGCCCAGAAACATCTTTTGGAATGTGTTAAATGACAGAGAAAACATTTCAAATAAATGAGGAAGAATATTTTCAATAGGTGGATACTGTGACAATTGTTTAACTTTATTCCTTCAATAAATAGAATAATCTACCCAATTTACACTCAACAAAGATTAAAAGTGGAGTTACTGTGAATAACAAACCCCTAAAATTGTATTTTAAAATACACAGAATACCTTTACAACCTTAGAGTAAGAAAGGATATCTTAAACAAGGGCAAAATCATATACTATTTAAAAGAGAAAATTGTTAATTTTGACTATAGTAATATTAAAATCTCTGCACAACATAAAACCATAAACCAAACAGTAGCACTAGTCACAGAGAGATTTGCAGTGCACATCATAAAGGATTTGTTTCTATAATATGAAAATTCTTCCAAATCAATTTTTAAAAGACACAAAACAATAAAAATGGATGAAGAATATGAACAGACATTTCCAGAAGGGAGAAAACCCAAATGACCAGTAAATATTTAATAAGATGCTCAGCCTCACGAAACATTCAGAAATCCAATTTCAAAAACCTATAATATTTGCAGTTTTTTTTCTACTAAAGTGCATTATTTGGATGCAGTATTTGACTATGCAAAGATACTCTGGGTGGGATGCAGTAGCTCACGCCTGTAATCCCAGCACTTTGGGAGGCCGAGGCAGGTGAGTCATTCGAGCCCAGGAGCTCAAGACTAGCCTGGGCAACATGGCAAAACCTCATCTCTACCAAAAATACAAAAAATTAGCCAGGAATAGTGAGGCCCACCTGTGCTCCTAGCTGCTCAGGAGGCTGAGGTGGGAGGATGACTTGAGCCCGGGAGGCAGAGGTTAGAGTGAGCCCAGATTGCACTCCTGCACTCCAGCCTGGGCAACGGGAGTGAGACCCCATCTCAAAAAAACAGAGTGAGAGAGAGACTCTACATATTGCTATTTTTGCCACTTGTATATATGTACGTGTCACTGTCTGTTTTTATGAAAAATGTTATTGAAGGATAACATACATATTCAACAGAGTGCACAAATCATCAGTGTACAAGATGACTTTTCACAAAGCGAACACATCATAAAGCAGAACAAGATATTAGCATTCCCCCAGAAACCCTCCCTAGCACACAAGGAGAAAAATTACCCTGACTTCTAACACCACAGATTTGTTTGGTCGGCTCTTAACTTTATATCAATGGGATTACACAATACTTAATCTCTTTTGCCTGCTTTTTTTCAACATTTTATAAGATTAGTGTTGCATAAATCACATGTTCAAGATTCAGTCTCATTTCCAAATAGAATTTTGTCACATATGCAAACTACAATGTATTTATTCATTTTACTATTGATGGATATGGGTTGTAGTCAATTTTTGAATGTTGCTTTAACATTATTTTTAGATATATACTTTAAGTTCTAGGGTACATGTGCACAACGTGCAGGTTTGTTACATAGGTATACATGTGCCATGTTGGTGTGCTGTACCCATCAACTCATCATTTACGTTAGGTATTTCTCTTAATGCTATCCGTCCCCTAACCCCCATCCCCCAACAGGCCCCGGTGTGTGATGTTCCTCACTCTGTGTCCAAGTGATCTCATTGTTCAGTTCCCACCTATGAGTGAGAACATGTGGTGTTTGGTTTTCTGTCCTTGTGATAGTTTACTAAGAATGATGGTTTCCAGCTTCATTCATGTCCGTGCAAAGCACATTGACTCATCTTTTTTATGGCTGCATAGTATTCCATGGTGTATATGTGCCACATTTTCTTAATCTAGTCTATCATTGATGGACATTTGGGTTGGTTCCAAGTCTTTGCTATTGTGAATAGTGCCACAATAAACATACGTGTGCATGTGTCTTTATAGCAGCATGATTTATAATCCTTTGGGTATGTATCCAGTGATGGGATCATTGGGTCAAAAGGTATTTCTAGTTCTAAATCCTTGAGGAATCGCCACACTGTCTTCCATACTAGTTGAACCAATTTACACTCCCACCAACAGTGTAAAAGCGTTCCTGTTTCTCCACATCCTCTCCAGCATCTGTAGTTTCCTGACTTTTTAATGATTGCCATTCTAGATGGTGTGAGATGATATTTCATTGTGGTTTTGATTTGCCTTTCTCTAATGACCAGTGATGATGAGCATTTTTTCATGTGTCTGTTGGCTGCATAAATGTCTTTTGAGAAGTGTCTGTTCATATCTTTTGCCCACTTTTTGTTGGGGTTCTTTGTTTTTTTCTTGTAAATGTGTTTAAGTTCTTTGTAGATTCTGGATATTAGCCCTTCGTCAGATGGACAGATTGCAAAGATTTTCTCCCATTCTGTAGGTTGCCTGTTCACTCTGATGGTAGGTTCTTCTGCTGTGCAGAAGCTCTTTAGTTTAATTAATCCCATTTGTCTATTCTGGCTTTTATGGCCATTGCTTTTGCTGTTTTAGTCTTGAAGTCCTTGCCCAGGCCTATGTTCTGAATGGCATTGCCTAGGTTTTCTTCTAGGGTTTTTATGGTTTTAGGTCTAACATTTAAGTCTTTAATCCATCTTGAATTAATTTTCGTATAAGATGTAAAGAAGGGATCCAGTTTCAGCTTTCTATATATGGCTAGCCAGTTTTCCCAGCACCATTTATTAAATAAGGCATCCTTTCCCCATTTCTTGTTTTTGTCAGGTTTGTCAAAGATCAGATGGTTGTAGATGTGTGTTGTTATTTTTGAGGCCTCTATTCTGTTCCATTGGTCTATATATCTGTTTTGGTACCAGTACCATGCTGTTTTGCTTACTGTAGCCCTGTAGTATAGTTTGAAGTCAGGTAGCATGATGCCTCCAGCTTTGTTCTTTTGGCTTGGGATTGTCTTGGCAATGCAGGCTCTTTTTTGGTTCCATATGAAACTTTAAAGTAGTTTTTTTCCAATTCTGTGAAGAAAGTCATTGGTAGCTTGATGGGGATGGCATTGAATCTATAAATTACCTTGGGCAGTATGGCCATTTTCACGATATTGATTCTTCCTTTCCATAAGCATGGAATGTTCTTCCATTTGTTTGTGTCCTCTTTTATTTCGTTAAGCAGTGGTTTGTAGTTCTCCTTGAAGAGGTCCTTCACATCCCTTGTAAGTTGGATTCCTAGGTATTCTATTCTCTTTGTAGCAATTGTGAATAGGAGTTCACTCATGATTTGGCTCTCTGTTTGTTATTGGTGTATAGGAATGCTTGTGATTTTTGCACATTGATTTTGTATCCTGAGACTTTGCTGAAGTTGCTTATCAGCTTAAGGAAATTTTGGGCTGAGACAATGTGATTTTCTAAATATACAATCATGTCATCTGCAAACAGGGACAATTTGATTTCCTCTTTTCCTAATTGAATACCCTTTATTTCTTTCTCTTTCCTGATTTCCCTGGCCAGAATTTCCAACACTGTGTTGAACAGGAGTGGTGAGAGAGGGCATCCTTGTCTTGTGCCGGTTTTCAGAGAGAATGCTTCCACTTTTTGCCCATTCAGTATGATATCGGCTGTGGGTTTGTCATAAATAGCTCTATTTTGAGATACGTTCCATCAATACCTAGTTTATTGAGAGTTTTTAGCATGAAGGGCTGTTGAATTTTTTCAAAGGCCTTTTCTGCATCTATAACATTCTTTTTTTTTTTTTTTTTTTAGACAGAGTCTCGCTCTGTCACCCAGGCTGGAGTGCAATGGCACTAGCTCAGCTCACTGCAACCTCTGCTTCCTGGGTTCAAGCAATTCTCCTGCCTCAGCCTCCTGAGTAGCTGGGATTACAGGCGCCCACCACCATACTCAGCTAATTATTGTATTTTTAGTAGAAACAGGGTTTCGCCATGTTGGCCAGGCTGGTCTTGAACTCCTGACCACAGATGATCCGCCCGCCTTGGCCTCCCAACGTGCTTGGATTGCAGGCATGAGCCACCATGCCCAGCCTGCTTCAACATTCATTGAGGCACAGTGGGATGAAGTGATGCTGAGTAGATTGCCTAGATGTGGAAATACTGGGCAGCTGCAGGCTCAGCTTTAAGCAAATAAAGCTGAACTATTTTCTAAGAGATTATACCACTTACACCTGCACCAGCAGTGCAGAAGTGTCTCTGTTCCACATCTTCACCAGCAGTGCAGCTTTTCAAGGTAATGTAGAGGTAGACGTCACACCACAATTTAATTTGAATCTAATAACTTATGAGGTTGAGCATCATTTCAAATGTTTATTGGCCATTTGGATGTGTCTTTTTTGAAGTATCTAGTCAATTTTTGGTTTTTGGTTTGTTTTTCCCCTCATTTTGTTACTGGGTTATCGTTCTTTTCTTATTGATTTGTAGGAGTTCTTTATATAGTCTAGATCCTAGTTCTTTGTTATATTATGTATATTAAAATACATTCTCGCATTTTCGGGTCTGACTTTTCACTCTCTTAAAGATATCTTTTGATTTCTTTAAAAGATCTTAATTTTAATGTAGTCCATTTGATCAGTCTTTTCCTTTATGTCTACCATCTTTGTTTCTCGTTTAGAGAAACCTCTTCTTATTCAAGTTCATGTAGACAATTGTGCTATTCTTCTACAACTTTTGTTTAGATCTGTGATCCTACTGAGATGTATGTAGATCTGCAATCTATTTGAAATTTGGGGTTTTTTTGCTTGTGGGATTATTTTTTTATGTTGTGAGGAGGGCAAGATGGTTTTCCCATATGGATACTAGCATCTTTGATAGAAACATCCATCCTTTCCCAATGCACTGCAGTGTTATCTGTAGAGAAATCAAGTGACTGTTACATATGGGGCTGTTTCTGGACTCTACTCTGTTCCACTGGTCTCACTGTCCATTCTTGAAGGCTACCACATTGTTTTAAGAAATGAGATACCTGATACAGTCACAAGACTTTGTGTGTGTGCTTCCGTGTGTGTGTGTGTGTGTGTTTGGGTTTTTATTTTGTGTGCTGGGCTTTTTGTTTGTTTTTTCAAGACTGTCTTTGCCCTCTGGACCCTTCATTTCCATACAAATTTTAAATCTCCCACTCTATGAATATGACATAGCCCTCAGTTTATTTAGATCTTATTTAATTTCTCTCAATGTTTTAAAATTTTCTATGTAGAGTTTTGCAAATTTTTTAAAATTTCTTTGTAGGATTTTTATTATTTTGTCACTATTACAAATGGCATATTTTTAAATTTCAATTTTTAATTGTTAATTGCTGGCATATAGAAATAAAATTAATTTTCATATAAGCCTTGTATTGCCTGCATTGTTCACTTCACTTATTCATTCTAATTCTTTTAACTAGATATTCTTTTGGATTTACGACATTTACAAGCATGTCATCTACAAATAATGATAGTCTTATTTATTATCTTTACATCTTAATTACTTTTATTGCTAGTTTTCTTTCTTGCCTTATTGCACTGGCTAGAATGTCCAGAACACCACCCAGTAGAGGCATTTCTTTCTTGTCATCAATCCCAGGAGGAAAGCTTTCAATATGCCACAATGAAGAATGATTTTGCCAGAGTTATTTTTAAAGTATTTTTTACTATATTAAGGAACTTGCCACTTATTTCCAGTTTACTGAACGTTTTTGTTATTGAATGAGTTATTGAAACTCTATGCAGTGATTTTTCTCCATCTCTTCTTCATTCTGATAATGTAGTGAATTGCATTTAAAAAAAGGATGAGTTTGTGTCCTTTGTAGGGACATGGATGCAGCTGGAAACCATCGTTCTCAGCAAACTATCGCAAGAACAAAAAACCAAACACCACACGTTCTCACTCATAGGTGGGAACTGAACAATGAGATCACTTGGACTCGGGAAGGGGAACATCACACACTGGGGCCTATCATGGGGAGTGGGGAGGGGGGAGGGATTGCATTGGGAGTTATACCTGATGTAAATGACGAGTTGATGGGTGCAGCACACCAACATGGCACAAGTATACATATGTAACAAACCTGCACGTTATGCACATGTACCCTAGAACTTAAAGTATAATAATAATTAAAAATTTTAAAAAATAAAAAAATAAAAATAAAAATAAAAAATTTCTAAAGTTATACCAATTTTACAATCCTGGGTAAAAAATTAAAATGATTTTGCTTCCTTTTGTGAAGATATGTTGTTTAGGACTCTTTACAACTATCTTTTTTTTTTTTTTTTTTTTTTTTGAGACGGAGTCTCGCTGTGTCACCCAGGCTGAAGTGCGGTGGCGCGATCTCAGCTCACTGCAAGCTCCGCCCCCCGGGTTCACGCCATTCTCCTGCCTCAGCCTCCCGAGTAGCTGGGACTACAGGCGCCGCCACCGCGCCCAGCTAATTTTTCGTATTTTTAATAGAGACAGGGTTTAACCGGATGGTCTCGATCTCCTGACCTCATGATCCGCCTGCCTTGGCCTCCCAAAGTGCTGGGATTACAGGCGTGGGCCACCCCGCCTGGCCTACAACTATCTTTACAAGGGGAATTTACTTGTATTAGTTTGTTCTCACATTGCTAATAAAGACATATCCAAGACCGGGTAATATATAAAGAAAAAGAGGTTTAATGGACTCACGGTTCCACATGCCTGGGGAGGCCTCACAATCATGGCAGAAGGCAAAAGAGGAGCAAGGGCACCTTTTACACAGAGGCAGGCAAGAGTGTGTGTGCAGGGAACGGCCCTTTATAAAACCATCAGATCTCGTGAGACTTATTCACCATCAGGGGAACAGCACAGGAAAAACCCATCCCTGTGATTCAATTACCTCCCACCGGGTCCCTCCCACAACACGTGGGGATTATGGGAGCTACAATTCAACATGACCTTTGGGTGGGGGCACAGCCAAACCACAGGACTTGTGATTGTTCTTTCTGCTATTATCTAGTATTTGTATGATGTTTATTCTAATCTCATGGTACTAATTAAGCGTATTCTCACTTCTTCTATTTTCTAGAAGAGTTTACATGATATCTGTCTTATTTCTTCTGAGTAACAAATGTTCTGAAGAATTCACCAGAAAAGCTTCCTTGTGAGAAAGATTTTAAGAAAAAATTTCATTAATATTTTGTGTCATTTTTAATAAGCTCTGTTTTTGTCTTTCAGAAATTTATTTCATCTAAATTATAAAATTTATTGGAATAAAATTATTCATAATATTTATTACAATTTTTTTGAGACAAGGTCTTACTCTGTCACCCAGGATAGAGTGCAGTGATATAATCTCAGCTCACTACAAACTCAACCTCCCAGGCCTAAGTGATCTTCCTATCTCAGTCTACCAAGTAGCTGGGACTATAGGCACATGCCACCACACCTGGCTAATTTTTGTATTTTTGATAGAGATGGGGCCTTGCCATGTTGCCCAGGCTGGTCTCAAACTCCTGAGCCCAAGCAATCTGCCCACCTCAGCCTCCCAAAGTGCTGGGATCACAGCATGCACCACCATGCCCAGCTGTTTATGATCCTTTTGATGGCATTAAAACCTGTAGTTATGTTCCATTCCCAATACTAGCTATGATTCATATAAGATTCTATTCCTGATATTGGCCAAACAAGTCACGTGGCCATGCTTAACTTCAAGGAGGCTGAGAAGTACAATTGCCCCATATGCCCAGAAGTAGAGAGAGTCAGCCATCAGTGAACATAAATAATGTTTCTCATACTTTATTTCCAAGAGCACAAAGGTTATTAGAAGAAGCAGCCAGGATTCCAACTCCTGGCCATGCGTGAAGCAGGGCACTGCCTCCCAGGGGAGTGAGCAGCTCCTTCAGTTGGACCTGACAACTGCCTTTCCATCCTGTTGGGGAACACGCACCCTGTGCGGGACACCTGCAGTCCCGTGGGCCCTGCCCCAGCCCTGGGCAAGCACAGACTGCTGGACCTAAGCACACAATGACTTTTAGAATAGACAGCTCTTGGAATAGGTTATGGTCTTCTTTATGGTGTTTGAAAAAGTAACAATTTTCCCTGGCAAAGTTTTGCATTGAGCAAGTTGGTGTTAAACTTATTATAAGAAAAGTACCCTTGGTAATGATCTGAACTTTTAAAAATCCATTTCCCATTTCTGAAATGAGAGCTCAATTTCTCCCCACATTTTATTTGTTTCACAGCACAGATTGGAAATAGTATCAATTTTCTGCCAGCATATTAAAACATGTTTTTATTAACTAGTAATTGCAGTGAGATTTGGAAATCAGGAGCAAAATGCTTCTGGAGAATTGAAAATATATATATCTTAGTTCTTTAATAAAAATTATAACTCTATAGTTACTGTAGTTTCTTATGTTTGTCCATCCTGATATAGCAGCTCACAATGGGAATTTTCTCTCTTTTTTTTTTTTTTTTTTTTTTTGCCACACGTGAATATTGAGAAGCTCAAGGTTGTAGGTAGGTAACTCTGAAGACCACACATTAGCCTCACTACACTGTGCAGTCACTTTGGCAGAGTTTCATATGTAAAGCAGATAGCATAAGATGGTGCTGGCTTATGTAAACCTAATCAGAACATCTCAGCCTGGGAAACACAGTAGAGACGTGGAAAGTCAGATGCACCATATCCGAACACCAGCCTCACCAATGTGTGCCATGGAATCTCAATCTCGGTGGGCACTAGTTGCTGTATCTGGATAGTGAGAAGACTGAAAACCAGCTTGGAAATTGCCATCAGGATTAACTGTGAAAAATGTAAGTTGAATGCTTAGCAGCATTCCTGGGATGTGGGTGGCACTCCCATGGAGAAACTGAACAACACCTTGACCAGGTGATGAAAATAAATATCACCACTGAGAAACAGATAGGCACCATATGCCTCAAGATGGGCTGCCCTGAGGGGGACACAGCATCGCCTCTCTAGCATTCTGGCCTAGGATACATAACTCAAATCTAACCACGAGGAAACATCAGGCAAACTCAAAATCAGGATCATTCATTTAAAAAGTTGGAGGGAGAGGGAAAGTGACTACATTCTTCGAAAATACCAAAGTTATAAGAGACAAGGAAAGGCTATGGCAATGTTCCAGATTAAAGGAGAACAGAACGACAGAGCAGCGAATGCAATACCTGATCCTAGACAGATTCTCTAAAGGAGCAGGAGAAATGCTGTAAAGGACATTATTGGGCCAATTGACAACACTGAAATATGGTCAACAGATTAAAAAAAAAGTTACTGAAGTTGTTATTTGCTTATTTGTTTGTCTGTCTGTTTGAAATGGAGCCTCGCTCTGTCGCCCAGGCTGCAGTGCAATGGCTCAACTTCAGCTCACTGCAACCTCCACCTTCCGGGTTCACGTGATTCTCCTGCCTCAGCCTCCCACGTAGCTGGGATTACAGGCACGCACCACCACGCCTGGCTAATTTTTTTATTTTTAGTAGAGACGAGGGTATAACCATGTTGGCCAGGCTGGTCTCGAACTCCTGACCTCAGGTGATCCACCTGTCTCGGCCTCCCAAAGTGCTGGGATTACAGGCGTGAGCCATTGTGCCCAGCCTGAAGTTGTTATTTGAACCAAAGAGTGTGTGAGAATGCCTTTTCTTAGGAAATACTTACCAACGTATTTAGTGATAACTAAATGGATATAGATATAGATATAGATATAGATACAGATATAGCACAGAGAGAGGGAAAGAGAAAACAAGATAAAGCAAATGAACAAAATGTTAACAAAAGGTGAATGTGGGAAAAGAGAATATGAATATTCCATGTTCTATTCTTATTCTTGCAACTTTCCTGTAAGTTTGAAAGTATTTCCAAATAAAAGGTTTTTAAGTGTCTCTAGTGACAATAAAGATACTTATGAAAGATAAGCATGTAAGGAGCTTTCATAAAGTTGTTCCATGAAATATGAATGAAAATAAAGTGATATTTACAAATTAATGTGATTCTATATAATACATAATTTCAAATATGTATATGTAACTAAATGAATTAAACATTATGAATAGATATTGACTATCTCTTTCTGACCTTCAAAGTTTGTATATATGTTAGCCAAAACTACCTTTTTCTTTCTCTTTTTGATTCACTGCGAAAATGGAAGGATCACCATTATTCCGTTACCATAGATTCAGCATGTATAAACCCCATGTTACAGTGACATCTTCTGGTGGAGTATAATATTGCAGTCTAGTTCTATTACACCTTGCAAATAACCTGTACTAAGGTAGTTCCACAGAAGCATGCAGGAAAGGAGCAAGAAGCAAGCATGGGGGCTCCGAGCTTCACCCTTACTTCAAATAGAACAGTTCAGCTTTTAACGTGGCCTATGCAGCCCTGGAAGCTGCGACAGTAAGACTTGAATAATTCATGGTCAAGTATAGGTGGGTGAGTAAACCTACCAAGGGTGGGCAAAGGTGTTGAAAAGTGCATTTTTAATAAAAACAGTCATATTATAACCTGCTCTTTCTGAAAAACAAAGTGTTGATCCTTCAAAAAGCATTTGATAAATTAATGCTATGAAGGAATGCTTAAACAGTGCACGAGTGAAGATCAGCTTCAGGGACTTCAGGAGCACCATTTACTTAGCACTAACCAAGATGCAAACAACAAATAAGATGCTGAGGAGGACTTCACAAGCTCTTTTTACACATCCTCAAAAGACTATTGGGCATCTTGATTGTGCCACACAAGATCTAGCAATAATATTAATTTCAATACATGTCTGGCAAGAAAGGAAGAATGTTTTCATCAAGAGGCAAACAGGGATGATGTCACAGAAAAATGATGGAATAGGTAGCTTAAAGAATTAATCCCTCCATTGAAACAATCATAAGCTGTCAAAGACTGACATAATCAATGTTTGTAAACACTGAGCTCTAATCTCAAATGTATAGCCACAAAGGAATGGCTTAATAAAGAAAAGGGAAGCTAGCTTTGGTAAGAAAGCCTAGTGGCATTTTTGCTCATCCACCTTCCTTCCATTCTCTAGCATAGCAGCATCAGCCATGATGACAGGAGGCTGCATTCCCCGTGTGGCTTGCTGGTGCCAGGGGTTAATGCAGACTTTGTTCTTAAAATATTTTGGTACTATGTATCAATCTGTCTGATGGTTCCCTGGAAGACTAAATTGACCATTTTCTTGCCCTTTTCTTCCCACCTGGTGTAGGGAACTGTGGTCAGGCAAGTGGCAGAACAAAAGCCAAAAAGAAGGAGGCCAAAAAGGAAGGTTGTTGGAAGAATAAGGGCTACTGTGTATGCTGGCAAAGATAGAAGATAACACACAGACCCAGAACAGGACACATATGAGAAAACATCTAAAAGGACCCCAGGCTTGTACCTCTGACAGATCTGTAGCCTCCATGCGAGCAAGAGGCAAAAGCTAAGGCATAGTTGCAGGCAGCCTGGCTTAGCCCTGAAGGAGTTCCCACCCCAACTCAGAGCCAAGCTGCAAAAGTCAAAACACTAGTACCTTCTCTCTCTCTTGTTTTCTTGTTTCATTCATGTATTTATTTATTTCTTCCTTTCTTTTTTTCTTTCACTCCAGATATTTAAGAAAATCTCTGGAAAGTCACTGTTGACCGCTGAGATAATGAAACAGAGACTTCAGTGACCACAAATAACAAAGAATCCAGTCTTTGCAAAGTTAGTTTGGAGAAATCCCTAAAGAAATAGAGGACAACATTCATCAAGAAGAAAAAATAACAACAAACTCTAGGGAATTGAGATAATCTGATTTCCAGGGTAACCACATTGTAATATTCAAAATGCCCAATTTTCAACAACAAAAAAATCACAAGATATACAAAGGAATAGGTAAGTGTGGCTCAATCATAGAAAAAAATTACATAAACCATCCATGAGAAAACCTTATTATTGGACTTCCTGGACAAAATTTTTAAATCAACCACCTTAAAATGTTTAAAGAACTAAAGAAAACCATGGACAACAAACTAAATAAAACCAGGAAAACAGTGCACATACAAAATGAGAAAATCAATAAGCAAATATAAATTATAAAATAAACCAAACAGAAATTCTGGAACTGAAAAGTTAAATCGCTGAAATGATAAATTTGGCCAGGCGCAGGGGCTCATGCCTGTAATACTAGCATTTTGGGAGGCTGAAGCAGGTGGATCACCTGAGGTCAGGAGTTCAAAACCAACTTGGTCAACATGGTGAAACCTGTCTCTACCAATAACACAAAAATTAGATAGGCATGGTAGTGTGCAGTGTGTACCTGTAATCCCAGCTACTCGGGAGGCCAAGGCAGGAGAATCACTTGAACCCAGGAGGCAGAGGTTACAAAGAGCCAAAATCATGCCACCGCACTCCCACCTGGGTGACAGAGCAAGATTCCATCTCAAAAAAAAAAAGAAGAAGAAAGAAAAGAGAAAGAAAAATTCACCAGAGGGGTTAAACAGCAGATTTGAACACACAGAAAAATGAATCAGAGAAATCAATGACAGGATAACTGGAATTATCTGATATAAAGGGTAGAAGAAAAAAAGAGAATAAGACACTATCAAGCAGGACAACATATGCAGTATGGAAGTCCCAGAAGGAAAACAGGAAGAAAGGGGCAGAAAGAACTGTTGATGAAATAATGAATAAAAACTGTCTAAGTTTGATGAAAGATATTAAACTCCAAGTAGAATAAATTCAAAGAGAGCCACACTTAGACACATCACAATCAAACAGTTCAAAGACAAAGATAAAGAGAGACTCTTATAGTGGCAAGACAGAAGCAACTCATCACATACAATAGATTCTCAATAAGATTAACTGCCAATTTCCCATCACAAACCATGGAGAACAGAAAGCAGTGAGACGATATATTTAAACCACCAAAGAAAAGAAGAAAAAAAAAAAAAAAACTGTAAACCAAGATTCAATAACCAGCAAAACTAACCTTGAAAAATGAAGAAGTAAATACATTCCTGACAATCAAAAGCTGAGGGAATTTGTTACTAGTATGTCTGCCCTACAGGAAATGCTAAAGGGAGTCCTTTACACTGAAATGGAAGGACACTAAAAAGTAACACAAAGCCACATAAAGAAATAGAGAGGTTTCTAAACATAAAAGCCAGTATTACAGTTTCTTAATTTGTAACTCGTTTTTTATTCCCTAAATGGTGTAAAAGATAAATGCATACCAAATTGAAATCCATGTAAATGGGCCCACAATGTATAAAGATGTAATCTGTAACACCAACAATTGAAGGTGGGCATGGAGCTATATAGGAGCAGAGTTTTCATATGTTAGTAAGATTGAGTTGGTATCAATTGAAACTAGATGGTTACAAATTTAGGATGTGAATTGTAATCCCTATTGTAATTACTAAGAAAATATGCTTTTAAAATATACAAAAGGAAATGAGACATCAAAATGGTTCACTACCAAAAAAATTTAAAAAGAAGGTAGCAATGGAGGACATGAGGAACAAAAAGTATAAGACATAGAGAAAACAAATAGAAAAATGGCAGAAATAAGTGCCTTTTTATCAGTTACTACTTTAAATGTAAATAGTTTAAACTCTCCAATCAAATGGTGAAGAGTAACAGAAAGGATTCTTTTAAACATGACCTAACTATATATTGTGTAAGATATTTTGGATTCAAATATTTAAAAAGTGAAAGTATAGAAAAGATATTCCATGCAAATAGTAATCAAAAGAGAGCTGGGGTAGCTATGTAAAGATCAGACAATATAAACTTTAAGTCAAAAGCTATTACAAGAGGCTAGACATGGTGGCTCACATATGTAATCCCAGCACTTTGGGAGACTGAGGCAGGAGGATCACTTGAAGCCAAGAGTTCAAGAGCAGACCGAGCAGCAAAGCAAGACCCCATCTCTACCAAAAAAATAAATAAATAAAAGTCTTAATTAGCCAAGCATGGTGGCACACACCTATAGTCAGTCCTACCTACTTGGGAGACTTAAGTCGGAGGACCACTCGAGCCCAGGAGTTGGAGGTCACAGTGAGCTATGATTGTGCCACTGCCCTCCCTCCAGCCTGAGTAACAGAGTGAAACTCTGTCAAAAAAAAGACTGTTGCAAGAGACAAAAAAAGAACACTATGTAGTAATTAAAAGATCAACAGAAGACACAATTACAAACATATAACTAAGCAACACAGTCCCAAAATATGTGAAGCATACACTGACAAAATTAAAGGGAAAAGTAGTTCTATAATCATAGCTGGAGACTTCAATACCTCATTCTCAACAACAAATTGAACATATAGACCAAAGATCAATAAGAAAATAGAGGGTTTGCATGACATCACACACCGACTAGACCTAAAAGACATATATAGAACACTCCACCCCAAAAACAGCAGAATACACATTTTTCTCAAAAGTGCATGGAACATTTTTGGGGGTAGACCATACATTAGACCACAAAACAAGTCTCAATAAATTTTAAAAATTAAAATTATGGAAAGTATCTTCTCCGGCCACAATGGAATAAAGCTAGAAATCAACATCAGAAGAAAACTAAAAAATCTGCAAATATGTAAACATTGCATTTAAATAACCAATGGGTCAAAGGAGAAATCACAAAACAATTAGAAAATATCTTCCAACAAAGGAAAATAAAAACCCAACATACCTAAATTTATGAGATATAGTAATCAGGGCAAAATTTACAGCTGTCAATGCCTACACTTGAAACAAGAGGAAAAAAACTCACATTAATAACCTAACTTTACAACTTACAAAAAAACTAGATAAAACAAGATCAAACTAAATTTAAACTTAGCAGGAGGAAGGAAATAATGAAGATTAGAGTGGAGATTTATGAAACACAGAACAGAAAAACAACAGGAAGAATCACAAAACCAAAACATTGTTCTTTGAAAAGATCAACAAAAGGACAACCTTTCAGCTAGAGTGACAAAGGAAAAAAAAGAGAAAGATGCAAAAAACTAAAATCAGAAAGTGAAAACATTACTACTAATCTGACTGAAATTTAAAGGATAATAAGAAAATACTATAAACAATTGTACACCGACAAATTAGATAACCTAGGTAAAATGAAAACAATTTCCAGAAACACACAAAATACTGAAACTATCTTAGTCAGCTAGGGCTGACATAACAAAATACCACAGACTAGGTGGCATGAACAACAGAAACTTATTTTCTCACAGTTCTGTAGGCCAGAAGCCCAAGGTCAAGGTGTCAGCAGGTTTAGCTTCTTTGCAGGCCCTTCTCCTTGGTTTGCAGACAGCTGATATTTCACTGTATGCCCACATGGCCTTTTCCTTGTGTGCACACATCCCTCATGTCTGTTCCTCTTCTCATAAGGACATCAATCATATTGGATTAGGGTACCACACTTTGGGCATTATTTAGCCTTAATTAGCTCTTTGAAGGCCCCATTTCCAAATACAGTTACGTTGGAGTTTAGGGTCAACATGTGAATTGGGGAAAGGACACAGTTTTGTCCATAGCACTGATTTAAGGAGAAATGGAAAATCTAAATAGATGTATAACAAGTGAAGAGACTAAACTAGTATCAAAAGCCTCCCAACAGAGAAAAGCCCAGGACCAGACGGATTCCCTGGTGAATGACACCAAATATTTAAATAAAAATTAATGCCAATTCTTGTCAAAATCTTCCAAAAAATACAGAAGAGGGGAGATTTCCTAATGTATTCTATGAGGTCAGAGTTACCTTATACCAAAGCCAAAGACACAAAAAGAAAAGAAATTACACATCAATATTTCTAATGAGTAGGGATGCAGAATTCTCAACAAAATACTATATATCCAAATGCAACAACATATGAAAAGGATTATACATGATGGCCAAGTGGGATTTATGCCAGGGATGCAAAGGTGGTTCAATATATGAAAATTAATCAGTGTAATATACGTTACTAGAACAAAAGGAAACATAATTATCTCAAAGCAGAAGGAGCATTTGACGAAATCTATTATCTTTTATGATTAAAAAATAGTCAGAAAACAAAAATAGAAGTGAACTTTCTCAATCTGGTGAAGAATTTTTATGAAAAACCCACAGCTAACAGCTTTTCCAAGAGACATATTCCGTAGACATGTTCAAAAGTCTACAAGGTTTCCCCCTTAGATCAGGACTGTAAGATCAAGGATGCCTGCTTTGACTGTTTAACATTGTACTGGAGATGCTAGCCAGAGCAACTAGGCAAGAAAAAGAAATTTAAAATATCCAAATTGGAGAGGAAAAAGTAAAACTATCTCTATTCACAGAATACATGATCCTACATAGTAAATCCCAAAGAGTCTACACAAAAACTACTAGAGCTAATCAACAAAGTGGCAGAGTAAAAGAGCAACATGCAAAAATCAATTGTGTATCTATATATCAGCAATAAATAATCTGTAAGGGAAATTAAGAAGTCAATTCTATTTACAATAACATCAAAAATAATAATATACCCAGGCATAAATTTAACAAAGGATATGAAAGACTTATCCATTAAAAACTATAAAACACTGCCGAAAGAAATTTAAAAGACGTAAATAAATGGAAAAATATCTCATCTTCCTGGATTGGAGTACTTAACAATGTTTAGATGACAATACTACTCAAAGTAGTCTACAAATTCTATGCAATCCCTGTCAAAGTCAATGGTCTGTTTTTCAGAAATGGAGAAGCCAATTCTCAAATTTGCATGGAATTTTAAGAGGCCATGAAAAGCTAAAACAATCTTGAAAAAGAAGAATAAACTTGGAGTACTCCACTTGCCATTTTCAAAACTTACTACAAAGCTACAGTGATCAAAACAGTGTAGTGCTGGTATAAGAATAAACATACAGACCAATAGAATAGAACTGAGAGTCTGGAAATAAACCCACTGTCTATGGACAATTGCTTTCCTACAAGGGTATCAAGAATATTCAAAAGAGAAATGACAGTCTTTCAACAAATGGTGCTGAGAAAACTGGATATCCACATGCCACATACAAAAGAATGAAATTGGACCCCCTACCTCATACCATATACAAATATTCACTCAAAATAGATCAATGAACCTAATTACAGTAAGAGAGCTAAAACCACTTTTTTAAATCTTAGGATAAAACACAGGGATAAATGTTCATGACACTGAAACATGTTGGAACTAGATAGAGGTAGCAGTTGCATAACATTTTAAATGTACTAAATGCCATTGAATTGCTCAGTGTAAAATGGTTAAATTTATGCTATATGGATTTCCCCTCAATAAAAAAGAAATTAAAGAAATGAACAGGACTGAGAGTCAGATTAAAAGTTCCAATTTCTTTTCTGCAGTGTTTGATCTTGTGGTTGAATGCCCTTAACCTCTATCTCACTGAAAAATTAGAGATGAGAGTTCCTGCTCTATGTATATTACAGGATTCTTTAAAAGGTCAAAAGAAGTGATGTACTGAAACAGTCCTTTGATACTATTAGGTGCTCTGCCAACACAAGCTGCCATGGCGATTCCTGCCCAGTCCTCTCAGTGCTGTGCCAGGTGCTGGGCTGGTGTGTGCATTTGTGGTTTCATTCTCACAGTGTGGGTGTGGTTACAGAGGGGGAAACTGGGAATTGGAGAGGTGGAAGGACTTGCCTCGTGGCACAGGACTGGAGCTCAGATTTCTAATTCCAGACACACAAAGTTCTTTCCACCACAACCTACTGACTCCTGCAGCAGACTCTCCCAGCTCTTTGCCTTCAGAGTTGCCTGTTTTAGTGGGAATCCTGTGCAAATGGCAGTAATTATTGAAATTTTTCTAAATAACTCTTCTGTCAGCCTCACTCTATCACTCAGTTTCTATCCCTAATTCAGATGCCACTCCTGGTCAAGACCACTCTCTCAACAGCCGCCGAGGTGCTTGGAAAGAACAAGAAATGCCCGCATCAGCTGCTCCATTATGACAGATGGTAGTTCGTGATGAAGAAAAGCCTCCACACGAGCTGGAAAGCTTGCAAGCAGGACCCCTCCAGCCTCCCACCCACCCACCACCCTGCCACAGTGGGCTGCATACACCGGAAGGGTGGGTGCATAGGAAAAGAAAGCTAATGGGCAGTGTGGAAAGGCAGGGGGGCCCAGGTGGCCACTGTGCCTCTCTGTGAACTAAGGGAGTAATAGTAGCAGCAGGTATCTGCTGTGAGCCTTCCTGTTGCAGGCATGGTCCTTAGGAAAGATTCATTATTCTCATAACAACCATACCAGGTGCGGACTGTTTCTCCATATTCAGAAACAGTGACTGAGACTCTGGTGATGTCCCCCATTCTTTCAGCTGACAGGGTCTGGGGTAGATGCTGGCAGGGAGCTGGGCAGTGAGGGCAACAGGCACATTCCTGCCTCAAGCAGCTGACAATCTGGTGGGGTTAGGGGCTGGGGAGACCTTGACCTCCTGCAAAGCGCTTGGTGTTGGTTTGTTGCCACGACAGGCCTCGGTAAGAGACAGCCTGGACAGGAACAGCTGCACAGAGAACAGGTGGAGGGGTCAGGAGAGCTGGGTGTGGGGTCCCAGGTAGAGGGTAGCAAAGGCAGGAGAGAGCCTGCCAGGGCCCTGCAGGGTGGCAGGAAGACCCAGTCTCACCCCTCACTCAGCTGTGCCCTCAGGAGATGAGGTTCCGGGCTGCCAGCCCAGCAGCCAGCCACCTTTCCCAAGCTCAGAGGCCCAGCTGGGAGCTGGGAGCAGCAGTGTTGTCACAGTTGAGGACGCCTCCAGAGGACAGCAGTAGGCACCCAGCCTGGAGGCTTGTGGGACCTCCCTCCTCCCAGCACCAGGGCACCTCTCCATACTTGGGGTTCCAGGCCACACTTAGTGACCACCTTAGGGGTGCCCTGAGCCCAGCCAGTCTCTCTCCAAACCAAAACATCCCTGTCTGAAAAACAGAGAGCACCTCCCATAGGGCAGCAGGGGTGAGTCAGGCTTTGCGGCAGGCATGGGGGTGACCCGTCCTGTACAATGAGCACAGTTGTAACCCCTCTAATCCTCGTGACACCCCTGGCAGGTAGCAGGGGTGTGGGGTTGGAGTTCCACCTGCAGACCCTGGCTCTGAGTGCTCACTGACCCAAATGAGGGCCCACATCCACCTATCCCTCCACCTGCCTGGGATCTGGACAGCAGATGCCCCACATCTCCTGGTAGAGGTCATAGAAACAGACACCCTGATGGAGCTGGGCAGAGGACACTGAAGGCAGGGGCGTCACTGACAAATAGATGCTCTCACTGAAGATTCTAGGCAGCGGCGGCTGCAGGCATGACCCAGGCACACCGGGCTAATGAGGGAGGGTTGCCAGCCTCTCCTGAAAAGCAGTAGAGATAAGGAAAGGCACAGCCTGAGGCTCGGAGCTATGAGCTCTGCCTTCACCTAACAGAGGGCTTTCAGGGCTCACTAGGTCCAGAGAACCATTAGGTGGAGCTGCTGATGTCCGGGGTTAGAGGATGGAACACGGTTTTGCCGTATTAGACTCCACACCTCCGTGGTTCATGTGATCTCAATTAGTCTCTCTGATCTTACTGAACACTCTTTATACATACAATTCATGTCATCAAAACTCAATGTGTCTGAAGGTATTGAAGTCTTTTAAAATAAAGTCAATGCTTCTCAAAAAGACTCCAGTCACCCCCGTGGATAAATGGTCAGACTTCCTCAAAAGTCGCTTTAGGCTTACTAATATCACATCAACCAGATGTAGGGTGACAATGTAGGGTGATCCAAAAGGGGATACTTGTGAGAGTGAATGGGGGCCCTATTATGATGCTAGAACAACAGGCAAAATTGGAGGTGGTCAGCAAACTGGGGCATGTCAACCTGGACAGAGAGGACATGAGCAGTGCCGCCATTAGCCAGATGTGCCCCGGTGGAAGGACATCTGGCTTCTTGCAGAGTGGCATATATTTTCTTGAAGAATAACAGTTTCCTAACACAGGACTATGGTTTTTATCTCTTCAAATACCTGCCATATTACTACTAGTTTATGCCATTAAGCTGATCTAAGATGAACAGAAAAGAGAAGTAAAAAGACAGGTTGCAAAGTTTAAACTTCCAGTGTCCTTCATACAAGGAAGTCCTTTCAATGTGGATTAAGTTGTCATTTAGGCAGAATTTAAGTATGGTTTTTGGATTTAGTTACAATTTAGGGCAGAGGTATAAGTATATTTTTAGAAATAACGACCAATCATTCTCAAAATAGATGGTTTAGGCAATGCAGAACAGTCACTTTAATAAAACTTAACCCAAGCATCAAAAATGGGCTAATCTATATTGTTCCATTTCTTTCGATCATTCTTTTATCTGGCTCCCTAGAGGGAGCTAATTTAATTTGAAAAGATTGGAGATATTGACTCCAGTGTGTGTTCCCAGGGACATCAGAGCAGAATGAGGTCACTCAGAAGGAAACTCGTCTCTCATATCTGTAAATGGTGAGATCTACAAAGTCTTCTCCATGAGGAAGCTCTTATAAACCAGAGGAGTCTTCAAAATCTGATTTTCATCAAAAACCCTTGGTCAGGATCTAGTTGTATTGTGGGGAAAAAATCCTGGGCCTGGCGTTTTGTCAGTGTCCAAAGCTCAGCTCACAGTCCCATCCTGGGGAGCCAGACGAAGTGGCCACAGTTCTTTGCCAAGGGAGAAACCAGGGGGTGCAACGAACACCTTGCAGATGTCTGTAGACATCCCACCATTTATCACTGGGAAGAAAATCTCATTTCATACAAGTTGGGAATTTGAACTCTACCCTGAAAAAGGCAAGTTCTCTGATTCTGTAGATAGTAAAAAAAATAGATGCTCTCTCTGGACAGGAGCATGAGCTGGAGGAAAACCCAGCTTGTAGCAGTCGTGACACCTGACCTGTGTGAAAGCCAGCACCTTCATGCCTTTGATCTCGACAGTCACAGCAGCACTGTGGTGGAACTGGCAAACTTCCACCAAACCCCTTCCCTTGCTCTGGGCACACAGTGCAGAACACACTTCCCGACAGCCTTGGCAGCCCTGCGCCACGTGACTACGCTCCAGCCGCGGACTGGGAATGAAGACGCATGCTGAGTGACCTCAGGCAGTTCTACTCTCTCTCTCTTCTGCTGTCTGCAGCCAAATGTCAATGCCAAGGGCATCCAGGAGCTGGGCCTTGGGGATGGCAGGGACTCTGTCAGCCTGGGTCTGTGAGAAGGACAGAGAGCACCCTCCGCTTCTCACCTCCACAGACTGGGCTTCCCTGAGTAAGGAATAAAATTCTAAGGTGTTAGGTGACGCCACCGAGAAGCTGAGGTTGATCTATTATAGCAGCTAGCTTTACCTTAGCTGATAAAAACAGCATGTGGTTAAGTGGCACTGGCCTGGTGGAGGGAGGGGATGCAAATGTGCGTGGCCTGCCTTGGACCTAGGATGCCCCAGGCCTCCATTTCTGACTCCATATCACCACCAAGGAAAACCTGGCTGAGAGGCTAAGTCATTTGCCTAAGATTAAGCAGCTGGCAAGGGTCACAAGCAGGATTTGAATCTGTGTCCACCCAGATCCAAAGCTGAGTTACCTTATTAAAACAGAGCCCTGGTTGCCCTGGGCTACACTTACATGACTGTGACCACCTGAGCACCAATCAGAACGTGTGCTCCCAGGCGTCCCCTCCTCAGGGCCCAGCTTCACTCTAGGCTTATTGAGAATGAGGGCAAGGCAGTTCCCAGCCTCTGAGGACATCAGGATTGAATAGGACAAGCACACGGAGTATACTCAGAGAGAGCCCCACGCTGAGTGAGTAGTGTTCCAGGCCACTCCCTCTTCCTGACTCAATCCCCTCCTCCCTAATTCCCGACCAGACACTGAAGCAGAGTCGAGAGAGGCCCTTCCTGAGGCTGTGTTGGTGCAGGAGCACTCTGCCCCTACTCAAACACTCATAGCCCCCAGATGTGTCATCGAGGACCGCATTCAGGTGCAAGCAAAAGAAAACCCAACTGACAGCGGCCTCCACATATCCGGGAGAGAGTATCTTAAGCGCAGCAAACGCCAAAGGAGGACGCTCACCCTGGTTTCACTCCCCCATTCTTTGGCCACAGATGGCTGACACCCTGGCCTCTTGGTTGTCTACCGAGAGAGGGAAGCAAAGAAGGAACATGCCTAGGCCACAAAAGCAAAAGCTTTGCCCAAAACCATCAGATGGTAACTCATCACCAGACTGTGTCACCTGGCAATGTGCAGATGCACCAGAGGCTGAGGAAGGGAGGTTTCTGTCTGGGCACGTTAACACCCTAACAAAATGAGGATTCCATTCCTAAGGAAGAAGGGAGATGGATGGTAGAAGGACAAATAGCTGAGCTAGGAGTTTAAAGTTTTTATGTTATACCAGATGGGTCTGAGAGGGAATGGGAAAATATTGGAGTCTCCTTGAAACATCCAGAGAGACCATTAAAGGGGCAGAAGGAAGGCTGTAGAACCGATGTGGGGCCTGGTTGCACAACACAGTAAGACCGGGTATCCACATGGGTTTTGCCGTGGCAGAAAGGAAGGCATTTATTTGCAAGGCACAAAGCAAGGACAACCAGCAGCTAATGTTTAAATTCTGACCTCCCCAATGGCTTGCCCATAGTGTTTCTAAAGGCAAGGGTAAATCTCACAAAAGCAAAGGTAATAGGCAAAATTGTAAGTCAGTTACACGTCGAGTTACACGTCGGTTTTGGCCCCAAAAGACGAGATATCTTAAAACAAGGTGCTTAAATGTCATAGGTAAATTCAAAGATTTTCTGATTTATAATTAGTTAATGAAAAGAAGCTTTGTTTATAAATTTGGGGTCATCAGACAAGAATGCTAGCTCTGACTCGTGGGTGCGACTCCCTCCAGGCCCTTCAAGAAGAAATTAAGAAAAAAGAATTCAGATCTAGAATTCAGTCTTCAGTTCCCCCTTCCCAGAGACCTATGGCCCACAGATCTGTTTGGTGGGGGTCCACGTTTCTGAAAAATAACTCTGGGACATATGTTCAGATATTATCTTTAATTTCTATAGGGAACCAAGCATCAGACTCTAACTTACTTGGCGGTTGTCTCAGACTACTGCCGTCTTTTTACTTATCAAGTTGCTCATTTCCTTCTCAGGGTTAGGTGGGTACCTGGAATTTCCCTTAAAGGAATGCAAGATTTTCCTTTATTTTCATGCTTGTGGGGGGCATGGGCCCTAAAATGGGGTCCCTGCTCTGTCTCAGGAAGATGAAAAATAAAATGTGTGGCTTGCTTTTATCCTACCAGTTATGGTCAGTACAACAAAATGGTAAAACAATATTCACTTAGAAACATTTTTCTGGAATCCAATTAAGATCATCAGGCCAAAAAAGAATCCCCAAACCAAAAGATATGCCTGAATAGAAGTATGTGAAAACTGCCCCATTTACATTCCTCAAATTCATTCTTCAATTTTAAGTGTTTTAGTTTCACAGCCTTCAAAAGCCACTTTCCCATTTAAAGAACAAACTCTCTTAAAAGGAGTATTTTTTTTCCCCAAGATCTCTCTCCTGATAAAATGCCCCACGGAGATCTTATGCTACTTTTCATCTTTTACAACAGGTCAAGAAACTCCCAGGAAGAGCTGGCTGTCAACCACGGGCCCACACTTTCGGTGTGTGCAGCCCCCACACGCGTGAACTTGCCTGCTCCCCTGCACCAGGGGTCTGCCCTCCAGAAACAGAGGGGAGGCTTCCCCATCAACCCTGCTTTTAAAAAAGAAAAAGAAAAAGGGCAGGGGGAATCACTTAGTTGCTTAGTTGGACCTGACTTTCTTTTTTTTTTTTTTTTGATATAGAGTTTCACTCTTGTCGCCCAGGCTGGAGTGTAGTGGCAGGATCTCGGTTCACTGCAACCTCTGCCTCCCAGGTTCAAACGATTCTCCTGCCCCCGCTTCCCGAGTAGCTGGGATTACAGGCACCTGCCATCATGCCCAGCTAATTTTTATATTTTTTTTTTTAGTAGAGATGCAGTTTCACAATGTTGGCCAGGCAGGTCTCAAACTCCTGGCCTCAGGTGATCGGCCCATCTCGGCCTCTCAAAGTGCTGGGATTACAGGTGGCCAGACCTGACTTTCTAAATAAATCATTCCCTTTAGCAGGCTTCAGAACCATGCCATGCACCCAGTCACTCATCTGTTCAAAGCGAGGTGCAGGAGTCCCGCATGGCGTCAACGCTCCGCACCTCAAAGCGTCATTCCTAACCCGCACAGCCAGGCCAATGAAAATGAGGCTTCCTTTCCCACTGCACCGTAAGACAACTGAAGCTGAGGTGGGTGACCTCATCCAAGGTCATCCAGACAAGTGATGGGACCTCATCCAAGGTCATCCAGACAAGTGATGGGACCTCATCCAAGGTCATCCAGACAAGTGATGGGACCTCATCCAAGGTCATCCAGACAAGTGATGGGACCTCATCCAAGGTCATCCAGACAAGTGATGGGAGGCAACAGTCCACATTCCTTCCACTGCCCCACACACTTCCCTATACGTCACGTATGATTTCCTGGCGGGGGGGGGGGGGGAATGAATAAAAATAAAAGAAAATATTGCTTCTATCTTATGCTAATAAATGCCCAATATATCACTGCATCTCCACCTCTTCCTGAATATCCAGCTCCCAATACTCAGCCCCTATTACAGCAGCTCCTAGGTTCTTGTGTCTGGTGAAGCTGGTAAAAATCTTACAGACTTAAAAGATGCAGAAGCACAATCCCAAAATTGTCACTGAGAGAAAAATTGAATTTCTAGAGCCAGGTTAGTTTTTTATTTGTCTCTTTTTTGAAACATAGTCTCTACTCCACCCAGGCTGGAGTGCAGTGGCATGATCTCAGCTAACTGCAACCTCCACCTCCTGGGCTCCAGCTGTCCTCCCACCTCAGCCTTCCAAGCACCTGGGACTACAGCTCTGCACTGTCACACCGGCTAATTTTGTCTTTTCTTTTCTTTTTTTTTTTTTTTTTTTTTGTAGAGATGGGGATAACAGGTCATAGGTAGATTAAACAATTTTCTGATTTGCAATTAGTTCATGAAAAGAAGCTTTGTTTATAAATTTGGGGTCATCAGGAAAGAACGTTAGCTCTGGCTCACGGGAGTGACTCCCTCCAAGCTCTTCAAGAAGAAATTTACAACAAAGAATGGTAGTCCAGAATTCAGTCTTCAGTTCCCCCTTATCAGAGGTCTGTGTGCCACAGATCTGTTTGGTGGGGGTCTGGGTTTCTAAAAAATAACTCAGGAACATATGTTAAGATGTCATCTTTAGTTTCTACAGGGGAACCAAGCATCTGACTCTCACTTCCACTTCCTTGGCCTGTTGTTTCAGACTACTATGACCTTCGTGCTCATCAAGTTGTTAATTTACTTCTCAGGGCTAGCTTGGTGCTAGCCTAGGCTAGTCTTGAACCCCCGAGCTCAGGTGATGCACCTACCTCAGCTTCCCGAAGTGCTGGGATTGCAGGTGTGAGCCACTGCACCCCGCCTAGCCAGGTTTTTGGTTTTTGGTTTGTTTGCTTTTTGTTATTTTGTTTGTTCGTTTGGTTGGTTTTGAGACGGAGTCTCACTCTGTTGCCCAAGCTGGAATGCAGTGGCATGATCTCCACTCACTGCAACCTCCACCTCCCAGGTTCGAGCGATTTTCCTACCTCAGCCTCCTGAATAGCTGGGACTACAGATGCCCGCCACCACGCCAGCTAATTTTTGTATTTTTAATAGAGACACGGCTTTATCATGTTGGCCAGACTGGTCTCAAACCCCTGACCTCAGAGGATCTGCCCACCTTAGCCTCCCAAAGTGCTGGGATTACAGGTGTGAGCCACCGTGTCCACCTGCCAGGTTAGTTTTTAATTAATCAGCCCATAATAGAAGAAGAAAAAAGGACATAACCTAAGACAGATTGGCACATTAGTCATTCAGTTCCAACGCTGATATACACATGGCAACACAACCACACACATACATGTATGTGCACACACATCTGACATACACACAGCTACACAAATACACACATACACATGAACACATATCTCTCAGGCAATTCACGTATTCTAAAATACTCAGAGTAATTGATCATAAAGTGTTATCTATTTATCCATCAACCTGTAATCATCATTATCATGTTTAAAATCCCTACTGTTTCACCTAAAATGTTAAATATTGCCTGTTGTTTTCTTGCTGTCTCTTTCACCAAGTAAGTTTAATTTCAGCTGGCAAAGGAAAAAGTTACACACACACACACACACACACACACACACGCATACACATAGAATTTCTCCAAGAGTATTGTTAGGATTATCTTACCTTAGAAGGGAGGGTGAGAATCATGAGAAAACTGAAAATGTTAAGATTGGATTTATTGTTTTGCAGAAAGGGAGTAGCTGAAACCCCCTAGTAATGAGCAGAAGCTTTGTTTTCGGTTCTGTGATATTAACCTTTATTTCACCAAGATAAAGCCCACAAAATTAGAACCCTTCACTCGCATTACAACTACATGGGGGTAGGGGGTCCATGAGGAGCAGACCCCCTATGTGACCACAGGAGCAGTGGCAGGACAGAGGACCTGCCAGGGTTGCCGACAGGGACATCCTGGCCCAGACATCATGGACAGGGTCCCCCTTGGCTCACCCGACCAGGCAGAGGCAGGTAAGGCTGTGGGGCCAGCAACGTTCACCACCTCACTCAGGGACAAAGACATCCTGTCCGAGCATGGAAGCTGGAGATGAGGATGAGTGCCAGGTGCCTTCTTTGCCCCCTGTACCCCTAACAAATAAGTTTCTAATGCAAAGACCCAGGCCTTAGAAGTGCTCACGGTGATCAGCACGTGGGGAAGTGTGGGAAGGACTGGGTTAGGACACACACCGACACACACCTAAGGCAACACTGAAAGAGCTCTCCTCCCCATCCCTGAGGACACAACTGGGGCTCCTGCTGACGGGGGCACCCACAGCATCTAAAAGGAAACCACTGCTGCCCTCTGCTCAGCAAAGATGACCTCATCTTCCCTCCAGGAGAAGGGACTCTGGAGAGGCCCTCCCAGGACCCTGCCCTTGCTGCACTCAGCTCCCTGCTGTTTGGATTTCTGCTTCCAAATTGCTGGTCTCGAACTCCTGACCTCAGTGATCCGCCCACCTCAGCCTCCCAAAGTGCTGGGATTACAGGCATGAGCCACCATGCCTGGCCTTAAACTTTCTAATTATGAAAATAACACACATAGAAAAGTGCATAAAACATATATTTATAATTCACCCAATAATAGGAAAAGTCATGCCCACCCACACCCAGGTGAAGACCTAGAGCCTGCCAGAAGCCAAGGTTCTCTCCCTAACCCCTGCCTCAACCCCCCTGGTGCCCACCATCTCAACTTTTACCACAGTCAATTCCTCGCTGTGTTTCATTTGTTCACCTGCATATGCATCCCTACATGACGTATGGTATTCATAACATCTGTAAATTTTTTTTCTTTTTTTTTTTTTGCTGAGATGGAGTCTCACTCTCTCGCCCAGGCTGGAGTGCAATGGCGCGATCTCAGCTCATTACCGCCTCCGCCTCCTGGGTTCAAGTGATTCTCCTGCCTCAGCTGGGACTACAGGTGTGCGCCACCACGCCCAGCTAATTTTTGTATTTTTAGTAGAGATAGGGTTTCACCTTGTTGGCCAGGATGGTCTCGATCTCTTGACCTCATGATCCACCCACCTCGGCCTCCCAAAGTGCTGGGATTACAGGCGTGAACCACCGCACAAAATCCTAAGTCCCCTGCCAACTGAATAGACCCCACTCTTGGGCAAAAAGACCCCAGAAAAACCTTAAAAACTGAGTTCTCAGCCATGATGGGATGGGAGGTCAGACACGCCTCGTTATCCCCCCTCCCTTTTGCTTGCAGTATACACACAACAACTGACCAGCATTCATGTTAAACTAGAGGCTGTAAGACTGACAGAAGGCTCTGTGGCAATAAGATGCCACATTATAAACAGGACCCAAGGCCATGTCAGGCAAGGGTTAAGTCCCACATCCCTATGCTTTAAAGAATAAACTATTTTCTAACTGCCATAAGGTTCTTCCTCTTCTCTAGCAGCAAAACAAGCACTGGCCATGAGATAAACAATATTAAAGCAATTTGTAACTCACCACTAGACAATGACTAACTGAACCCGCTGTTTCATCAGCCATAACTACAGCTTTGATTGGACAAGAAATAGATTTCAGTAACTTTCCCCAGATAAGAAGACCAACCACCACAGACTGGTTCTGGCCGGTTTACAGAGGCTGCCTTCAGGTCCTGAAAAGATCTTTTCACATATAGGGCCTAATTGTAATACAGTTAAATGCTAAGTCCCCTCCCCAGGGTGGAATAGGTCATAGGTTACAAACCTATGGTTCAATACACATGCATCAGGATGGTCTTCATGAATATTCATAGCTCCTCCTGTAAGCTGTTGAATATGTATGTTCAGCCAACCTGTTGGGCACAAAGCTCCTATCTCAGCCCCTCCTCTTTGAAAATACCTGTGGGCTTTGCCAGACACTATGCTTCCCAGCCTGAGGAATGGCCCCCTTACAGACTTTAACCCTTATAAGAAACAAAATCTTCTCTCTACATTTATAAATTCATGATTTTTTTAGTTAACACATTTAAACTCTATTGAATATGAAGTATGCAATTATCTTACACACAGATAATGAAAAATGATGCAGTTAAACGAAAAAACACTCTTTTGATTAGAATTTTCATTTTATGCTTATTAAAAAGAAAATTTATGATGTGTGTGCACACAGCTTTTATTATACATTATACTTGTGTATGCATTAAAAAAGAAAAATTAAGCAAAATATTCTGGTTCAGGTAGTCTTAAAACCTCTTCCTAATTGGGCTCCACATTCTCCACATCACTTTTGACCCAGATTGCCTGTGTCTGCGTCTCCCTTGCTGTATCATTCTGTATGCAAAAAGAGTGCTGGCCATTGAGAATTTCTTAGCATAGTGCATCTCCACTCTTTCTGGGCTTTCTTACAGACGGCTGGCAGTCTTAGCATCATAATTACCACGAAAGTCAAGACCATTTGACCTCATTAGCCAATAGGTGGCATCATCTTCAAACTTCCAGAGCCTCATGATAGCTCATACAGAGGAGCTGCTGGTGCCACTGCTGAGTGTCTGGCTGAGTCCAGCTGCACAGCTGGCCTTTTTGGCAGTTTGAGCTGCTTAAGAATTTTTAATCTGTTTTCGTGTCTGTGTGAGGCATCAGCTTGGGTTAGTAAGTTACAAGCGATAAGTATGCTTTTTAATAAGCACAAAATGAAAATTCTAATCAAAAAGTGTCAGTTTAATTGCATCATTTTTCCTTATTGGTACGGAAGATAATGGCACACTTCACAATCAATAAGGTTTTAAATGTTACGGATACAGTATGTTGTTTAGGGACGCATACGCAATATTTAGGAGTGCACTGTGCTACGGATCACGAAGGTCAAGATAGCGGGTTGGCAGGGTGCGGTGGCTCATGCCTGTAATCCTAGCACTTTGGGAAGCCAAAGTGGGCAGATCACGAGGTCAGGAGATCGAGACCATCCTGGCTAACATGGTGAAACCCTGTTTCCATTAAAAATACAAAAAACTTAGCCGGGCGTGGTGGCAGGTGCCTGCAGTCCCAGCTACTCGGGAGGCTGAGGCAGGAGAATGGCGTGAACCCGGGAGGCAGAGTTTGCAGTGAGCCGAGATCACGCCACTGTGCTCCAGCCTGGGCAACAGAGCGAGACTCCGTCTCAAAAAAAAAAAAAAGATAGCAAGTGCCTTTGGAGGTGTGGCAGGGGTGGGAGAAACAGACCCCTGGGCTTCTGTCTAGGTCTTTACCTGGGTGTGGCTGGGTATTCACTTTCACTTACACCATGAGTTATGAGTCAGGCATTCAGGCAGGGCTCAGCTAGGCAGTTCTCCAGCTCCCAGTGGTATCGTCTGAGGTGACTGAGCAGTAATCAGTTGATGGACGGACTGGAGGTTAGATGGGCTCAGGGGTCCCAGAGAGAATGTCCTAGCAACAAACAGGTCAAGAGATTTCACCTGAGTTTTTAACCTTGGTTTCTTCTAAAAGTTCTGTTCTTTTTTCAATACTACTATATAACTTTATACACTTTCCTATTCCCCGCAAATATTTTCAAGCTTGTCTTGATTAAACATAGTAAGATTTATTTTATATTCTACATCTGATCATTTCAACGTCTAAGTCTTTGAGAATCCATTGTTAATTTTTTGGGAGGTGGGGTGGTGCTGCTGATTTTCATTCATGGTATCTTATTTCATTTTGACCATCTTTGACTATGTGCAGTTATTGTACTTGGGAAGTTATTAAGAATCTTTGAAGGCCTAGATGAAGGTATCATCCTTCAGAGTAAACTGGAAATACCTCTTAAGGACACCATTTCATGTCCCCACAACTTCCACCTAACCCATAATATAATCACCTTCTGCTCTCCTCTCCCTGAAGTCTGGTTCTCTTGTGAGGCCATGTTAATGGGAGCCTTCTCCTTTACCTTGAACGCCTTGGGGTCAACAGGTAGAGTTGGCTGTTTCCTCACTTGTCATAAAAAAATACAGCCATTTTTTACATTCCTCATTAAAAAAATACTTGTTCCATCTTTATTCATAGCATTCAGCTAAGTAACACCCTACACCTCAGAGATTTCATCTCCCGAGCTATATTGGTACAAGATTTTTGCACCTGGTTCACAATGTTCCTTTGCATCCAATTTCTGTCATCACTCAGAATGACATCAACATATATTATTCCATCCACTTTAAATTCAACGTGACCACAAATGAGTCCTGCAAAACCTGCACCCAGTCTTCGTGTATTTCCAGTAACAGTGAAATTGCAAATGTCTCAGCTACTCATCCAATCACTCAATCCAGAGGCCCAGACGCTTTCCTAGACAACTCTGCCTTCCAATGAGCACCAAGTGCTTCCTTAATGTTTTTTCCATCTACCCCTGTTCCTGTCCCCACTGCCCCTGCCTATGTTCAGCCTCCCCAAGCCCCAGGCTTGGATGCTGATAAATGACTCGAGTGGCACCTATGAAACAGCTAATGGAGCTCCCCACATCCTCCCACCAGGGCCTCCACAGAGCCGGTATGAACTACAGAAATGGGCAGAATTTTTAAATGGGCAGAATTTCCCCATGATGCTGTCATTCCCATTAGCATTGGAAAGCCTCTGTTTTTTAATTTGTCCCACAGCATGACAGACCCCAAACACACATTTACTACTGGTATAGATATACACATTAAGACTACAGTGGTGACTGTAACAGCTCATGTAAAAGCTGAGTTCCATGGCTTGGGCTGACTTTCTGTGTGGGGGGATGCAAGCCTGTAGAATTCCATGAGAACTGACTTCTACATTGGGTGCTTTTCTGTCTCCTCCTGTGTCTCTCACATAAGACCCATCAATGAATGCTATTAAGTTAACACAGGAACGAGACTATATGATGAATCAGATGGAGGCCACGCGTCTTCATTGAGGGCTGTGAGGTGGTTGTGCTGCTGTCCAGTCAGGATCTGGCACCAGAGTCACTGGGCTCAAAGTTCATACCCTCCTTGAATCCCAGTAGGGTCAGACAGTAACGCTTACAGAGCACTGACAAGCGCTGTGTCATAGGAACTTAAAAAGCAGCAGCAACAGGCCAGGTGCGGTGGCTCACGCCTGTAATCCCAGCACTTCGGGAGGCCGAGGTGGGTGGATCATGTGAGGTCAGGAGTTCAAGACCAGCCTGGCCAACATGGTATCATCCTAGATGATAGGATTCGGCAGGGCTCAGCTAGGCAGTTTAGTAGAAACCCTGTCTCTACTAAAAATACAAAAATTAGCCAGGTGTGATGGTGCACACCTGTAATCCTAGCTACTCAGGAGGCTGAGGCAGGAGAATCGCTTGAACCCGGGAGGTAGAGGTTGCAGTGAGTTGAGATCACACTACTGTACTCCAGCCTGGGCAACAGTGAGACTCTGTCTCAAAAAAAAAATAAAAATAAAAATAAATAAAAGCAGCAGCAACGGCCCAAGGCCCACATAATTGCATCCCTGAGCCAAGGCCTGCACCTTCCCAAGCAGAGACCCAATGTTGGAATGACTTCTGAACAGCCTGGCATCCCTGGAGCAACAGAATCCAGTGGCACTTAAAAGTCAACAAAGGCTAGTGTTTGAGGAAGCACACCTGCCACTAACAGCATCCTTATTCTCCTCACAGAAAAGGGAGAAGAGATGACCAGCTGGGAACTGACTCCAAGTACAGGCAGGAAAATCAATGGCTACTTAAGGATCCGAAGGCTTCTTTAGCTTCTCCTAGCTATTGCAAAAATGCACCTAGCGATGCCTCTCAGAAGAGGCAGGGACCCGTTGCCTGCAATGCACACCAACCTCAACAGGGTGGAGCTGTTTCTCTGCAGTGACAAAGCTATTGCTTCATGGAGCTGTTGCTTCATTTGTAAAACAGGTGGCTTTGGCGACGGAACTATTTTCCATCCATCAGCCACTAACAAATATTCCAAATACTTGACCTCGGTCTAACAATGTTACAAATTATCTAAAGGAGCTTTATGCCCTTGAGAGGTTAGAATTTTGGTAAAGCTAACGTATCTTGTTTTTGTTTTGGGGACAGGATCTCACTCTGTCACCCAGACTAGAGTGCAGTGGTGCGAGCTCGGCTCACTGCAACCTCCACCTCCCAGGCTCAAGAGATCCTCCCACCTCAGCCTCTCAAGTAGCTGGGACTACAGGCACCCACCACCAGGCCTGGCTAATTTTTATGTTTTTGTAGAGACAGGGTTTCACCATGTTGCCCAACCTGGTCTCGAACTCTAAGCTCAAGCAATCTGCCCACCTCAGCCTCCCAAAGTGCTGGTTTTGCAGGTGTGAGCCACCACGTCCAGCCTAATGTGTCTTGTTTACAGGCACATGAGGTGTTACTTATCAATAAATCATACATATATATCCATATATGGATTCCTGAGGTGGGGGAAGTTTCTTTAAGTTCTTTTGCAAATGCCTAGAGATTATAGTAGGCAAATCTCTGAATCCCTGGGGCATGCATTGCCACTAATATGAAAAGCCTTCATAGCTAAACACAAAGAGATACCTTGGTTCCTCTGCTAAAGGTATTAGAAAAGAAAACTCAACGTAAGTTTATTACTAAAATTAGGTCACATAATAGGAGGTTAACATAGTAGCAGGGTTGAGTACTACAACTGTCAGACATACCCAAAATATATTTCTATCAGATCTTATAAAAATTTGTAAGCAAACTAACCTTGTCGCTTTTCCTTCCTTTTTCATAGGTAATATACAGAGAGTATTACAAGGCAAATGTCATTTCTTTATGATTCTGTTTCTAGTTCTCTAATTACAGGTTCCATTCCCTGTATATTTGAGCTAGGGAGAGGATATAGCTTTACACATGACCATGATTTTTCTTTGGTGTAAGCTACGACAGTAGGGTCGATCAAATGATGGACTTACTGAGTCAAAGTGTTGAAGAAAGACTTCAGCAAACAGGGCCTCTTGTCTGACCGAAGATGGCTACACATCCTCCAATTTGCCCCGTGGAAAGGCTCACTCAAGGTGTCCCATCCTTGTCACCAAATTTGTGGGGGCAGAGAAGAAACCAACACCCAAAGGAACATGCCAATTCAAAATAGAGAATGATTGGACAATTTTATTATTTAGAAAAACCTTGAACGCACTCAGGTAGCTCTGTTGTTACAGAATTAAAGCTACAGTTACTATCCCTTATTCCATTTTTAGTAAACAGCCAGAGGCTATTCAATTTGCATCAGTAGTTACATTGAGTTTACCCTGATGGTCTGATTTTTATAATTCCTTATCAGGCTTACCCTGATGTTCTGTTGTTATCATTCCTTACCACTACCTCCTGTAACTGCCCAAAAGTGCACCCGCACACACGAGGCCATGTTCAGTTTCCCACACTCCACCTCAACAACTGGCACCAGAACCTGCCCAGTTGCTCACGCCAAAATCTCAGGAGTCATCCAGGTTTTCTCTCTTGCCACCCTGCGGCCCCACATCCAATCCATCAGCAAGAAAGAGCCAGGAGCTGGAAAGGCAAGACTCTCTGTGAATTCTTCACTCCGCCTGCACCTGTCTGAGCCACCATTCCATTCCCTCTCCCACCTGCAGCCTGGTGATGTCTCCCTTCCCCTGTGCCTTCCCTCTTTCCAGCTCAATCTTTCTTTCCCTGGGTTATCAATTGTGTAATAAAGATTATAAAATCACTCTATCCCAATAAATATAGCTTCTATCAGTCTTATTGATTGAGGCACTGCAGAATTCTCGGTTTGGAAGGGGGTTTTGCTGCTTACAACGTTTCAAAATCACGGCCAGAGGGGACCAGCAGCCCTTCTGTGGAGAGCAGAGTCAGCTCCTCTTGCACATGAATAAACAACCATAAATGAGACACAGCACATTTGGGCAGTCTTTTACAGTAAGCTTTAAAAATCATATAAAATACGTTTGTTTAAAAAAAGTAATTCAAATCAAGCATTTGCAACATACCTAAGAGACCTCTACGGAGACTTAGTATCTACAAGACCCAGTTTGGCAACTGCCAGCCCCAGGGAATAAGTGAAGTTGCTCGGCACAAGTCACACAAGGTCCTCGCCAACCCACCTCTGCCTGCTCCCCAGGGTTCTCCTCCACCCCAGCCCTCTCTCTCCGTAAGGCCAGCGAGAGGCTCCAGGACTGCCCGCCCCAAATCCTTTCCCCCTTTTCGGGAATAGCGAGACAGTCCAAGAGATGCGGTCACGTGAGGCCGTCCGACCAATCTGGTGTGAGCAGAGGCCCCCATTCGCCCCGGAGCAGGGCCGGGCGGGGGAGGGGGCGGGGCCGGGCCGGGCCGGGAGCGGAAGGGCGGGGGCGGGGCCGGGGAGGGCGAGACCTGGGAGGGAGTGGAGGGGGCGGGGACAGGGCGAAGCTGGGAGGGGAGGGGGCGGGGACAGGGTGAAGCTGGGAGGAGAGGGGGCGGGGACAGGGCCAGGCGGGGACGGGGGTGGCGCGGGGACTGGGGCGGCGCGGGGGCGGGGGCGGATGTTTCCCACATCCTGGGCTGCAGGGTGAGGAAAACCCATCCCGGAGGAAGCCGGCGGTTAGGCTGGCTGCGGGCATTCTGCATGATGAACACAACAGTTCTCAGAAAAGTAATGATGTCATACCAGAGCACCAAGAGGGGGTGGGCTGTGACCATGTATGCTTGATACATTCTGGATTAAGCAAAGTTAGGCCGGCTTCTTTTTCACTAGACGTCTTGGGTTATTTCCGCCGAGGCTGCAGCCTGGAGCACCTCCCACTCCTTCTCCACAGGGGTTATTTCTGAAGACCCCTTCTTGGAGGAGCTCTGCGAGGGCCCTGTGGCCGCGCACCTGCTGCCCTGGCCTCCTGGCCAGCAGCTCCGCGAGGCTCTAGTGTGTATGGCCTGGGCTGCCTCCCGGTACTGTTACCGCAGGCCTTGGGACCCGTGCCCGCCACGAGGCTCCTCCGGAGGCAGCCCTGGCCTCCAGCTCTTCTCACATAGCTCGGGCGTCCAGCCCAGAGCCGGGCACTAGTGCCTTCCCTGTTCCCTAAACGCTGAAAGTTGTTGAATGGATCTGGACATTGATTGGAGTCAGGTGGAAAACATTCAGTATGTTCTGTTTGGGAAATACTGAAACGGGCAACACAAGATAGAAATAACTACATCGGGAACAGCGCAACTTTGTAAGGCCCGCGCTGAAGGAGGCAGCATGTGTGTGGGAGCGCCCGGCGCTGGCCAGAAGAGCTGGACCGCCCAAGGGAGGCGCTGCCCAGAGCAGGAGCCCTGAGCGCCCGGAAATGGGATAGCGTTATCTTTAAAGTAGGCGTGGGAAATACCTTGCTTCTCTGTAGTTTTGTAGGTGTATACACAGATACTCCTTGACTTACCATGAGGTTACATCCCAGTAAACCCATCCTAATTTGAAAATACCATAGTCAAAGATGCATTTAATACACTTATCCTACTGAACATCATAGCTTAGTGTAGCCTGCTTTTAACGTGCTCAGAACACTTACAGTTGGGCAAAATCCTAATTTATAGTTAAATGTTGAATATCTCATGTCATTTATTGGATACTGTGCTGAGAGTGAAAAAGAGAATGGTTGTATGGGTACTCGAAGTAAGAGTTTGTGTAGAATGTGTATCACTATCACACCAGTAAGAAAGTCAAAACATCATACATTGAACCATCCTAAATTGGAAATCTGTGTGTGTGTGTGTGTGTGTGTGTGTGTGTGTGTGTGTGTGTGTGGTTTTTAACTGATAGGCAAGAGACATTTCCTAGTGGCCTGTTTAATGATGCTAAATTACCTTAGAGTACTATCTAAAGTACTATTTAAATGAGACACTATTTAAAAATTAGTTTAAGCGACAACTCCAATAAACATGGGTTCATCTTCCAGTCTCTTATTAATCATGTTCCAAAAAGAATTGAAGTTATCTACCTGAGGCATTTTGAAATTTTTTTCAATGTGGTTTTATGATAGTTATTTGAGATTACTCGACAGAGAGAAGACCATTTGTTATAGTTTGTCTACCAAGAGAAGTTCCAAGTGTACCCCTGTTAAATTCCTTGAAAAGGAATATCTTGGGACAGACACTTAAAAGGAACTGAATTGGGCCCTGGCCAGTCATCAATTTAAAAAGCTCTAGTAACTGAGAAAGTAAAATTCCATTTGCTCGTATGCCTGTCTTGCAAAGATCTATCGAAACTCCGTGTTCTATTGCCTTTCTTTGGAATGAGAGCTGGAGCAGCTGACAGGGAAATCAATTGGTCTCCACCCTATTAATGCTTAATTAACATCGAGCTTGCAAGCATGTGCGTGCTCCCACAGGAAGGAGGCCTCGTGTCAAGAGGAGGGAGCCATAAGCACTGGCTGCTGGAGGGATTTTGCAAGCAGCCCTCATGGATGGAGCCCAAAGGTAGAACGCAGTCACCAGTACTTTCCGGGTGAACGTGACCCCTGCAGTGTCAGGATGAGCCATTCGCACCACCAGTTTCACAGCAGAAGGGTACGAGGAGCAATTCATGTGTGGTTGCACCTGCCCACCTGCCCGAGGTGGTCAAGGAAGGGGCAACATCACAGGACCACCACTGTGAAGGCTCTGAGAAGTCATTTTTGCCCCCTGCCACTGCAAAGCTCAGAATTGTGAGAGAGTCAGAGAAACTGCTGTCACCACACATCCCGTCGGAAGTGACCATAAGAGTTTTGTCTCTGCTCCAGGACAGGAGGCCCCCACGATGTGGGTCCAATAGGTGGGTGGTCCCTATGGTTGATGGTCCCTAAGTGGTGAGGTACTATTTAAAAATTAGTTAAAGCGATCACTCCAATTAACGTGGATTCATTTTCAGATTCTTATTATTATATTCTTATTGAATACTATTTATTATTTCAATGTGATTCAGTATTTCAACCATGGTAGGATCTCACCAACCGCAACATGGTTGAAACCCTTCTGGAGGGACCTCAAGGGCGCTACCATAACCAGTGTCCCACTCCCTCAGTCCCTGTTCAAGGAGGCAACACGGCTATTTGTTGCCCAGGAGAAGCGGCTTTGTGCACCTGAGTGGGCATTATCCCCAAAAGTGGCCCATAAATAAGTCAGCAGCCGCCCCTACCCCCCTGCCCTGTGATGGTGAGCTCCTAAGGGCGTGAGCCTCTCACGCAGCTGGAGGGCTTGAACAGAGGCTTAGCTGAGTGGGCCATTTCTGTGGTAACAAAGGGCCAGAGAAGGGGCCATCAGGCTTGGAGAGGGCTTACATTAGACAGCAGAGATGAGACCAAAGGAAGTGGGGGATACACGCAGCCCTGACACTGTGGGCCTTTGCCTGTATGCTGCCCTGCAAGGGACAGCAGCTTCCTCCACCTACAGTTCCTGCAAGCCTCCCTTTTTCATGGGGTGCTTCCTTTGGCTTTTTGCTTTTAGGTTTGTTGTGTTGTGTTTTGTTTTGTTTTGTTTTGTTTTAATTTTAAGGAAAACCAGTTCAGAGCATGGGTTAATTTGCTAAAGCAATCAGGATGGTTCCTTCTGGGATTCAGGGTGGAGGAGGCCATAGAAAGCGTGGGCTGTTCAGAGGCAAGAGGACAGGAAGTGGGCACCATGAGAGATGGAGGGAGGGCCTCATCCTGAACATCCTCCAGCCCCAGCCCGCAGCATTCCTGCAAAACTCTTCCTGGAATAGGGGCCACCCTGAGCCTCTGTCCCTTGCCCCACATAAGCTCAACCTTTACCAGAAGGACCACCAGATCCACGTTTGCTGGAGGGGGACACCTCCTGTTGGCTTGGACCCCAAGCAGGATGGAGATCTTCCCGCCAACAATGCCTACGGCACAGAAAGCAGAGATGGCAGGGCCAGGTCATGAGGCTGAGGGGACAGAGATCCTACAGTGTTCACTGTGCAGAGGGCATGGAGCTCCAGTGAGGACTGGGCCCCTAGAGGCCACGCAGGGGCAAGTGCCAAAGTAAAGAACACCAAGACCTAGGTGGGCCTGTAGCAGGAAGCTGGCATCCAGCACCTCCACCAGGTGGGGTGTGGGGCATGAAAGGACCCAAGGAGCCGATGCAAGGACAATTCCAAACAGGCCACAACTACTCCTCTTGTTCCATGTTCTGATTTCCCAAGAATGGTCCGAGTTAACATCTGTCTTCCCAGTGTGATTTCACTTGCAGAGTTGTCCTGGTTAAGATGATTAATCACATGGCTCTCTATTTAAGGGAGATTGGCAGGTTGTTCATAGAGAATATATTAGTTACCTATTGCTGCCTAATAATTATCCCAAAATACCGCAGCTTAAGTTCAGGCGTGGCTTAGCTGGGCAGCTTAAGTTCAAGGTCCTTCATGAGGTCACAGTGACACTATCAGTCTCACTGAAGGCTCAGCTGTGTCAGGGGCTAGGGACCACTTCCACGGGGTCCTCCCATGGACTGCTGGACTGAGGACCTCAGCTTTACACCGTGGCAGTGGGCCTCTACACTTTGAGCCACTTTGGTGCCCCAGCACAGTGATCAGGAAGGGAGAGAGAGAACAGGAGAGCCCAAGACAGCCACAGTCTACTTATTACCTTATCTTGGAAGGGACATCCCATCATTTTGCCATATTCTATTCACTGGATGTGAGTCTCTAGGTCCACCCCACACTCAAAGGGAGGAGATTACATGAGGGCTGAGAAGGTGGGATCATTGGGGGGCATGTTAGAAACCGCCGACCACCCTGAGTAAGTGGGCTCTGGGCTCAGAACTTACCCAATGGCAGTGCTTTGTGCCATCCTGCACTGATCCCCCTTGATGCTTCTCACCCCTTCCTGCTCCAGCTTGTTGCTATTCCTCCTAGAGTTGCAGATTCAAGGAGCCTCACCAGTGACGGTGATGATCATAAAACCCAGACTGCTGGGTGCTATCTGGACACCAAGGAGACAGAGGCACATAGCACCACCCAGGACAAGCACTGAAGTTGGACTACCAGGTTCAAATCCCAGCTCCCCACCTTTAACTGTGTGGCCCAGTCTTGGGCAAGTTATTTCACTTTTCTCTGCCCCCTGTCTATCAAGCATGGTGGTTAATAGCACCTATTTTTCAGAACCACAGTGAGAATTGTGGAGATGCTCCGTTTGAGATGTATAGTGTTCTCAGCTTACAGGCAGCACTCAGTGAATGGTAATTATCATTATGCAAAACTGCGTTCCCCAGCAGGAGCAGCCCATGAGACTGGATTCAACCTGAATGATCAACAGTCCCCAAAGCAGCTTCACCTTGCCTCTCCAAGCCTGATGGCCCCTTCTCTGGGCCTCCATCATCACAGAAATGGCCCAGCCAGTGAAGCCTCTGTCCAGGCCCTCCAGCAGCACGAGAGGCCCACTTTCCTGAGACGAGCCTCCAGCCGCCTGGAACTAGGCTGTTCCTCCCTCCTTCTGTTCCTGCCCTCCCTAAACCCACAGTCCCTCCGACCCGCGGTTTGGTCCCAGCTCCCTCTCTGCACCCCGTCTGATACCGTCTCTCCCAGCCATGCAGAGCAGAGCCCTGACGCCCGGCTGGAGCTGACGTTCCTTTCCAGGATGATACGAAGCATCAGAGAGGATGTCCCAGTCCTGGGGAGGCCCGCCATGATTGGTTCTTCCTCTAACAACATTTACACACTTCACATCATCCACTTCCATTTCATCAGTAAAGGAGCTATGGTGACATGAGCTCACCTGACTGAGAAGGAAACTGAATCCATTTATAGAAGGGAACTTGTAACAGCAACATGTGCTCCAAACCCAGGAGCACCTGCCCAAACCCTGCTCTCCCTCTTCCTCCAGGCGTAGGGGAGCCTGGCTCTCGCCAACCTCTCCCCTGCAGAAGACGCACCTCATAACACCCTGGACAGGTGAACCAAGACATACCTCTGAAGTGCCAATACATGCACCCCCGAAGGCCCGAAGCCAACCCAAGGGCTCTCCCTGCCCAGCTCCCTGCACCCGAGACCCCAGAAACGTGCTCACAGCACAGGAAGCTCCAGAGCCCAAGCCTCCGGAAAACAAGATCAACATGAGAAATGGGTGCTAGGAACACCCTTGTGGGCCACATTAAAATACGGACATTAGATAGCAGAGATGAGACCAAAGAAGTTTCTTTGGGGTGCACCCAGCCCTTAGACAGTGGGCCTTTGCCTGTAGGCAGCCTTTGCTCTGCAAGGGACAGCAGCTTCCTCTGCCTACAGTACCTGCAAGCCTCCCATTCTCCTGGAGTGCTTCCTCTTGGCTTTTCGCTTTTAGGGGTTTTGTTTGTTTGTTTTTAATTTTAAGAACAACCTGTTTGGAGAGCTGGGCATGGGGCTTTTTCCTATAGTCCCAGCTACTTGGAAGGCTGAGGCAGAAGGATCACTTGAGCCTAAGAGTTTGAGACCAGCTCTCATATAGTGAGACCTTATCTCTAAAAAAAGGAAAGAAAAAGAATCTGTTTGGACATACAAAATCTAAGTTTTCTCCCTCCCCTCCTGATCCCTTTCCAGCAGTGCTTTGAATCCAAAAGAGATTCAGTTGGATAAAATACTAAAATCAACCTGGGCACGGTGGTTTGCCCCTGTAATCCCAGTACTTTGGAGGCTGAGGTGGGAGGATCACTTGAGCCCAGGAGCTCGAGACCAGCCTGGGCAAAATAGTGAGACTCTGTCTCTATAAAAAATTTAAAAATTAGCAAGGCATGGTAGCATGCACCTGCAGTCCCAGCTACCTGGGAGGCTGAGATGAGAGGATTGCTTGAACCTGAGAGGTCAAGGCTGCAGTGAGCTGTGGTTATGCCACTGCACTCTAGCCTAGGAGACAGAGCAAGACACCGTCTCAGGAAAAAAAAAAAAAAAAATCTGCTCTCCCTGCAAATCCCCTGTGCTGGTGATGAGGGAGCCATGTGCAGTTTGTGAAAACACAGGGTTTCTGATTTTCCACTCCTTAGGTACAGGGTGGGTGGGCCTGGGACTCCTGGTGAAGCCCTCTCCTGGCAGGGTTATATCCTGCCCTCAGGCTGGTGGACAGGGCACACTCCACCATCAGCCTGGTGGACAGGGTGGTCCCCAGCCTCAGGTTGGTGGATGCGGGCAGACCCCCACCATTAGGCAGTGGACATGTGGGAAGGCAGAAGACAGAGGAAGGAAAGGCACTGAACATGTCCACCAGGGCATTGCCCAGGCTAGCACATTTGCAGGGTAAGTTTGTCCATCTCTGTCAGGAAGGGTCTTCAGCCCCTGGAGAAGTAAGGTGCCTAAGCTCACACAGCTGATAAGTGGCAGTTCTTGCAGATGAGTCTGAGCTAGGTGCTCATGCCTCAGTGCTCATTTTTCCAGGCTCTGCACCACCAAGACCTTCCTCAGGTGTGTCCAGGCCAGCATTTCCCAAGGGCATCTAGAGATCCCTGTTGTTGATGTTCATTTCCCCCACTAGTGTCTAAGTCATATGAAATTCGTATCATTGCTCAAATCCAGCTCTCCCACCTACTGCCTGTGTGACTGTGGGGACACCCCATAGCCTCTCCAAGCCTCTTTTCTTATCTATAGAATGAGGTGGTAATAATAACAGTGACCTCAGCTGGGCGCGGTGGCTCACGCCTGTAATCCCAGCACTTTGGGAAGCCAAGGAGGGTGGATCACCTGAGGTCAGGAGTTCGAGACCAGCCTGGCGGTATGGTGAAACCCCTTCTCTGCTAAAAATACAAAAAATTAGTCGGGCGTGGTGGCAGGCATCTGTAATCCCAGCTACCCCAGAGGCTGAGGCAGGAAAATCACTTGAACCCGGGAGGCAGAGGTTGCAGTGAGCCAAGGTCGCGCCACTGCACTCCAGCCTGGGTGACAAGAGCAAAACTGCGTGTCAAAAATAAATAAATAAATAACAATGACCTCACAAGGCTGTGAACATTAAATATCTCCATCCACATAAAGCACTTAAAAAACTGTCGATGCCATAAGTACTCAATAAATATAAGCTGTTAATATTATCTGAAAATTCTGCCTCTAACCTGAGTTCTTAATTGGGTTTACTTTTAAAGGGATCAAATGTAGTTCTCTTTGAGCACTTTATGTACAAAGAATGCGGAATGAAAGGAACCAGAGAACACGTGGTCAAACCTTTTCCTCTGGAGGACAGAGGGGCTTGACTGAGGCCACACCCTCTGGGTTCCCAGGGCCCTGCAACCCTTACTGCCCAGGGTGTCCCTTCCCTGAGAAGGACACAGGCATCTCCCTTAGCAATGTGTTGAATTTACTACTTTTATTGTTTTACTTGGTTTGTTTAAGGTTTATATCTTTTCTTACTCCAGACAAAAGTTGCTTGAGAAGGCAGAAAAGAGATGGAGAAAGTTGGGGCCAACCAGTCCCAGCTTCTGCCAGTTCAGGCCCAGGCGGACAGTTGTTGGCCTGGATAGGGAAGCCAGCAGCAAGAAGTGAGAGAAGCATGAGGGCTTCAGGGTTTGGTGGACCTAGGCACAGACCCTCCAGCGCTTGTGAGCTATGTGACTGTGGCACCATCCAGAGGCTGCCTGGGGTTTTACTGCCCAGGGTTCCTCATACCCTCTGGCCTGGCTCTTAGCCCCACAACTGAGGAAAGCATTGTCACAGGTACCAGGAGTTAAATTCTTGGCTTTTACATTTTGGAAGTTTAAGCTCAGGGAAGGAACAAGAGATTTGGAAGAATATAAGAAAGACTAGAGCAAATTATCTCTTCTCTCTCTGCAATAGAAATTATTTCCTAAACTGAGGAAAGAGAGGAAACCAGAAGGAAAAACAAAGGGAAAATTTAAGCAGTAAGAAAATGTAATTAAAAAATATATGCCATTTATTAGAGATAAAACATATAAGTGTTGACAAAGAAGAGTCCAACTCTATAAAATATTCTAAGAGATTTACTCTGAGCCAAATATGAGTGACCAATGACCTGTGACACAGCCCTCAGGAGATCTGAGAACATGTGGCCAAAGTGGTTGAACTACATCTTGGTTTTCTTTTTATTTTTTATTTTTATTTTTATTTTTTTGAGACGGAGTCTCTCTCTGTTGCCCAGACTGGAATGCAGTGGCACCATCTCAGCTCACTGCAAGCTCTGCCTCCTGGGTTCACGCCACTCTCCTGCCTTAGCCTCCCGAGTAGCTGGGACTATAGGCACCCGCCACCACGCCTGGCTAATTTTTTTGTATTTGTAGTAGAGACAGGGTTTCACTGTGTTAGCCAGGATGGTCTCAATCTCCTGACCTCATGATCCATCCGCCTTGGCCTCCCAAAGTGCTGGGATTACAGGCGTGAGCCACCGCCTACATCTTGGTTTTATACAATTTAGAGAGACATAAGACAACAATCAGTACATGTAAGATGTACACTGCTCAGTCCACAAATGTGGAACAACTCAAAGCAAGGGCTTTCACGTCATAGGTGGATTCAAAGGTTTTCTCATTGGCAATTGGTTGTTATCTAAAGCCTTGGAATCAATAGAAAGGAATGTCTGTCTTGTAGTAAGGGGTTGTGGAGACGAAAGTTTTATCATGCAGACGAAGCCACCAGGTAGGAGGCTTCAGAGAGAATAGACTGTAACTGTTTCTTATCTAATGTTAAAAGTCTGACTGGGCATGGTGGCTCACGCCCGTAATCCTAACACTTTGGGAGGCCAAGGCGGGTGGATCACTTGGGGTCAGGAATTTGCAACCAGCCTGGCCAACATGGTGAAACCCCATCTCTATTAAAAATACACAAATTAGCTGGGTACGGTGGCACACACCTGTAATCCCAGCTACTCAGAAGGCTGAGGAAGGAGAATTGCCTGAACCCAGGAAGGGGAGGTTGCAGTGAGCAGATATTGTGCCACTGCACTCCAGGCTGCATGACAGGAATGAAACTCCATCTCAAACAAACAAACAAAAACAAAACAAAACAAAAGCCTGTTTTATCAGTCTAAAGATCCCTGTTTTAATGTTAATGCTGGTGAGTTGGGCCTGAATTCCAAATTGGGTGAGGGTATAATGAGGCTATCCAACTCCCCCTTCCCATCATGGCCTGAACTAGTTTTTCAGGTTAACTTTGGAGTGCCCTTGGCCAAGACAAGGGGTCCACTTAGATGATTAGGGATCTTAGAACTTTATTTTTGGTTTACGTAAGGTACATAGGAATCAACCTAAAAATAATATTCAAGACATCTATAAAGAAAATTACTAAAAATGTTGAGAGAAAATAATGAATTAAATGGAGAGCTATACCATGTTCATGAATAGAAAGACTCACTATTATAGAGGTCAGTCCTGTCCAAACTGAACTATAGATTCCATAAGTCCCAATCAAAATTTCAATCGGATTTTGAAGGAATTTGACAAGTTGGTTCTAAAACTTATAGATAGAAGAGCAAAGGCCAAAGAACTCATAAAGACTTTTGCACAGCCAGGCAGCCACACAGCTTCAGGCCACCAGCCATCCCCTCCCCCACTTTCTTCCATGCTAGGCACTCATTCCTTACTCACCTAGATCAGCAGCCTCTCAGGTTACAACACACTCTCAGGCCCCATGCACCTGTCCTTGCAACTACCTCTCCCATGGAGCCATTCTGGTCCCTCCATTGAACATGCCCTCTAAGCATTGACTGTGGAGGGTGAGGGTCCCACTCTGCTCCATCTCTGGGCAGGTTGTCTATAGGCCAGGCACACTCATCCTGAAGGAGCTCACAATGTGGGATGAGCGGCACATCACCACACCTACAGTAGGGAGGAGAATGGCAAGAGCACAGGCTGAACACAGTCCCAAGAAATGCTCTTGGGGACAGGGCCAGCCCAAGGAGGAGGTTATCCTAAGAGCAGTGGGTGGTCCAGGGAAGGATTTTCAGGAAGGTGGTGATTGGTCAAATGTTTAAAGATGCTGGGCATGGAAGACCCACTGTCATCATCAGTAGTAGAAGCAGGCAGGTGTCTGGGACCATGCACAGACAGACATGGGTATCTGAATGCCCCCTTGGCACCAGGAGATCTGTGGATGAGACCAGCAGGCAGCCAGACCCTAGCTAAGCATGCAAAGGCACAGCCCCAGCCCACCCAGGAGGAAGCCCTGGGAGGAGGCCATGGCTCCTCCCCTCCACCTGGACAGAGTGGGTGGCTCTGCTACTGTTGTGTTGACAAGTGCCTCTCAAATTTGAAAGGGCAGAGGTTGGAGAAATAAATTATACAGAATGTCACAATGTACTCCCAGATTGGAAGCATTCAGAGGTTGCTAATCATAATAAGTTAATGTAAAAAAAAATGTCAGTGGGGTCCCACAGGCTGCTTCAAACACAACCTCGTCCTCAGTGTGGGTGCCTGAGTTTTCCTGTGGCTGTGACATCCAAGTGATGTTTAGCAATAATATGCAATGTAAGATTTTGTTTATGCAGAGGGAATTTTGTTTCAGAGGCCTCAATACCCCCTTGACCCCAGAGCAGGGCCCATGGGGCTCCATTCACATAGGGTGAAGCCAGCATCCTGTGGGCACAACCAGCAAAACGCACTCAGACCTGTGGACAACTTGCCTCCTGATTCCCAGAGACAATTCCAGGAGACCTGGCAGCCCTCCAGGCATGGTTGGTGATGGTGTGCACAGAAGCTTCTGAGCCCAGGAGGAGTGATAGAGGGGAGTGTGGCCAATCTGGTCCCACACCCAGCTTCAGTGATCAATGAATGCTTGACTTATCTGGGTCTGTGACTCCTCTGTGATTCAGGGTGTGCCTATGTACCTCCCAGGGCCGTTGTGAGGACTCAGTGTCGATGTTCCTGGAAGCAGCTGCTGAGACATGCTCAGCAAAGGTCCGCACTGCCTCCTTCCTTCCACTCCCCACTGCTTTGACACACTTAGCACATCTCATTCCTCTGAGTGGTCACAGGAAGATACCCAGAGCTGTGAGGGCTGCTCCTGCAGGGCAGGCTCTGATCCTCGTCATCACTGTCTCCTGAGGAGCTCAAGTACTGGGCGAAGGCTAGGGTGAAAGTGATCTCACCCCATCTCCTCGGTCCTCACACACACGTCAGTTGGCCATGCAGATTCCATAGGCCTGAGCTCCTCTCACAAGCTGAAGTATCCCCTGGGACTCAGCAATCCAAAGCTCTTCCTGAACAAAGCCCTCCCATTCAGTCCATAACACTCTGCTTCTGTCCTCCCAAACGTTAGGTCCTTCTCACATTCAAAATACATTCATTTTATCCCAATAGCCCCCAAATCTTAACTTGTTCCAGCATCAATGTCAAGGTCCAAAATCTCATCCAAATATCATCTAAATCAGATATGGGTGAGACTGGAGGTACAATTGATCCTGAGGGAAGATTCCTCTCCAGCCATGAGCCTGTGAAATGAGACAAGTTTTGTGCTTCCAAAATACAATAGTAGGACAGGCAGAAGATAGGCATTCCCATTCCCAAAGGGAAGAAAAGAAAAGAAGGAGGGGTGACAGGTCCCAAGCAAGTCCAAAACCTAGCAAGGCAAGTATTATTAGATCTTAAGGCTCAAGAATCATCTTATTCAGCTAGATGCTCTGCTCTCCAGACCTCTTGGACAGTGGTCCCGCCTTTGCAGCTCTGCCAGTTGGGAGCCATGCCCTCCAGGCTCTACAGGGTGGTGCCAAGGCTTTGGTCAGAGGCCACATGGCCTATTCAAACTGAAATGGTGGTGTCCCTGTGATCTCTGAATCACCTTCAGGGTCCTTCTTCCCCTTCCTTGAATAAAAGTGCACATGCATAGCCAAATCACTCTATGGTCTCGTCCAGTCAGATCTAAGAACTCTGACAGCCTTCCATCACTTCATCTATTTTTTCTGCCCCCTTTAGTTCAAATTAGCAGCGTCTTTGCTGGTATAATTCCATCTCTATTCCTGGCTTCCACTGAGATGGCTCATGAAGTCCATGAGTTACACCCATGATGTCTTTATCAAATGGCTGTGCAGCCACACCTGTAGTGTTTCCTTCAGAGCAAGATTTCTCACTTTTTGAAATACAGAGAGGCTGAGAACTTCTCAGATACTCAAGTTCTTGTTCCTTTTTGTTTAAGAGTTTCTTCTTCAATTCCTCTGTCTTCTTTTGCATTGTACTGTAAGCAGTCAGGAGGAACCAAGCTGCTCCTTCAACTCTATGCTTAGAAATCTCCTTCGCTAGATAGATATCCAACTCCATCACTCACTTACAAGCTCTGTCTTCTACAAAACACTAGAAGACAGTTCAGCCAAGCTCTGTGCCACGTTATAACCAGGATCACTATTCTTCCAATTTGCAATAACATGGTCCTCATTTCCAACTGAGACATCATCAGAATCACCTTAAATGTCCATATTTCTAGCGTATACCTCAAAACTCTTCCAGCCTCTATCCATTACCCAGTTCCCCTGTGGACAGTGCCACCCACTCTGCCCCTGCCCTGGCCATGTGGAGCCCAAGGACACTGCAGGGGGCAGCCTCCAGCCTCCCTGCCAGCCTGGCCTTCCTGTATATCTTCTGGGTCCCTCATCATCGAGAGCCAACTGCCTGCTTCCCTGACTTCAGGTCCTGGGTCTCTTTCCAAAAGCATTTTCTTTTCTCTGTGTTCTTCGTCTGCCTCCTCCCTCCCAAATGAGGTGCCCTCACTGCACCTCAGGGGCAAATGGGGCCAGAGCCTGTGGAGCAGGAAGACCCCTCAGGGTGCTCAGGGCCCTGCTGCTGCTTGCTCCATACCCAGGATGTCACCTCTGTGGAGAGAAAGACGAGAGAAAAAAGGAGGGATGGGCACGTGGGAGAGGACAAAGGGTCCTGGAAAGGCAGGGATGGAAGGAGGGGAGCCAAGGATTACATTCAGAAAGAAAGAAGCCCATCTCAAGAAGGATGCAACTTCCAGGGCGAGGCAGAGTGGACACTCCCTCCCACGCTGCACCCCAGGGCCTGGAGGAGGTGCTGGAGACCTAAAGAGGTCGATCTGAGAGCCCGGGTCCCAGGACACACCAGCTCCACAGTGCGAGGGCCACCTGCCGCGACCTGGATCTCTTTGGTGGTATGGTTGGCAGACTCTGGCTTGGGTGCAGATATCCTGTGCCCAGGAGGGACGGGGCCTGAGGCGTCCTCGGCCCCTTTGTCACAGGAGCTTGGCAGGTACCAGGCATTCATATGACTAACGCATGAAGGAATGAATGAATGAAGACACGATTCACAAGAAACCTGCTGGAGAAGGTAAAGCGCTGTCCAGATGCCATCGTTCCTTTTTTTCATTTCTGCAATTCTGCCTTGCCTTTCCTGTCCCTTCCATTCAGCACTTGGCCCAGTTTCACACCTCTACCCAAGCAGCTTGTCTCCCGAGGTGTTCAGATGCCCTTATGCCCACTCAATCTGCTCCTCCTCGCTTCTCTAAGCTGACTGTCGGCAAAACCCAGAGCCCCAGAAACCCAGGCCTCCGCTACGGAGCACCTCCTGGGTTTCCATGGGTGCTGCGTTTACCGAGAAGGATCAGGCAGGAACACAATTTACCCTGTGCAAATGTTCCCGTTGGGTTTGGTAGTCACTTTGCAATATTTCTGCAGGATGATGATGAGATGCTAGCGGGCTCCCCAGCACTCGCCACCACACTCTCAGAAGTACGTCCCCCGTGGGAAACTGGTCATGGTGGGGACAAATAATAGACCTGCAAAAATGTCCACACCCCAATCCCCTGAACATTACCATGTTAAGGATGTTGAGATGAGAGATTATCTGGGATTATCCAGGTGAGCCAAGTATGATCTCAAGGGCCAGGGTTGGGGAAGGACAGGTGATGGTGGACGCAGAGGCTGTGGTGATGGGACCCCTCATCAAGGAGTACGGGCAGCCTCCGGAAGCTGCAGGCTCCAGAAAGAACACACCCTGATGGCATGTTGATTCTACTTTTTAAATTTTTTATTTATTTCCTTTTGGGGAGACAGGTTCGTACTCTGTCACCCAGGCTGGAGTGCAGTGGTGCAAACACGGCTCACTGCCACCTCAGCCTCCTGGGCTTAGGCAATGCTCACACCTCAGCTTCCCAAGTAGCTGGGACCACAGGTGTGCACCAACTCACCTGGCTAATTTTGTTGTTGTTGTTGTTGTTGTTATGTAGAGATGGGGGTCTCACTGTATTGCCCTGGCTGGTATTGAAGTACAAGGGTGAAGAGATCTTCCCACCTGGGCCTCCCAAAGTGCATGAGACACTGCATCTTGCTGACACATTAATTTTAGCCAAGTCAGATTCATTTCAAGTCTCCTGTCTCCAAAGCTGTAAAACAGTAAATATGTGTTGTTCTCAGGTGCTGTTGGTGGCGTTTTGTTACAGCAGTCGTAGAAACTGAAGAGAAACACCCCTGCCCTGGCGCTTTTGACCATTCCTTCACGCAAAATTGTGTTGTTTCACTTTTATTATACAATCTTTATTCAACAATTGTCAAAAGCCTACCACAGAACATTTTCTAAATTATAAAGGAATACATTAAATCTGTCATACTCATATCTCAAAGCTGACCACTGGCCGTTCTGGGGGTTTCCTTCCAGCATTTCCTTTTGTCTGTGAGCAGTCTTTCGGTGGCAGTGATGCCACCATGTCGTTGTATTGGTCTTTTCCCACTTCACATCAAGGCAGGAGCATTCTTCCTCCAGTTAAAGACCCCTCTGTCCCATGAGTGGTCACACACCGTCATCAAGCCCGACCCTTAGCTCCCTCTCTGCATCCACTGACAGTCTCCGATGTGCACCATTCTAAACAGTGCCAGGTGTTTCTGCTGTGGCTTTGTTTGGCTTTCTTATTGCTTCTCAGAGCCGATTCCTAAAATCAGAATTACAACATCAAAACTATATAGATGTGAACCAAGTCTGAAAAGCACCTTCCAGCAAGATTGTCCCAGCGACCATTCTAATCACCGTGTCTCCTTTCACACTTGCCAGAACAGCAGAATGCTTTTTATTAAATCCTAGCTGGTGTAATTGCTCCCCATAATTGTATCGTTTCTATTTCTCATGCCTGGGGCAGCTGGGAAATGGATAACTCAGGCCACAGTGGTTTGCGCTGTCTTCTGTAGCCATTTTCTCAATGCCTTGTGCATGCTAGTGCGTGGGCACCTGGAATTTCAGAGAAAAACGAAAACAGACCCTAATATCAGGGAGCTTGCAAAGCACTTGAAAAGACAAAACTAGACACAAACAGCAGGTTTACCACAAAGCTCCACACCCTGGCCCGCCGCCGCCATCTGCCCTCATGCCCTTCCTGGCACAAGCATGACAAAAACTCCTCTGCAGAGCCATGCCACATCGAAAACAGCTGACCCTCCCTTGGCACCCTCACTCCAAATACAGTCGACCCTCCCTGAACACCCTCACCCCAGACACAGCCGACCCTCCCTCGGCACCCTCACCCCAAACACAGCCGACCCTCCCTTGGCACCCTCACTCAAAACACAACTGATCCTCCCTCAGCACCCCCACCCCAAACACAGTCAACTCTCCCCTGAGCACCCTGACCCCAAACAGAGCCAACCCTCCTCTGAGACCCTTACCCCTGGCAGGGTTGACCCCTCCTCTGAGCCCCCTGACCCTGGGAAGGCCTGGCCCCTCCTCTGAGCTCCCTGAACCAGGACAGGACTAACCTCTTCTCTGAGCCTCCTAACCCCTGGCAGGGCTGACCCGTCTTCTGAGCTTTGCTGGAATCCTGTGCCAAGAGGGGCATGAGTATGCCAACATGGGCATGAGTGTGCCAATGAGCCATCCCAGGGCAGTCAGCATTTTACTTTCTCAGTTCTGAGTGTGGTGCATGGGAAAGAACAGGACCTCTGCAAATTATTTTAAAGAATGAATAAAACTGAGTACATATCCAAATGTGGCACAGACTATCAAATATTGAAACTGTGGAAGGAGAGATTGGTGGGGACCAGAGCAGCTGGATTTAGGAGCTTTGGTGCCAGACAGAGCTGGGCTTTGTATCACCTATGCCATTTACAAGCTGTGTGATGTGACTGAGTCCCCAACCACCTGAGCCTCCATATCCTCATCCATAAAGTGCAGGGCTGACAAGACAATGACCTCATGCACTGCTATGCCCACCACGGCACCCAGTGATCTCTGAGTTCCATCTCACAGGCTGATCTTTTAAATAGATCTCATTCCTCCAATTTTCTGCAGTCATGAAGTTAGACATTTCTGGGATTCTGTTTCCTGAAATGCAATGTTTCATGAATGCCATTAAGGTGCTTCTCCTGGGAGTTGAACCTGCCTTTGGATGGAGCCCTTTCCTCTGGAAACACGGGTGAGTCTCTCCACAATCTCTCATTCCCTAACATGGATTTGTTTAAGTGGCCTCTGTTTTTATGACCATGGCCTGGGGACCTGTCTGGGGAGGACAGGGCACACAGAGGAAGGAAGGATGGATCTTGGACTGGCTGACAACTCGAAAAAGGGTGGACAATCTGGGGAACAAGTCAGGGGAAATGTAGCTGGACCTCTTTCCCTGGGTTACCAACTTCAAACTCCCAGCATGACCATTGCCCTGCCCTGTACCCCCACCCCACAACCACACTGACTTCAGAATGCCCTGTGACTGGTGCACGTAACTTTTTAAAATTTAACTGAAAACATCTTCATAAAAAAAAAAAAAAACTATTGCATTTGTGTAAGCCAAACTCTAGAGGTACACTTTTGTTTGCACCCCAACAAGATTAGCATGGGGGAGCACTGAGTTGAGAAGATGGGATCCTTTTCCTCACCCTGCTTATTGGAAAACCACATGAATGGAGCCTCCAGGACACTTGACAGCTTTGCTCAGTTGGCCTCAAGTCCCAGGACTGAAGGACTGGAGTCAGCTGTAGTCCCATCCCCGTCAGCACATGACCTGAGCTCAGCCGTGGGGTGCTACATTCCAAGGCCTGTCCAAGGAGGACTCAGCTTCGGGGGGATAGACCCCTGTGTTCATGACTGGCCTCACTGAGGTTTCTCTGAAAAGGAGCAAATAGGAGCGCATGAGTTATCACGCACTCATGTTTGTGTACTCTGACTCCTCCACATGCCATCAAGGTGACATGAGCAGGTCCTTCTCTCTCCTGCCCTATCAAAGTCCTGAGCCCTCAGACGAGCAGCACTGGTCACACCTGGGAGCTGGTCAGGAACGCAAAATCCCTGATCCCACCCAGATCTGGTGAGTCAGCTGCACCTCAACGAGATCCCCAGAGATGTGTAGGCACCTTGGGTCTGACACCACGCCCATCGCCCACAGCTGGCTCCATGTATCTCTTGGCCCCTTCATGCCCAGGAGAGCTATTTTCTGAAAACCCACAGCACAATTGCAAGACCTGGTTTCTCCCAGCATGACCATGACCATGACCATGGACCACCATGAGTACTGAATCTTCCCTGCCCTCCCAAGATGGCCTCTTCTCAGTGCCATAGGGAGGGGAAAGAGCTTCATGAGATGGTTGGATTTGCAGCAACTCAGAGGCAGGGGAAATTGACATCAAAAGAGAACAGAGCTATCAACCGCCTAAGAGTTTTTCTTCCAATTCCGTTAAAAATGTGTTTCATAAAAACAGAGGTCACTTAAATAAATCCATGTTAGGGAATGAGAGATTGTGGAGAGACTCACGCGTGTTTCCACAGGAAAGGGCTCCATCCAAAGGCAAGTTCGACTCCCAGGAGAAGCACCTTAATGGCATTCATGAAACATTGCATTTCAGGAGACAGAATCCCAGAAATGTCTAACTTCATGACTGCAGGAAATTGGAGGAATGAGGTCTGTTTAAAAGATCAGCCTGTGAGATGGAACTCAGAAAAAAGGTGTCCTAGAAACGATGATGGAAACATGGTGTTAGAGAAGTTAAATTAAAATGGGATCACCCTCTGGGCTGCTGTCATCAGTTGGGAATTCTCAGTGTATCCTCAGGAACCCTAGAATACTGCAGTACTGTAATTATGGTGTGCAATCCGCTCATATCTAGTATGAAGCCTAAATGACAAATCTATCAGAACAATAATAGCTTCATAGCAACCATTAAGAGATAGGCAATACAAAAATAATTAAATCGAGACAACCAAAAGTAAAAACATGGATAGGAGGGAGTTAAACTGTAGAAGATTTTTTTTGTTTTTTTTATTTCCATTTTTTGTGATCTAAAATAGGTTGTCATCTCTTTAAAATAACTCTTTTTATCTATAAAGTGTTTTTTGTAAGCCTCATGGTAACTGCAATGCAAAAACACATAATAGATTACTAAAAAAAAAAAAAAAAAACAATGAATTAAAACATGCTACCAGAGAAAAATTACTTAGTCACAAAAGGAAGAAAGGAAGAGAGAAATTACAAAACAATCAGACAACAAGCAATGAAGTGGCAGTGGTAAATCCTTACTTATCAATGATAGCACTGAATGTAAATGGACTCCGTTCTCTGATTAAGACACAGAGTTCACACTGGAGAGAAGCCTCCAAATATAAAATTTTTTAAAAGACACAAAATGGCTGAACAAATAAAGAAACAAGATCCAACTATATGCAGTATAGAAGGAACCCCCCTCCACTATAAAGACACACATAGACAGGAAGTGAAGGGATAAAAAAATTAAATCAATAAAAATAGAAACCAGAAAAGAGCAGGAGTAGCTACATTTACACCAGACAAAAATAGACTACAAGTCAAAGGCTGTAAGAAGAAACAAAAAAGATCACTATATAATGGTAAAGGGGTCAATTCATCGAGATGATATAATAATTATAAATATCTATCCACCTAACACCAAAGCATCCAATTATATAAAACAAACGCTAATAGATCTAAAGGAAGAGAGACTGCAATACAGGAGCAGTAGGGGACTTCAGTCTCCCACTCTCAGTAATGGACAGACATCCAGACAGAATATTCACAAAGAAACATCAGAGTTAAACTACACACTAGACCAAATAAGCCTAACTGACCTTCATAGAACATTTTACCCAATTGCTGCAGAATACACATTCGTTTCATCACACCTGTAATATTTTCCAGAATGGACCATATTTTAGCCCAGAAAACACCTCTATACAAATTTAAAAATCTAGAAATCACATCAAGTATCTATTTTTTTTTTTTTTTTCTGAGACAAAGTCTTGCTCTATTGCCCAGGCTGAAGTGCAGTGGCATGATCTCAGCTCACTGCAACCTTCACCTCTCGGGTTCAAGTCATTCTCCTGTGTCAGCCTCCTGAGTAGCTGGGATTACAGATGTGCACCACCACACCCCGGCCATATCAAGTATCTTTTTCACCACAGTGGAATAAAACTGGAAATCCATGACCAGAGGAACCTCGGAAAAGACACAAACACATAAAAATAAACAACATGCTCCTGAATAGCCAATGGGTCAGCAAGGAAATCAAGAGGGAAAGTAAAAAATTTCCAAAGGCCAGGTGCGGTGGCTCACGCCTGTAATCCCAGCACTATGGGAGGCCGAGAAGGGCAGATCACCTGAGGTCAGGAATTCGAGACAAGCTTGGCCAACATAGTGAAACCCCGTCTCTACTAAAAACAGAAAAATTAGCTGGGTGTGGTGGCAGGCACCTGTAATCCCAGCTACTCGGGAGGCTGAGGCAGGAGAATCGCTTGAACACGGGAAGTGGAAGTTGCAGTGAGCCGAGATCGCACCATTGCACTCCAGCCTGGGGGACAAGAGCGAGACTTTGTCTCAAAAAAAAAAAAAATTCCAAAAATCAAATGACAGTGGAAATACACCAAAATCTGTGGGAGACAGCAAAGCTGTACTAAGAGGCAAATGTATAGCAGTAAACACCTACATCAAAAATGCAAACAAACATCAAATAAGCAACCTAATGATGCACCTCAGGAAACCAGAATCACAAAATCCAAACCCAAAATTAGTAGAAGGAAAGAAATAGTAAAGATCAGAGCAGAAATAACTGAAAGTGAAACTTTAAAAATTATAAAAGATCAATGAAATAATGTGAAATATCTATGCAAGAAAAACTATAAAACATTGATTAAAGAAATGGAATAGGACACAAAAAAGTGGAAAGATAGTCCATGATCATGGATTGAAAGAATTAATATTGTTAAAACAACAATATTACCCAAAACAGTTTACAGATTCAATGTAATGTCTATCAAAATACCAATGGTATTCTTCACAGAAATATAGAAAGCAATTCTATATTGGTAATCCTAAAATCTACATGGAACTACAAAAGACCCTGAATAGCCACAGCAATCCTGAGGGGAAAAAGAAAAGCTGGAGGCATCACATTACCTGACTTCAAATTATACTACAAAGCTATAGTAACCAAATCAGCATGGTAGTGGCATTAAAACAGACACAGAAATCAATGGAACAGAATACAGAACCATGATACAAATCCACACATTTACAGCCAATTCATTTTTTGACAAAGGCGCTAAGAATATACAGTGAGAAAAGAGCAGTCTCCTCAATAAATGGTGCTGGGAAAACTGGATAGCCATATGCAGAAGAATGAAACTAGACCCTATCTCTCACTACATACAAAAATCAAATCAAAATGGATTAAAGGCTTACATCTGAGATCTGAAACTATGAAACTACTAAAAGAAAACTTTGTAGAAATGCTCCAGGATGTTGATCTGGAGCTCAAAAGCACAGGCAACAAAAGCAAAAATGGACAAATGGGATTATATCAAGTTGAAAAGCCTCTGTACATCAAAGGAAACAATTAACAAAGTGAAGAGACAACCTACAGAATGGGAGAAAAATTTGCAAACTATCCATCTCACCAGGGATTATAACCAGAATATATAAGGTACTCAAACAACAGTAAAAAAAAAAAAAAAAAAAAAAAAAAAAAAAAAATGTAAAAATGGGCAAAACATCTGAAATAGACATTTCTCAAAAGAAGACATTTGTATAATGGCCACTGCACATATGAAAAATGCTCAATATCAGCAATCATCAGAGAAATGCAAACCAAAACCACAATGAGACATCATCTCACCCCAATTAGAATGGCTTATTATCAAAAAGACAAAAAATAACATGCTGGCAAGGATGTGGAGAAAGGAGAGCCCTCATATGCTATTGCTGGGAATGTAAATTAGTACAGCCACTGTGGTAAACAGTATGGAGGTTTCTCAAAAAGTAAAAATAGAATTACCATATGATTCAACAATTCCACTATTGTGTGTACATCCAAAAGAAAGGAAATCAGTATCTGCACTCTCATGTTTATTGCAGCACGACTCACAATCGCCAAAACATGTAATCAACCTAAATGTCCATCAATAAGTGAATATGCAAAGAAAATGTGATATATAAACACAATGGAATATTATTCAGTCATTAAAAAGAATGAAATCTGTTATTTGCAGCAACATAGATGGAACTGGAGGTGAGTATGTTAAGTGAACTAAGCCAGGCACAGAAAAACAAATATCACATGTTCTCACCCATATGTGGGAGCTAAGAAAAAAGGTGGGGGGAGGTTCTCAAGAAGATAAAAAGTGTATTGGTAGTTATCAGAGGCCAGGAATGGTAGAGGGCAGCAGGGATTAAGTGAGGTTGATTAATGGCTGCAAATATATATTTAGATAAGTGAAGTGAGACCTGGTGTTCAATAGATAAGTAAGATTACTGTAGTTAACACTAATGAATTATACATTTCAAAATAACCAGAAGATAATAATTTGAATGTTCCTAGCATTAAAAAAGATAAATATTTAAGGTGACGAATAGCCCAATTACCCTTATCTGATTATAGAAACGTATCAAATTATCACATGCACCCCAAAAATATGTACATCTGATATATCAACAAAAATAAAAACACAGGCAGAGAGGAAGAGAATGCTCCCTTACTCCACCCTTTCATTCTGTCTGGACCTCAACTGATTAGACAAGATCCACCCAGATAGGGGAGACCATCTGCTTTATTCAGTCTATGAATTCAAATTAATCTCATCCAGAATCACCCTCCCAGAATAATGTTTGAGCAAATATCTGGGCACCCCATGGCCCAGTCAAGTTGACATATACAATTAATCACAGAGACTAAACTGTATTTTCCAACTCTAGACTCCAGAATCGTGACTTACAGATCCAGGAAGTCTCCAGAATGTCTAGATCCTCATACACAAGTATGATTAGAGGGATCTTAAACTTGGAATTGTATGAAGACCACACAGGGATTTGCTGGACCATCTGAGCCCACATTCTGGAATAAAAACTACGTATCACATCATGAGTGAAGCAAACTTAAATCAATTCCGCTGTAAAGATACCCAGTGCAGAGCTGGGGCTGTCTCAGTTCGTGTAGAGTAACTTCAGCAGAGAGTCAAAGCACGGTGAAGTCCAACCTCACCACTAACAGCAAGGGCGAGGGCACGGGTAAGCTCCTATAACCAGGCCTCCATGGCTGGCTGGAGTGCAGCACTCCTGCTACACCTCCTCCTCCTCCCACTGTCACCCCCCGCCCCATGTGCTCTTGGCTCTGCCCACTGCTAAATGTGGCATTGTCAGGTAGGAGCTGGCCACGTCTACCCCGAGGCAGAGAGGCTGTCCTCTTCCTTGAGATCCCTGCTCAGAGCTAAGGTCCCTTGCTCAAAGCTAAGCACTTTCCCAAAGCCCCAGCAGCCACCCCAGGTCTCCTTGGCCAGAGTTGATTGCAGGCTGGACCCTAACCCAGCCAAATGCAGGAGGCACCGACCAAGCCGCCAGAGTGGGGCTGGGGCTGGGGATGGGGCAAGACCTGCACCGCATGGAGCTAGGTGGAGAAGTGCAGCCCAGCGTGGGTGGTACAAACTAATGCCTGAGTTTCTGCTCACACAGTGAGGACAGCAGAGGGGAGGGGAGGCCGCAGGCCGGGTGCCCAATGCTGCCAGCGAGAATTGGCTCTGACCAGCTAGGATCAGGCTGTGGCTTGGGCTCACAAGTGTTCTCCTTCATCAGGAAGGTGAGCATTTGTGGGATCAACCGAGATACTTCAGGGAAACTGCTGGTTCATGGTAAGCATCCGTCGAGCATGGTTTCAAGATCATTACTTATGCTGCAGTTTTGAAATGACCAAGAAGGCCTCATTCAAAAAGTGTATGCTGTTGCCCTCATCCCTCCATCACTCCCCTACTTGCTGGCTGAGGCCTGGAATCCCTTTATCAAGGGACAAAGTTTTCCTTAATCTAATAAAGCACGAGGCTGGAAATAGAAATCCCTGTAGTGAGAGCCTGCCGTGACCACACGCACCTAGAGTAAACCAAGCCGATGACAATATGGCCACAACCAGCCCTGAAGGAACCAGCCTTCCCCACTAGCGGGCCTGCTCATGTCCCAGACATGGTGACATCAGACCCTGGCCTGGACACGGATTTGTAACTGGGGGTTAGGGTGGGCCTAACCAGACACAGGCACAGGAGCACTCCCAGAATCCTGAGGAGGAAGGACAATTCAGGGGGACCGAAGACCCACTCTGCCCAGCCCTAGGCATCTGTTTCCACACTAGGCAGCATGGAGGGCCTTGTCCCTGCCCTGGGCCCTCCCTCCCTGAGGCTGAACTTG